>NW_025335856.1:9244336-9284535 GCF_004798865.1 Varanus komodoensis
TCAGAGACATCACCCTGCCAACAAAAGTGCGTATAGTCAAGGCTATGGTTTTCCCAGTTGCAATGTATGGCTGTAAAAGCTGGACCATAAGGAAGGCTGAGTGCAAAAGGATTGAGGCCTTTGAATTGTGGTGCTGGAGGAGACTCCTGTGAGTCCCTTGGACCGCAAGGCGATCAAACCGGTCAGTCCTAGAGGAGATCAACCCTGACTGCTCTTTAGAAGGCCAGATACTGAAGATGAACCTCAAATACTTTGGCCACCTAATGAGAAGGAAGGACTCCCTGGAGAAGAGCTTCATGCTGGGAACAATAGATGGCAAAAGAAGAAGGGGACGGCAGAGAATGAGGTGGCTAAATGGAGTCACTGAAGCAGTTGGTGTGAGCTTAAGTGGACTCCGGGGGATGGCGGAGGACAGGAAGGCCTGGAGGAATGTTGTCCATGGGATCACGATGGGTCAGACACGACTTCATGACTAACAACAACAACAACAACAACAACAACAACAATGGTTTGGCTCTCATCAGCCAGGACACACTAGTGCAATTAGAAATTTTGAGCGCTGAACCAAATGACTTTATGCCCCCTCTCCTTTTGTAGGGTGGTGCATATTATTTGGAAAACTGCTGAGTCTGGCTATACTTGATGGTCCTCCAGCTCATTCTCTCCCTGAGTCCTGTCCCTTTGGCATCAAGCCAAGAAGCTTCAGTTTTGAAAGCCAGTTTGAAATCGGCCCATTTCCATCATACAATGCCATCAGCTCCTGCCACACCGCACGATTGGGTGGGTTTTACCAGGTTTCCATCAGAGCCAGAGGGCAGATTATTTGTATGCAAAACCTTGCTGACCAAAAAGACATTCTGCAGTTTCAAGCTTCCCTGACGGAAGGGGGGTAAAAGCTCATACAAGGAAGCTTTGCTTATATGGCCAGCAAACTTATTTTTCCTTTTCTGGAACCCCAAATCTTTTTGCTGGGATAAGGTCAGCAAAAGAACAGATGGTGTCATTGGCTGTAGCAGAAGCACAGGGATTCCCAAGGTGTGTATAATTTTTAGTGGCTAAGAACTCATCCATAAGTCCTTACAGAACTGCAGGGACAACCTCTTAGCTGGAAGCTGTCAAAGAAGAATTGATTGGGGGATTTGTTTTAAGCCTGCTGTGCTGCCCAGCAGTGAGCAGTTCTATGAAGAGGCTACAACCTATCCAGATGCCCCATTAAACCTGGAAATAGCACAGACACAGAAACACATGTGTGCTCTCCCTCCCTCCCTCCCTCCCTCCCTCCCTCTGCCCCCCGCCCCACCACATGGGGCATCAAGGGATTTCTTGCTAATGGTAAGGAGAACATTTCATTAACTGCCTTCTTTAAATGGGGGAGTACTTGAGACTCAGATAGGGAGAAAGGCACAGATCCATGGGGGTGGAGAGGAGAGGCAGTTGCTCCTCTGCAGGCAATGCACAATCTACCTGGGGGGCAGGGGCAATTGCCCCTTCTTGCCCTTCCCAGACAAGAAAAAAGCTGGCTCCCACTTGTTCCTCCACTCCAAGCCCAGTTTGGGATCTGTGCCAAAGATCCTTGGCATGCCCTTGCTGAGACACAGTGCCATCTGGAAGTGCAGAATTGCAGGGACAAAGTCTGATATTGCCATGATGAGCTGGCATGCCCTGATAAGCTAAGCCAACCTTCCAAGCCCTGAGGCCACCCTGTTCCGGGAGCTCTTGAGTGCTGAGGTGGGGAGGGTGGCCACTGAGAACAGTCCGTTTCAATAGTACCTCCCCACACCCCATTAAGTAATGCCCTGCCCCAGAACGATCTGCCTGGGGCTTGCCTAGTGATTTTTCCAGTGCTAGATGAACATTCCTTTCTCTCATATCTTGTATAACCTGCTGCTCTGTTTTGAAATCATTTTTATCCCTGTGTTATTTTTAGATCATCATATGATGCTTATTTTAGCCTTTGCTGCTTTTCACTGATTGCTTTTGTTTAGGCTGTGATTTGATTTATATGAAATATATTTGCACTTTTTGTGACACATCCCCTCAAGAGCTATTTGTTATAAGGTGATAAATTACCCTTAGGAATAAATAAAGAGCTGCTGAAGGTCACAGCCATGGCGCCAGCATCATTTCCTTTAAGACTGGCAGGAGAGGGGTGGACCAAGTGTGATGGAAGAAAGAGAAGGCCAAGCGACTGATTTGTACCTTCTTGTACAATATTTGATTTCTCAGGCCTAGCGCTGGATATCTAGCTCTGTATACCTACCAGCTACTGTTTGTCTGCAGCCCTTGACAAACAGAAGCCCAGTCCAGAAAGCATGGATGCTAAAACTGAGATCAGGAACAAAAAAACTCTGCTTTGATGTGTTTATAACGGCATGTCATCAGCATAGCAATCCTGAAGGACAAGATGTGTGCTATGAGCACCACCTTGCGTTAAGAAGAATGAACAACAGTTCCATAATCCATGGAACATTCCTGGCCATTAAGCACTTTCCTGGGCATGGGACCTTTTCTCTCAAATGGCCTTCCTCTGCTCACTCACTACAGAGCATTCAGGAGTCCTTCCAGGCAGGATGCTTAGCAGGATCTAATAGTAGTTCCTCCCACCCATGGTCAACCAGAAATGCAATTCTCAATCCGCCCTTCATGGAGTCTCTCATTCATTCATTCATTCATTCATTCATTCATTCATTCATAAAAAGCTTTTTATACTGCCCTATCCTCACATCATATCCTATGCTCTGTTGTGACAAGGAGGGCAAGGAGACCATTAACATGGGAGGTGGGATATTTTATTTTATTTTATTTTTTGTCCCATTGAAATCAAAGGGTGAGAAATCAATTAGGCCAGGCATAGGACAGGAGTAAAGTTAAGCCTTTGATAGGAGAATGACTATGCAATGAAGATCCATAGGATCCTTCTCCAACCTGGTGTTCTTCAGAAGTTTGTATGTCAATTCCCGGAATTCTTGACCATTCATCATATAACCTTTGGCTGATGAAAGCAAAACATCAGGAGGAGATGTGGAAGGCTGGGGAATATGGTGCAGTATGAGGCCGATCTGCTTCTGTTCAGTCCATGTCTTGCCCATGACTCCGTCCCTCTATAGCCAGACCGCTGCCTTATCTTTGCTAGCATCGGAACATAAGAACATTAGAGGAGCGCTGCTAGATCAGGTTGAGGATCCATCTTACATAAGTGCTTCCTTTCCTGCTTTTCTGGTGCATAACCTTTAGGTGGCACTGTGGTTTATGGGAATAGCACAAATATAGAAGAAGGAATGGTGCTTTCTTTTGCCTTCACAAGGAAATGCCAGATTTCTCCTGCTCTGAAATAAGTTGCTGAAAACTCTGGTTAGACGCAGAAGCAAAATTGGAGAGTCACAATATCATTTAAATAGTCATGTGTAGGGAATGAAGAGTGCACAATAAATGTTTCATGTTGAAAAGTCTGTTAACACTAGATGGAGCTTTACATTCACAAATGACCTTAAAAACCCATAAGAAACCATTCCAGACTTTTTTTGAATTTGAGAAGGAAAAAAAAGCAGAGGCATTGCTTTGAAAAGTACTCCTCTGACAGCCCCTTATAATCCACAGAGCCTTCTGAACTTAGCTGAGTAGCCAATGGAAAAATGAATATTTTCAACAACAGTATATTCTCCCCTGTTGTGGTGCACTATTTTGTGCACCAGAATATTTGGGAACGTAGGTAGAGCACAGAATTTGTATTTGTCTGTCTGCTTCCAATCCATCTATGGTGAGGTGGGGACAGGATTCATTGGTAGAACCCTGAGTGATCAGCAGGCAATCAGCAAATGTTTCTGGTTCTCTAGCTTAATAGCAAACTAAATGTCCCCTCGCTTACCCTAAATAAGACTGCTGTAATGAAGCCTGGGGGGAAACAGGGCTGGGATCTTTGTGAACTTAGTCCGGATTGGACTGAGCATGTGCTCAGAGGCACACTGGTCCTTAAAACCATACCTGGCTAATCTACCAGTTTGCATTTTGATGGACGAACTAAAAACAAACCTAAAGTAGATCTTTCAAGACGGAACACTGGCCACCTTGATCTGTGACATGAAATGACACTTTAAAAACTCATCTACCTCAGTAGAGGAGATTCAAGCATGTACTTAACTCACCAGTGAAACTGGCAACCCCAAACCACTCCCTAAGACGCCTGCCTAATCTCCCACATGGTACAGTCCTTCCTGTCTCTGTCCCTGTTAACCCGCCTCTCTTTCTCTATCTCCAGCAGAGGCAAGAGCCAAAACATTTCTGGGCTCTTGCCCTTCAGGCAGCTAGCAGGAGAATACCTGTTTGAAAAGTCCCCTGTGTGAATGAACAAAAATCCCAGAGCACCTTGCGTCAGAGAACTGAGTGGTGTTTAGCTTAATTTTCTTCTTGAGAGGCTAGTTTTCCATGAGCACACAGTTTATTTCATGGCTGAAAAATCAAACATACACCACCATCCTATACACACCCAAAACCTGAAGCCTAAAGCACCACAGTTGAGGACCCCTCTCTTCTGTTCTGCCAGCACCTGGCCAGACTTAAGAGCTCTTCATTCTATGTAAGACCATTCTATTTCTATTCTATTCTGTTTAAGACCATGACTTTACCTTGGATGCGAAGCAGAGTGCACACTTCTTCTAAACAGATGGGGGTGGAGACCTTCAGTCTTGCCATCCAAATCCACTTCCCCTGGGTGCCCCAATCTGACCCTCTGGAGTTCCACAGAAGGCCTTGCCCACTTTACCTGGCCCCACCCCCAGTTCTCCAACCTGCCATTTGTTTGGTTCCCCAGCTTCTGTGCGGTTCCCTCTAGCTTCAATCTACTGATGTTTCTGTTTTTGTATTCTACCCTATTTGCCTTCAGAATCACCCCCCTTTCCTTAGTCCTTCCCACCACTAGAATATGGTCCCTAAAAGCCTGTGCAAACTTGGATTTGGCCTTCAGGCTGAAAGAGCTGCTCCACTCCTGATACGCATAGTCCAAGATCCTTTAGCTGCTTCTTCACCTTAAAAGATCTCTGGTAATGGGGCTAAAAAGCTCCATATCCCAACCCAGGAAGAGTTGCATCCTGTCAGAAAAGGGCTGGAGGACTCACAGGCTTGGAGGGATCGGTGGTGTGGCTCAGTAGAAGGCAGGTTTATGTGGGTTTGGTTTCAGGATATACTTGCACGAACCCCAGTGGCCTTGACAAAGGCAGAACATGCCTCTTCCTTTAGCCCCCGCTCCCTGAGCTCCTTGGGTACCAGCCTTTCTCACCTCCCATTCCATGGAACTTCAGCTTATCCAGAGAGCCTGCAAGCAGCACTGAAAATAATTGTGCAGTTGTCACCCATTGTTGAGCTATTTTAAAACGCCAGTTTAGCCCTGCAGTCTGGGAGGGGTGGATTCTGGCAAGGCCCAGCTGTCTGAGCCCAACACAAATGGGCTCTTCAAAGAACCATGGCGGGTGCCTCAGCGCCAGCCTGTCCTGACTGCAAGGCAGGGAGGAGGGAGCTGAGCGGCTGGTCCAGCCAGGGAATGAGAAGACGGGCCCTGCTAATGGTGTTTTGACGTATTGCTTCAAGCACAATTTGTGCGGCTCGGAAGGGCTCGGAAACAGCTGCTCAGAACCTGATGCTGGATGATGGAAGAGAGAGGGGTGAAATAGAGGTGGAGGGGAATGCAGATTACGGGGAGGTCTAATGTCTTTTCACATGAGAGCCTTTCCTGGACTGCTAAGTAGCTTAATAGGAAATCAACCATTCTGCACCACACTGCTGTCCATAGGAAGGGAAAGAGAGAGCTAGAGCAATAGATGCATTTTGGGGCTAAGATGGATGTTACCAAGATGCAGGAGAGTCTTCCAGGCAGTATATTTTTAACTGAGAAGCAGTCTCAGAGGCTGAATTCATAATCAGAAAAGCAGCCCAGGGAGAAAGAGCTTTAGCAGTTCTCTTCCTGAAATTTTTCCAATCAAAATTACCCCACCCCCAAACAAACACACATTTTTTTCACTCTTGATAGAGAGTGTATATCTTTTTGTGCAGTCTTCTGTTGAAAGCAGAATGGCTGATTTGCCTGTAAATATCCAGGTTATTCTCATGAGAGACAGAACGTGAAGCAACTCTAACTTTGCTAGCTAGACAAAACTTCGCACAGTTGCTGAGAAAGTAGCAGGAAATGAATGCTCATGGTAGCTAAGGGGGAGAAATTCATTCTGTTTTCTCAACTTCTCACTCTTAATTTCTCACTTTCATACCCATTTGTGAATTGAAACTCAGTTATTCTTTGAGAATCTCACATCTCTGAATTTTGTAATCAAGTTTTCCGATTCGAAAATGTGTACAACATTCTGTCCGTTAAGAAAGCATGCATGCAATAATGTTTATATTAGAGAAAGTAATATTGTATTGGCCAAACCTGTGTATAAAATGTATGCATCAGTGCACACTGTGATACGCACATTTCATGTGAACCTACAAAAAGAAAAAAATCTCAAAGTTTCAGCAGAATGAAACTTAAGAGCAGAGAAATGAGGAATGCAGGGAAACTGAAACTGACAGATTCATCCTTCCCTAGTTGAGGTATGGTATCTGGGCCACTGGTGGGCACAACCAGAAATGGACTGAAGATGATTCTGTTGCAAAGGCTACGTGCAAGGTAAAGAAAAAGGAAGAGTAAGGAAGCATAGCCAGTGCATGAAGCACAGTCTTCCCCAATTCAGTGGCCTCCAAATATTGCGCTTCTATTGTCCCCAGCAAGCGTGGTCAATAGACTGCCGGCTGAGGGCAGTGAAAGACGTAGTCTAACACCCTGGAAAGTACCACACTGGGGAGGACTAATACAGGTGGTTCCTAGATTCAGTGCCCAGGTGGGTGTTGTGGAAGACCTCTAACATGAGCTGCTGAGGAACAGCTATGGGTCAGAGTGGACAGTATTGGTCCAGAAGCCCCAACTTGTGCTTCTGAGGAGCAGCTACCAGGCTGAGTAGACAGTACTGGCCTAGAAGGGTGGACAGTCTGGCCTGCTTCCGGTCCTCCCAGGAAGCAATTTGCTTTCTGATGCTTCACCGTGTTGTCATTTAACTTGAGCAGAACTTTGGCTCAGCAGTGAATACCATGCTGCATTCCACATTTATAGCATGCAATTGTGTACCGCACAGTATTGCCTTGGGTGGCGGGCACAGGAGACGTGGGTTCTTCATTATTACCATGGTTTTATCTTTTCATTATTTATATTTTGATATACAGAAAAAAGAAATGAAAATAGATTTATACATGGATGATTTTTATTTTAAAGGTCATATGGGCTGTTTGTGGAAGAGCTTCCTCTTCTTTTTCAGGTAAATGTCTGCACAGTATTTTGTGGGTGATGTCACTCCTGATCTGTCTACCTTAACCATTAGAAATGGAGGAGAAATAGATGTACCCAGGAAAACCCCACTATTCTTTAATCAGAGAGCACCTTCAGCTTAGGCTGCACCATCCTTTATAAAAGAGGACACATGGACATCCTGGAAGGAAGATTTTAGTGTTCTGGTTTAAATCAGAAAGGCAATTAGATTGGAAGTAGAGTGGATGTACCTGTTCCCCTTTCTCTATCTGAAGTTGCAAGGAAACATTACAAGGTCCAGGAAGTGAGACAACAGCAGGTCTCCTCATTTCCCCCTCTCCCAATATCCACCATTAATTCCATACCTTGAGCCAGAACATTCCTCCAAAATCTCTCAAAGAGCCTGACTTGAAATTCAATGCTTCTGGATTTAACAATTCCAGAGAACATCAGTTTTATAAGCTATGGGTGAAAAGTTTAAGTATCCTCAGGCAGTATGTGATTCACTGTTTACAGGCAGGCTTTCCTGAATGCCTACTTGGAAACGGCTTCCACAGAATGGAAAAGTGATGGTTTTAATGTCAGAAATGCACTTGTGAAAATTTACCACCAGTTCTTTGTCCTGAAGGTCTCCAGCTTGATTGGGTCAGGACCTGACTTTTGCAGGTGGTATTAAGAGAAGAAAGACATGTTCAGCTAAATTGCTGAGCAAAGACATCATGGAAAGGTCTACAGAAAAAGGGGTGGATTTCTATGTGAGCAAACAGGGAAGGCGAATGTCCCATAAGGGATCTTGTGGGATCTCCCTTTTCTTTGAAATAAATCTTCCAAATGTGCCATCTATAACAACCCATCTTCAATGGCATTGGTTGTGGTAACCGTTGGGGTGTTTTCAAGATATCATGGATACTCCATCAGTTAAAATGGTCAGGAATGATGGAAGTGTTATTCAAAAACTTTTGGAGAGCATCGAATTGGGAAAGTTCAGTTGTGGGAAGGCTCATCCATCAAATGAAATCAGGAAAAGGAACAATGTTGGGTCTTTTCGGTCTTAGTTAGAGGGAACATGAGGCAGACTCATTCGATTATGTTACAAGTGCATCACCACAAGATGGAACATTGCACAAAAGTGATGTCCCATCAGAACATTGTCCTTGAAATCCTGCATTGGGACTTGACCGGACTGTGAGAGGGAGCGACTGTGGGGTTGCTTCATCACACAGCCTGCACAAATGCCCTCTGCATGTTTCATGGGTTCAGGATCAGTTGGGTGTGAATCCGCCATATGCAGGGATGTGATTTGCAGGGGATAACATTAAAGGAAATGGGTGCAGATGGCAAATTTTTGTCATTCTTAGCTTTGTATGCCAAGCAGAACTTGCCTGCTATGACTGAATGGCAATTGCAGCTGCAACTTTTGTTTGGATGGAGGTTTGGCCTGGCCTCTCTTACAGCTTGTTTACTACCAAGTTAAAGTGACCCACAATCCATGATTATACACACTTATTATTGGTGAATAAATATGATAGACAGGGTCTTAAGAAGGATGCGAATAAAGAACTGAAAGTTTAGCATCTGTATCTGAAGCATCTATGGGTCGCAGGTTAAACCTTATTCAGCAAAAATGTTTGTTTTGTCTTACAGGCTGCCACAAAATCTCTTTAGTAAGGCATTGTCTAGTCTGGCTAATTACTGGAGGTGTAACTCAGCTAGTGCTTCTTCTTGCCGTATGTTTTGGCCATGCCCAAGAGATGACTTTGCGGGGGGCGGGCAGGAGGGTTTATTTATGTTTTTATGTATTTGCTATACTTATTTTATCTATTTACTATTTCTTTATAATAATTATTTGTACTATTTTATATTGCTAATTAGCTTTAACCATCCCTAAGCAGTTTCCATATAATATCAACATCATAATTAAAGTCACATTTACAATACAATTTTAAAAACAACAATAATAGTACAGAGCAGTACAATGGAAAAGCAGGATTAATTATATACATAAACCTTTATTGAAACACTGTTTATTAAGGTACATACTCTTTTACATTACCTATAATTATCCCGGGGGTTAGCACACTCAGCGCAACAGGGTTCTCAGTGCCTTTTTGACAGCTAGAGGACTGACATTTAAATTTTGAAATGATGCCCGCTCACCTGCTCTAACTCAATGGACTGAGGCACTAACAACACTTTCTGTACTTGAATGGCTTGGCATATCAGTGCCATTTGTGAGTAGAAACTTAGATGGCTATTTGATCTCCTTTTGTTGAAGTTTATGTATAATTCTTTAAAAGACATTTTCGTACATACACATTTCATATGAGTGCATTGAAGAGGGTATCAAAGGTATGTAGATACTTTTTGTTCTCTTATTTGATTTGTTAACATTTTACTATTTTTTTTTTTAGAGAAAAATGTCCTTAGTTCACAGGGCAACAGAATGAGAGATGCAATTAATGTAGCTTGGTTAATCAGTTTGAGTGGAAATCACTAATATTTGGGTCTTCTCATTTGAAAATAATGTGATTGCCAGTTACACCACCTTGTGCTCATTGGACTGAAAAGTGGGATAGGAGCATTTTGAATAGAACACAATCTGTGGCTCCTTAAGGGGCAAACATTAGGTAAGGATGACAGCTCTGCCACTTCCCTTGCCATTGGCGAAGGCCCACTTAGCGTGAGCTGCGGCTTGCCAACTTTCCGTCCCTTCTTTGGAACTGGGGCTGCATCCAAGCAGCCAGTCACCCTTCCGCCAGTGGGTGATTCCCTGCCTTGTCTTCCCATTGTGTTTTTGCTCAGAGTCCAACAGCTAATAATGCACCACCCTGACCCTGTGTAACCAGCAATATCTCAGAAGTGGGAGGATCAAGACATTAATCCAAATGAGGAAGATTCATCCATCAAGTATTTATTTCAGCATGAGTGAGGATGGCTCCCAGGCATCGCATATTTGGGAACTGTTCCTATAGCTTTGTCTGTTTGCTAGAGCTACTTGTGAAACAGGGGCTATAAATTGGTAACCCCCATGAGCCTCTTCTAAAGTCAGAGCTCTCCAGTTGCAAGTTGCTTTTGATTTTAATAAGAAGTGAAATTTAGCTCTCCTTATCTGAAGGAAAGGCGCTTCTACTTATCTGGTTTAATGTTCTCCCCCAAGACTAGCCAGAAAAAGGAAAACCTTTTATAATATGAAGGGGAAGATCCAGCCAATTAATTTTAATGGGAACTGGGCCTGAGTATCCCTTAGGCAGCTTGGGGGTAGGAACACCCACAGCTTTAATATTTTCTCTGCTTTCACAACCTCTCTTGCCTCGAGAAGGCCCTCCATTCATAAATCCAGCACCCCCTTCCATTCCTCCAGCCATTTCAAAAGCTTTCTTCCTATTTTAACTGGTGCTGGATGCAGATTGCATGAATATAGAATGGTCTCACCCCAAGAAGCTCCCATGACTATAAAGTTATCTTTGAGAGCTTGGGCAAGCACATAGCTTTGGCAGGAAAGGTGGTGATATACCTAGCTGAGAGACAAAATGGAATCTGTGTGTGTTTGGCTGTGTGTGCACTAACAATAAAAGAGGGGATATGTGTGTGTTTCCAAGAGGTCACTGAAAGTTGAACTCTTGCTTAGTGGCACAAGTGGCCTGGTGAAGCTCCCCGGGTGAGACGATGGCTGCAGCAGTCTTTAGCATGCCGCCCGCTGGCGTCAACATGGCCCGTCTGATCTCAGCCTCTTTCCCCATCGGCAAATGCCACAAGCTTGACCAGGTGGGTTTTTGATGTTAGAAATGTGCCTAGTAGCACAGAACCTGTTGGAAAAACAGAACCTTGGAATCACAAGAAGCCCCACTAATGGGCTGCCTGCCTATTGAAGCCAGCAGCAGAAGTCTGAAATTGGATCGCCAACCTTGCTCTTGCTGGGCCTTCCCCATCAGATAAAAGTGGAATGCGTTTTAGCATCCATGTGGATTTTAAATGCTAAATGGAGTCTGGGGTTGAAGTCAGACAGTCATGGCGATGACAACAGCAGATCTCTCCTGAATTTCAATGTAGTGAGGTTTTGAATGTAGGCCTAATACTTTAGATATTCAAGTAAATATTGTCCAGCCAAGAGGTCAATATATCTAACCTCTGAAGTCATAAAAAATTCTTTAAAACTAGGAGTGTTAAAGTAGGGTTCCTAAACAGCGACGTTGTTAGGACATTTTAGAACCTGTTTGAATGTTTGTAAACAGGGACAAAAATAAATAATCTGGGCCTGTGCAGTTTTTCATTTTAAATTCATTTAGATCATAGCATTTTCATGTCTATAGGAATAAAGCAGAGTTTGCTTCTGCTGCTCAGATGCCCTCTTGTCTGTCACTCTCTGTGTGATCCTCAGGCATTAGGGTCCACCTTTGGCTCTATAATCCTTGCAACAGTGGGCTTCAGTTTTGTCTATCGCCCATTTGCGTTATAGCAGTGTAATCCGCTGCGGTCAGTGCTGGCACCTTTAAACTGTCGCTGACTTCAGTGTGCCGTATGGGCTCAGTGGACCCTGTTGGCCAAATCAGAGGGAAGGCCACTCGTTCAACACAGAAGACCATGTGGAGAACATGGAAAACCAGTGTGGTGCAGTGACCAGGCGGTTGCCCTGACTTTTGAGATGTCCGGGTTTGGGTTTCCACTTGGCTATGAAGCTTTCCAAGTGAGTTTGGGCCCCTTACTGATTCTCAGCTTAGCTCCCTCAAAGGGTTGCTATGAGGATAAAATGTAGAGTGGAGGATAATATGCTCACGTGTACAATGGGAATATAAAAATATAATGCATCCAGGATTTTGGAGGGACTACTGCTGATGTAACTCTTCAAAAATATATTTTGTGGCAATAAAAGCCCCCAGATGCTAAGCCCACATAGTGTTGAGGATGCACCAGGCCCACTGGAGTCAAGCACAATTGCTATCAAGAGATGTGCTGCCCACATATCCTGTCCTTTTCCCTTGGGCACAACTACATGTGATGGCAATGGACCTGATGGTCAGTGATGAGTCACAGCCCAACACTGAACGAGGGCTGGAGAGAAGCATTTTCTATGGGTAGGCTGGGGGCTGGAACACAGGAAGATGCCTTACACTGAATCAGACTGTAGGTCCACAGGGCTCAGCTGTGTTTACACTGGTCAGCAGTGAGTCACCTGGATTTCTATGCCCTCTGAGCTGTGTGTGGATATGCCCAGGACTGAACTTGGGACCCTTGCATGGCTATCCTGTCTACCACATTGCCCTCCCGCTATTTGCCCTGTCTACAGTTCCTCCTGCATCTACTTTCCACCTGCTCTGGCTCAATGTGCTAATTTGTGTGGCCTTATACCAGTTTTCAGGCATATCCCATGAAAACCACACAGGTGAAAAGTACTTTAAATACACAGGTGAGCTGCTAGTAAAATGACAACAATTGTTTTATTGCATGTTTATAGCACCACCGCCAGCACCGCCTGTGATCTGAGACACGGGATGCCTTCCTAGAATCTCTGCAATGCATGGATTTCTGTATGATGCTGTCATCTCCATCTCGGTCTTGAGGAACTTCGGGCTGGACCCCTGGAAGATCAATGGAGGGTGGTCGAGGCGACTGGGCATCAGGTGATCTCAACACTGCAGCCAGACACGGCTCGTCTTTCAGCAGCTGTAAGCCATTTATTAGTTGAGTTTTAATGTTTCCGAAAAAGCCCAGCTGGGTGGCCAGAGACTGGAGGGAGACAAATGTGGAAAAAAATTGTGTTAATTACCAGTCCATTTATATGACGCAGGTCTGACCCAGTCTGTCATCTCTTCTCCCTGACTAGCTGCTTGTTGGATCTTACATTTTCATAACAGGATCCCAGAGGGGCTTTTGTTGCTTGCCATCACCATGGAGACAGCAGCTGCAGCTGACTTTTTCGGTTAGAACAAACCGCCAGCACTTTGGAAACCATTTTGGAAGCATTTGTCCCAACAGCCTCTGCTAATCTCTCTTTCATTTGTAATTATCTTATCACAGAAGCACTCTGATGGTGCTACCCAATGGCATTTCCTTTCTTCCCCCACAACCCAGCCATTTCTGTGATGGCCTTCTGGACACTTGGGCAGCTCGGCCACATAGAAACAAAAGACAGAAAAATGGCACATCTTGAGGCATGCAATCTTGAGGCAAATTCAGCTTCAAACAGGTCCCCACAGGCCATCTTGTCAGGTCTGGTGCTATTGAAGTAGGCCGAAGTATGGGGACAAGAGCCTTTGAGGCAGGCCGCGATCTCTCTGCCAAGAATAATTGAACAAATAGTTTATCAGGAGAATCAACAGCTGTAGAGGACAGGCTATTTCCAGAGGATTAGGAAAGAGCTGTGAAAGGCTACCCCCATGGGAAGTTTAAAGCCCTCCTCTTGAATTATGCAGCCATCCAGGAACACATGTAAAGGCTTTTGGTTCTCTTTTTAAGCAGCTCTTCCCCACTGCGACCACTTCTCGGATGAGTCCATCAAATACAGATAACTGGCAGGCAAAGGCAGGCAAAGGGGTTCTATTGGGCGAGCTGGTAGCAGGGGAAATAGGTATTTCTGACAGGCCCAACCTCTTTTATCTTTAAGAATAGCCCAATAAACAAAAATGCAGCATATGAAGCTCTTCTTGACATGGAATTAAGTAGTGGAAAAAATTTTCACCTGCATATAAAGTAGCCATGTACATACATGTCACTGGAAAAGATTAAATGGGTCACCAAAAAGAGGACACTGATCTATAGGAAAGATGCATATGCTAACGTATATTATAGATGCAAATTTATGAAGAATTATTGTAATTCAATAGAAATATAGCACTTCTTATCACAGACTGGGGCCAGATGGACTGTGCACTTAGTTCAATCAGGTGTCCAGGAGCTTCTTCAAGGTCCAGCTCTTTCATCAGGTGGATCCTTATACTTTAGACTGGACATCCCTTCAAACAGAAATTGCCCCTAAAATTGAGGACAGTCTATGCAAAAGGACATGTGGCCGCACTACCACCTTCCTTGCCCTATGCAAGCTTCCATTCTGCCCATCAAAGCACACTTTGAAAAGAATCTAGAGAGTGCACTTGTTGGATTTTAAGGGAAGGAAGCCATGGTAGTGGAGGACAAATAGGACCTGAGAGATTGGGAGGAGGGAATGCTGTTTATTTTGGAACCCTTAATTTAATTTAACAAATAGATATCAAGGCAGGTGACACCCTGTCATTGCCAGTTTAGTTAATTTCAGGAGTCAGAGATCATTATTTAGTTATTAATTGCTTTCCTTGTAAAGGCTTGCATCCAAGCACCATAGCAACTTCATCACTAAACACATGGGGAAATCTATTTGTTTACTTTATTTAGCTTCATGACCAGCCCAATCCCTGACAGTCATCCTGGATTCTAGCCAAGATGTCAGAGATTGGAGATTCCCATTGACTGAGGCTTGTGTGAGGTTTGGTACTGTTGGGCACTGGATAAGACCCACAGGGTCTCGGTCTCTCCTTGCTATTGCTGGCATTTCAGATGCCATCTCTGAGCAAGCAGGCAAGACATGGAACAAGGAGGAGGAGCACCAATCTCCAGCTGGTCTTGCCTTCTCCTTCTAAGGCTGGAGTCTCTAATGTAGTGTCATGGACACCAATGTATCTGCAGATACCTCTCTTGGTGCCCATTAGGCTTTCTGACCATATTTTATTTGATTTCTTAAGAAGGCAAGTAAAGATATTTATGGTTTTTCCACTTTTATTGGAATCCTGTACTCCTAATCCCCTGAATGTGGAGGACCAAGTATATGTGATCTAACTTACATATAAATTCAACTTTAAGACAAATTTCTGATTTCTCAGGAATGGAACTCGTTTGTAACCTGGGGACTGCTTGCCTTTGCATTTTACAAATATGTTTTATGGACTATTGTAAACTGTTCAGAAAGTTTTGGCTATGGGATGGTATAGAAATGAAATGAAATGAATGAATAATTTCAAAATGCATCTGTCAGCTATTGGTGCAGTTGTCTGGAAATGGTGACCTTACCACTGCAGGTTGCTAGGTAGGGAAGAAGATGTGAAGGAAAAGAGACAGAGTCTGAGACAGAGGCAGAGAGAGAGAGAGAGAGAGAGAGAGAGAGAGAGAAGGGGTGCCTTGCCCATCACTGGCTTCATCAGCATTTGTAGCTACCCACAAGAGGATGTGACCCTTGGAAGAAAAAGTTTGTCCATTCCTGAATGATGATGATTAGATCCAAACATGATGCTTGCTTACTGGTTCAGTGAAGAACAAAAGAACGCTGTTCTTTTGTGGCAGAGATTCTAACTCTTTGCATTAAGAGCTTTGCCTGCTCATTTTAAAAGCACCGTGCAGTCATTCTGCTTCAATCAAATCTAATTGCACCAGTGACTGCTAGACTGATGTCACTGCTGTAGTATCTCCTCTTGGCTTAGCTAGTCTGCCGCAATTTGCTGACAGCCAGTTGAATGCATTTACCTATTTGTGAAGTTGAGACTTTTGGATACATCCTGTGCTTGTTTGTTCTGCTTTAAATCACACTGAACTGTTTTCGTGAAAATAATTTGAAATGTGTGACTGGCTGTGGCGTTCACATGCAAGTGTAGAGTCAGCCTGAAGCACAGATAGGCAATTACTTTACTGTCAACAGGGCAGCTGGTAGGATATCCAAAACCCACTTCCATTTCCAGTCCAGAAGGGCAAAATGTGCTGTTCAGGGCTAGCCACTAGCATGCTCAGGAGGCTCTAGGCCCGGACTTTCTGGCCAGTGTGGATCATGGGCACATGGGAAGCTGCCTTATCTTGAGCCAGCCCAACTGGGCATTGTTGACATTGGATGGCAGGAGCTCTCCAGGGTTTGGGGAAGCAATGTTCTTTGCCCTACCTGGAGATGCTGGAGATTGAACCCAGAAGAGTCTGCATTCAAAGCAGGTATTCCGCCACTGAGCTTGAGACCTCATGTGTGGGCTTCCAAGCTGCAGTGTGCTTTGTATAATGTGTGCCTCCCATACTTCTTGCACAGGAAGCCTTTCTCTTCATTCTGGACAAACAGCTTTCTTCCAAGAAGAAGCAGCAGCAACCTTGGAAAGTAGAGACTTGGCAGTGGAGTTTAGCACTACGCCCCAATTGTTGATGTCACATGGAATTAATCAACCGCACATAACTATGGAATGATCCAGAGAGAGCGAGAGAGAAAGAGAGATAGAGAGATAGAGAGAGAGTGCAGGGTTACAGTTTTCTCTTTACTGCATATAAAATACTCCACAATTAAACTGGAGAGTTGTGTGGTACAAACAAGGTATCACCTGCAGTACATCATTCAGCCACCAGATGTACTTGTATGCCCACGGAATATGTTGCAGAGTGGGAGGGAACTGGACAAAGATCCATTTACACCTGACATTATTTCCTGCTCACAAGGAGGCAGTGTGGAAAAAGAATGTACACACATCTTGGGAAGAAGTGTTCTATACCTGCTGAGAAAAGTACAAAGGCTACAAAGCTACTCATCATATCAATTTCAGCAGCTTTGTATGTGCAGCAGAATAAATACTGACATAAGGATACAAGAAAACTCATGCTGGATCAGACTAAGCATCCATTTAGTCCTGCAGCCCATTCATGCTGTGGCAAACTAGCTGCCCAATGGATTTGGCAAGCAGGATATGTGTTCAACCAGTTCCTTCTTCCCAAACTCCCCAGCAACTGGTGTACACAAGCATACTGCCTCATACCAGAGGCTGCACTCAGCCATCAAGACTAGTAGCCTTGACAGCCTTCTCCTCCATGAATTTGCCCAGTCAGCTTCTAAAACTGTCCAAATTGGTGGCCATCACTACCTCCTTTCTCAGTGAAGTTTAAAATGTATTGCATTAAGAAGTATTTCCTTTAATCTCTCCTGAGTCTCCCACCAATCAGCTTCATGGTGTGCCATACTTCCAACATATGGATGAGTATCCATGTGTAACTCTCTCTGCAGAACAATGTGAGGCATCAAAAAATGATTCCGAGATAGAGTTCCTGCTCACATCAGTTCATGTGATGGTTTGTTACATGGTGAAGGAGTTCTTTTTCACAAGAACATTGATATAGGAACTGGTCTCGTGAATTCTTGGTCATGAAGGGAGACCACAGTTATTGCTTGTTTCCTGGAAAATCTTTGCAAGGTGAGTTAACCAGAGCATTGGAAACTAATTTAATAGCTGTTTATGTCATAAACTAGGCTTCCTTTGAAGCCTATTAAGTTTATCTGTACTTTAGCTTTATTGCTTACACCAGGGGTGAACAGAGGGTAGATCAGGATTGAAGTGCAGGAAACAGTTGATATTTTGCAACCTGGGTATCAGCAACCGAGACAACATAGGAGAATATGCAGAGGTGTTCTTGAGGATGCAGAGGTGTTCTTGTGCATCTTGATGAAATAAAGGTTATGTACTCCCTACTTGTGCTCTATCCTCAGTGGCTGCATTTGCACATAATACTAAGCCATAGTTTTGTTAACTATGGTTTGTTGATGCAACTGTGAAATGTCTTAAAGATAAGCAAACAAACTCCAGCTTGTTTCCTCATTTCTTGGTTGTTTCTCTCCTGGCTGCTATGTCAGCATTCAGAGTCTTTTCATTTCCAGGCTGCCTTTTCTGGAAACTTCTGTTGCAGGGCTGCCAGCAGCACAAATGTTCCAGGGATAAGCTGTGGTAAGCTATGGACATTTCAATAAGCCATGGTTTACATAAGCCAAAATCTGTGAACTAACCATATATCATGGCTTCTATGTGTAGTTTGTAGGTGGTTAGGAAACCATAGTTTGTTTGGGGGAGTAGGTTTGGGCACAATGACAGGCCAGGTTTCAACAATATATACCACAGGTTAGTGTTATGTGAGAAATTAGAAAAACAATGTTGGACAAGATCAAGGGTTGATCTATGACCATCTTTCACCATCATAGACCCATCCTGGGTCCTGCTTCTTGGTCATGGAATATTGACCAACCTGTGATGGATTATTATGCCAGAGGGAACTAGATCATTGGAAAGTGGCAGCCATGGATCCACAAACACACACTTCTAAAATAAGGGAGGTCACAGTGCCACTTTGTTCTAAAATAATATTCAAGAAGCATTAAAATCCTTCCACAGAAATATCTAGTGAAGCAATAGCATTTTTGTGGTTGCCACCATCCCTACAGGCAATAGCTTGACAGACTAGGTGGGGGCGTGTGCAAGGAAGCATCCAGTCTGGACACGGACCCCGGCTTTCTGAGGAGGAAAGTGTCACCCCCAAAATGTGGATGTGTGGCTCTCACAAGTGACTCACAGCGCTCCTTTCCCTCGCCACCCCCTCTGCAATGGGAGGCCTTTTGCCTTGAACTCTGATTGAAACAGCTGGGATACATGAGCCCCAGCAATGTTCCCTTTAAATCCAAGTGTGAGCCTGACTTTGAAATATTTCCTTGGTAATGTGGGTTGCCAGGTTGTAAGCCGTGTCTTGGCCGATTTGCTTTTACAGAGCTTCATCTGTTGCTTAATGAGCCCTGAAAGGGTCAAAGCACTTGAGTTCTGCGGTTGAAGAAAGGCCCCCAGGAACTTACGGCAGCAAAGTTTCTTAAAATGGAAAGAGAGAAGGAAGTGGGTGGAGGTGGATGGGAAAAATGGGCTGTTAATCTTGGGTGTCTGCTGACACACTGCAAAAGAGCAAGCAGAAAAGGAAAATGTTGCAAACGGAGGACTGGCAAGATGCACTATACCTGTGACAATGCTGGGATCAAAGGGTGAGCTGCAGAGAGCCTTAACTGTTTCCTAAAGTATCTTTGTTGTTCCACAGTAACTGCTGCTACCTAGTCATTGTTGTCCCTGATACTGGAGGCAGCATTTAGTCATTATGAGTAGAAGTCAATGAAGCCCTTCTCCTACACAAATTTGTTTAATCTGCCTTTTAAAGCCATCCAAATAGATGGTCAGCAATACATTTTATGGTAGTGAAGTCCATCGTTTAACCTTGTGTTATGTGAAGAGGGGCTTTCTTTTATCTGTCCAGAATCTCTCATGTATCAGTTTCATGGGTTGACTTCAGGTTCTAGAAGGAGACAAATCCTGTCTTGCTTGTACCATGTCACTTCTGCTACCTGGCCCAGGTTGGATGATGCATCTAGTTCTTTCCATTACCTCCTGCCCTTGGCCCCTCAGCACAGTTAGGCTGCCTGCAATACGAGCAGGCAGAGACATGTATGGGTATAAGAGCTGAATACAGAGCATGCAGGATAACCATAGATGGGTGGGACCATGGCTGATTCCCTGATTTTATCTGGGATATTAACTGCATAATCTGGGAGAAGTGCATTGGATATTATGCTGGTGCATGTAAGAAAGTTATGTCCACACTTGGATGCCTGAGGCTTTGAAGACAGGTAGGCACACTGCGGGTGGAGAGTGTAGACAGGGAAGCATATCTGGATAAGCATATTATCTGGTTTGGCTGAATGACATCTGGGTTTTCCTTTTTGTTTACATGCAGCAACTCTTCTTTTTAATATTAAGGAGTTCTGAGGAATGTCATTTCCATCACCTGCAATCTGGCATGTGAGTTGACACCTGTGGATGAACATTTCGTATTCATCCAGTGATTCTTTCTTATCCCATTTTCGGTCCAGCCAATCACAAACATCCTCTGAAAGTGGTGCCAGGTAGGGATGATCTTTGCGGAACCCACTTTGCTTGAGGTTGAAGGGGACTCTCGAAATGGATCCCTCCGTAGTCAAGTTCCAACTGCTCAAGACACAGCCGTGTTCTCCGACTCTACCAGGCTGCAGTAGCATGTGACCCTGCAGACTTATCCTTGCCTGTCACACCCTACACAGCCCTGTTTCAAGAACTCGTGCCTCCTTTTCAGCAACTTGTGTGGTCATTCCCTTAATTCCTGCTCCCTTTCCCCGATTCCCTTTGCCTGCTATCTTGAGTCCCATCTGTTCCGTCTGCATCTGGACCAGTTAGAATGATGACCAGCAGGTGGAGCAGCTAGGTCATCTTACAACCTCAGCTTCATGGTCTGATGGCAGGTCTCATTAGATGGCCATATCAGTCACTTCATTTGTGAAACACACAACGGATATTTCTCATCACTCTCCAACCACCATTCCTTGCTTTAAAACAATTTGGGCATTCCTGATAAGTTAACACCCCCCCCCCCCAAACCCTGAATGCAAGCACTGCTTCAAGAAGCAGCCTTTGAGCCTGTGCTGTTCTTGCATTCTACTTTCAATCATAGCACTGTCAACGGGGTTCGCCTCTGCTGCTCTTGCCACCTGCCAATCTCTGGGTGGTAATTGGCCTCCACCCACTGAATTCCTCATTGCCTTCCCATTCTGTTGGGTCCTGGTTGCTCCGGCCTTGCATATATATTTGAGCCCCTTCTGGAAAAGGGCCAGCTCTTCTTGCTTCCCAGCTACCCTCTCCCCTTTTACACTCTTAACAGTTCCATGCTGTCTCCCTGAGTACCTCCTTTTCTTCTCTCAGTGCACGTACAATTCTCCCTTCCACCCAGATGCACACCTGCAGGAAAACTTGTTGGCATGCGCTCCTTCGAAGCTGTCACAGAGTCACATAGTTTATGAGTGGATTGATGACAGATGAATTAACTGCGGAGAATGTGAATGACTTAATATCTTCTGTGTTTAAAATTACTTTTATATATTACGTGTCACTGTTTAATTTATAACTCAATCTATACAGTTTACATTCAGATCCACAAGTTCCTTAGGCCTGTGCTACTTAAAGTGGAACCAAATTCATTTATAAAAACAACAGCAGCAGCAGCAGCAGCATAAAATTAAAATCTTCATGGCAGTTCTCAGTCAAGGAAGATCTTAGCTTCTGGATAAAAGATTGTAGAACAGGTATGGGATGGTGTAACTAAATGTCCTTCAAGAGCTGATGGCCTGGAGCTGATGGCCTTCTGGCCCCTTCCAGATTTACTATTCTATGATTCTATAATGACATTGGTGCATAATGTTTCCCCATTCAGCACAAACAGCAGCCCCAGATGAGCAATTATGAATTAAAACCCATAATGGTGCTATTAATACATAGGTGTGTAAGAGGGGAAGATGCTTACTACAAATTGTTCTCATCTCTTTTGTGTTGGTCTTGAGTGTGTACATCCATTTTATTTATAGAATTACATTTTGAGCTTATTTTCCATCTTTGTTCAGCAGCACAGCCCTGTATATGTCTGCTCAAAAGCAGGCCTTTCTGAATTCAGTAGGATGCACCCTCAACTAAGTGGCAAGGAAGGCTAAATATAGTGGAGGGAGGAGAGCAAGGTGACACTCTGGAAGTATCACTGAGGTGGAAGTCACATTATCTCAGTAATCTATAAAACTTTGTAAGGTTTTCTGGGTTTTCTTCATGAAGTAGTGGTGAGCTAAAGTAGCATTGTCTACTGGCTCTTTTCACCCTTTAGTTAGTGTTCACCCTTCCCTTCCAACTCCAATGACACGTGGATTGGAGATATCACTAAAAGCACATTTCTCAACTCGGAAATATAATGTAAGGGTACCTGTGATGCCAACCTCAAATGCAGCCTCAAGAGTTTTCAATTTTGATTCAACCTGGAAATGAAATCAAGTCAAATTCACCCACTTACCCACTCCTGGTTCTCTATCTATCTATCACATTCCTTATCCATTTATTCTTCATTTGGTTTTATTTTATTGAATGCTGTATTGCTATTATTATTAATCATGATAGTAATATAGATATGTTTTCAGTGGATTTTAAAATTGAAACAACCATAAAAGTTAACATTAAAAATAATGAACCGAACAATTAAAAGAAACTAATGCTTTCAAGTCAACCAACAAATCATAGAATCTAAAAACACTTTGGCATGCCGAAGTCACAAATCTTTTTGGATTAAAAAATGGTATTTGGACAAGGAATAGTCTCAGAATTTACTGCTCTTCCAACAGCAGGCATTTATATAGTACTATATATTCCATAAATGAAATGAATGGATGAATGAATGGACATTGTTGCTTTGCTGAACGTCTTGCCTTTATCATAAAAAAACAAACTGACACCAAAATCTGAATCTCAGTCTCATGGCTTTGTGAGGCTGTAGCTCTACGTACAACTTATCTGAGACTGATCACAGTGAGATTTAGTTCTGAGTAAACATGCAACGTTTTCAGGGCAACAGTTCATTACACAAGCTCTCTTCTTAAGCCAATTGTTCTTCACAGTTGGAACTTTTAGCAATAAAGATTGACATTGCAAACTGTGATTTGCTGCTGGACCCAAGAAAAGCAGCTTTCAGAATCTTTTCAAAATATACAGTTTTGTTAATAGCTGCCACAGTGTTTCCTGTTTTTCTGGTTCTTTAATCTCATTGAGAAGAGAGAACTGATGTCACAAGGAAGTCACTCAGCCCTGGCTCTAGAAAGCTTAAAACACCTGCAAGTGTCTCCTTGAACAGAAAGTGCTACAGGAAAATAAACCAGGACATATCAAATAAATCCTCAGGAAATTAAGTATATGACAACGAATTAGTCGGTTCAGATCCTGCTTTGGTTCAGATTAAGTTCAGGCATTCTTGGTTACCTTTTGTGTCAGTTCAGATATAGAAGCCAACTGTATTTTTAAGCACACCGATTGGTTCCAAGTGGAAAGGAATTTCAAGCACAAAGATATGAACTGGCTGAAGATGAGAGTTCACGTTCTTCACTTCTGATCAATAAACTGTAACATTTGGCTAATAGATGAAACCTTTTAAATTGATTTGCACCCATTCTGGGCTTCTCCAGCTGCTTTGCAGTAGACAGAATGGGAAGCATAGATTCTAAATTATTTATTTGTTTGTTTTCTAAAACTGCATCCAATAGTCCCAAGAAGGACTCTCTGGGCAGTGTACATCCAATAACCAAGATCGTAAAACTAATACAATAAAGAAAGATTAAAAGTCTATTAAAAACATAAACTACTAAGACTGCTGCATTCTATTTTAACAAGATTTATCCTCAGCCAGGAAAGCAGATAAGTCACCATTAAAATTTTAACAGTTTAACCTACTGTGCCACCACCTCCATGGTACAAGAGTAGACCAACTGAAATTGATGGAACAAGTAAGTAGCAAGTAGTTTAAGACCCATCAACTAATGCTAGATTCTTAGTCCAAACAAGACTAAGTCTGCATCAAACCCAATAAAAATATTAAATGCTACATTCTGTGCACAGTTAAAACATTTTTATCAATTTATTAATTAATTTATCAAATCAATTAAACATTACTTATCAAAGCAGAAAAATATAGAAATGGGATGGAAGAAAAATATGAAAAATATGTGTGAGCACATGTGGAAGTGTCATTCACACACCCCTTGTGACAGGTATTGGGGAGGAGAAAAGAGAGTTTTTAGGTAAAAATACGGAAAAGAACACGAGTCTGGCAGCAGATGAGAATGGGTACGGATGGCTGTTTCATCATAGCTGACACTCTTCAGCACTTTGTCCCCACCATGCATAATATTAGAAACTTCTGCCATGCTCCCTTCCAGGTGCATGCTTTTGTAAACTAAGCAACAGCAACTGTTGTGCACTTTCCTGGGAGAGGGGTGACAACAGAGCTGGCTGAACCATGAGGCAGGTGTTTGAGGGGCAGGTTCTGACTGGTGGAAGCCTCCTGACTGTTCTCATGAAGTTTCCAGCTGTTGTCCCCTACTGGAGCACAGAGAGTACATGCCACATCTCCTGTCTCAGGCTCCCCAAGCGAACCTGCTGACCCAGGTGGGGTGTGAGAGGAGGATGCTCTCTTCTCCATCACCAGTGTGGAAGTCAGCTTCAGTAGAAATAAAAATTTTAAAAGGGTTAATGAAAGCAAATAAATATAATGAAACTTGGGAAGATTTTGTAAAAGCAGTACTGGTAGAAGGCAAAGGTTGTAAACCTAAGCAAGATTATATGAAATTCTGGAAGGGATATGGATATAATTGAAGTATATTATATATTATTAATTGTTATAATATGTGAATTAAGTGGTGGTAGTATTGGTCTCTGGGGTGATGGGGGCATTTTATTATTTGCTTTTTAATTATTGTGCTTTTGTTATGTTATATTGTTATTGCTGTGATATGTTGTATTTATGTTTTTTTCTGTTTAAAAAAAATAAAAAAGGTGGGGGGGGGCAAGTCAGCTTCAGTTACCATGCCAGTCAGCTTCTGTGCTTGGGCAGGGGAAGCAGCACCATCCTGTTCCTCACATCAGGTAAGAAAATACATTGAGTGGATGATAATATCCATTACCCTTCTTGGACTCTTCCCACAGGGCTGGTCCAAGACCTGAGGCAATCAAGAGAATGCCCCTCTCCAGCCCAAGGACAAAGGCTAACCAGAGGGACCGTTGCATTTTCCTTCAGCACTGAGAACGGGACATGGTGTTCAAATCTCTCTTCCAACACCTTCCACCTCCAGGCATGTGCTATCTGAGCCAACTGCCTCCATTTGCCCAAGGACAGGGCTGGGCCTGCCTTGCCAGCCACATAATAGCCCTTTTGAGATGTGGCTTTCTCCTTGCTCCTCTGCTTCCCCACTACAGCCAACCTCCCCATAGCTCCTTGTCCCTTTTTGGTCACATGTGTTCTCATGCTAAGCATGGTTCTGCCCTTTGCACCATCATCTGTGCACAGCCAGAGCTGAATCTTCAAGCTTTACGGTCTTGCATTTTGTATTTAAGGTTCACATCTCCCACTGGGGGATACAGGCCTTACTATGGTAAACCCTCTTGCCTTTTGTTCTCACAGGCCCTCTACAAAAACTCTGCACATCGTGGCTGAAGCATTTAATCCTTTCACTCTCCACCTGTGCTTTTCATGTTATGAAATCCTCTTTTTGCTTATGACAGTGGCTGTCACACTGCTGACTTGCAGCACTCAATCTGTGGATGTGCAAATAGGACTGAGAAAAATGAAAGCCATTGTTTTGCAGATGTTCCATTGTAAACCCAACCACAAATGATTATTTCTCTACACCTATCAATGACTAACTCTTCGTAACCAGGGTGGGAAAATATCTTACCTAACCAACATTGATGTGCTAAGTATTTCTGCGGTGTCAATTCAACAAAGTATAATTGCTTTATTTAGATTTAAAATAAGGGCACTCTGTGGGCTGAAGATGTTTATGAGAAGGTGTATTCATTTCCTTAGATTCCCATGAGTAATGCTCAGTAATCAATGACTAATAGGCTTACGCATGTGTGCATTTAATATCAACATGTACAGAGATGAACAGAAAATCCTTCCCATTTCTGTGAATGTCTACTTGTCCCTGACCAGATTGGAGAGTTCTAATAAAATAATTTCACAAATCACCTTATGGATCAGAACTTATTTTATAAAACAAAAGATCATCAGAGCTACCTCAGAATCATTCTCTCTGCGTTTCCACCAAGATATAGATGGGAATCAAGGAAAATAGAGCACAGTCCTGAAACATCTACAAGATTCATCACAGTGTCTCTGAGTATGTTAAATGTGCATTTAGCTCCATGCAGTGTGGCCGTACTAATGAACCCAGAATTATTGGAGAAAATAGGTGTGGGGACTCAGATGCCATGAATATTCGTTCGATATTCTCTGTGCGTGTCTGTGTAAGAGGGAGAGATTGCTGTGAAGGAAACTAAAATTGTTTGCCTTTTCAGGAAGCATTGTCTTCATTAATTTAATTTGTCCTCACTGATGTCTGCATTTATTCAAATCTAGTAGGCTCTGCAGTATGATGAATGATCTCATGTACTGTGTGAGTCTTGACTGGCTGGGATCAGTCATGTCTATTATTTGACTACTCATGAAAAAAGATGTAATGAGAATGGGAAGATGTGGCACAGAACCAGTAGCAGATGGCAAAGGGTCAACACGAAGCCCCACCTCTCTCTGTTGCCCCCTGCACTTGAAAAGCAACACTCTTTTTCATGAAAAATGCCCTTTGTAAGTACTACAGCATGCTCAACAGATGAAATTTAACTGGCAAGCAAGTTACTTTGATCCATCTAAGACTTGGCAGTGCTTAATTCTTAATTTTACATTTTTTTTTCCATGTCCCAAGAAGTGTGTCCCAGGTAGATTCTGGTTGCCCAGCCCTGAGAGAGAGTCAGCCATGGAACAGAGCAGGATCCAGAGAAGATCAACGTTCTTGCAATTTAGAGGATTCTCCCATACCTTGTCCTTTGCCTTGGGCTGCCCCTCCTGGTGCATTACATGACAGGTCAAAACATCAACTTTACCTCTGTCCAAAAGTTCATGAGATGCATTTGCAGGCCCAAATTTCCAGTAAAATGAATTCCTGATGACTTCCTGCTAGAAGCTAGAACCAATTATTACCTTCAGAAAATGACTCTGTTTAGCCCAGAATGTTTCCTCGCTGAGGTTTGGATATTCCAGGCTTTGTGCTCCTCATTGACTATCATGAGAAAAACAACAATGTAGCTATAAAGTCAGATTGGATGATATTTACAGATATAGTAGCCCTTAGAAGGGAATTATACCTAGCAAATATCAGAATAATACATGCAGGGTTTTTAGTGATACATACCTTTGCAAATTTGATATTTTAACTGGTTATAACATTCTGATTTCTAGGCAGAATGGATAGAAACTACAGGGATAGATGTACCTTCTCAAGGTATTAAGCCTGTCAGGTTTCAAGACAAGAGCTGGAGTAGTTTTTGTTCAAGAGCAGACTTGACAAAGAGGATGCAATTCTGGATGATTCTGAAAATGACAGAGTCTGGAGGTGACTTCCTAAGTAAGAGACCATATTCCCAGTCCTGCTTGAGACTGGAAGAAGAGTCATGCTGGATCACACCTAACTTCCATCTAGGCAGCATAGCATCCTTTCACTCATGTTCCCTCAAAATAGGTATGCATAAGAATCCTGCCTTTGATATATTCTAAAACATGTTCTGCTGCTTAGTGGGGAACTCCAGTTTGATCCAGGAAGCAGCAAATCTCATGCTTGAACTTCATTGAAAACAACGCACACCCCTATGTACTGCCGTCAAGTGGTGGGCCTCATCATTCATCAGAACGGCCTTCCAACAGGGCAGTCCTACTTGGGGTGCCATGAAGTAATCCAAGACTTGAATGAAGGCAATCATTACCAGGGATGAAATTAGAAGGTGTCTATCATTTCATAGAGTCCACAAATCTCTTTTGCTTTCTGTTCAGTCAGACCAGCTAACCTTGAGCAGCCCTTGAGGCCCTCCGGAAGAAGTCTCTTCCCAGATGATGAACTTAAATCTTAAAGATCACAGATGCTAGTCACTGAATCTGGAACTTTGTGCACAGACTGCATGCACTCTTCTATAGCCTGATTCTCCCCTGGGCTCTAAGCAAAGGGACCAGAAAAGCTGCACCCCATCAGCAATGGCTGTGCCAAGTCACAAGGCTCACAGCCTGCCATTACCTCATACTTGTCTGGGTTCAGCTGCAATTGACTTGCCTCCAGTCACCAACTGCACCCAGACTGTGAGGTACTAAACCTGTGCTTGGGCTGTAGCACTTCAGGCAGAAGGCTGGCAGTCTCACATGTCTGAATTCTGCTCCAAACAAAAGCATTTCTTGGACACAGAAATCTTGCATGACAGCAAGACAGCTAGCGAGAGTCCTCCTCTCTTATCTCCAAGTTTCTTTGTGCAAGCTGTTGTTAAATTAGAGCAGAAAAGAATTCTGTGAGCCTTCACCTCTGGTCTGAAATGCTGTTCAGATGCTGTTCTATTGTCACAGTAAAATCTAGACCAAGACAGCAATTGTAGAATAGTTGCATTTTGGTAATCTCTGGAAGGTGCTTAGAAGGGGCAGCTAGAATGAGCTGGGCAGAAAAATCTCCAGAAAGTGAGGATTTTAGAAATTGGTGTGCTGCAGGGGGAGTTATGGCAGATTTTAGGGTTATGGGGGAGTTCTAGGATAGGGTTAGGGTTAGAAAAATGAAGGTGCTTCTGGTGATTCCAAGGCCTGGAAGGTTCTTAGAACGGGCATCCCTCACCGCACCACATGAGGATTTAAATTCTAGATACTCTATCTAATAAACACCTGGGACCAAGTACCAGAATACCTTGACTATCCCTGGTAAACAGGAACACATAGAGGATATTGTGAGAGTTTGGGGTATTTGTTGTTGTTCAGTTGCAAAGTCATTCCTGCCTCCTCATGACCCCATGGATCACAGCACACCAGGTCCTCTTGTCCTCCCCCAACCCCCAGAGTCCACCCATCCCCATGCCCACCACACTAGTGACCCCATCCAGCCACCTCAAACTCTGCCGTCCCTTTCTCCTTTTGCCTTCAATCATTCCCAGCATCAGGGTCTTTTCCAATGAGTCCTTTCTTCTCATTAAGTGGCCAACATATTTGAGCTTTGGCTTCAGTATCTGTCCTTCTAAGAACAGTCAGGGTTGATTTAGGATTGACTGATTGGATCTCTCTGCAGGCCAAGGGACTCTCAGGAGTCCTCCAACACCACAATTCAAAGGCATCAGTTCTTTGGTGCTCAGCCTTCCTTATGGTCCAGCTTTCACAGCCATACATTGCAACTGGGAAAACCATAGCTTTGACTATACGCACTTTTGTATAGTGACATTTCTGCTTTTTCATATACTGTCTAGATTTGCCAACGCTTTCCTCCCAAGGAATTTCATGGTTGCAGTCACTCTCTGCAGTGATCTTGGAGCCCAACAAGATAGTATCTATCACTACTTCCATTTCTTCCACTTCTATTTGCCCAGAAGTGATAGGACCAATGCCATGATCTTAGCTTTTTAAATTTTGAGTTTCAAGCCAACTTTTGCACTCTCCTCTTTCACCCTCATCAAGAGACTCATTAGTTTGTTCCTCTTTCCTTTCTGCCATTTAGAGTGGTATTGTTGGCATATCTGAGTATGTTTCTCTGGGCAATCTTAATACTGGCTTGTGATTCATCCAGCCTGGCATGGGCAAATACAGGCTAAGCCACCATGTCCTTTGCTAGGCAAACTGCAAGTACTATGTTGGTATGGAAAGAAATCAATATACCATCTTTCTTAATAATTAGTAAATGGATGGTGACCGTTCCCTTTTGGACTCAAGGCAGTGCAGGCCTTCTAGCTGGGTGTGTAGCAAAGCAAGAATCTGTGGTAAGACTGCCATTTGAGGAGTTCAAGTCACCCTAGTAATCAGTATAAGTTTTATACGTTGGAATATAGAGAGCTTTGCTTGTCTTCCTCCCCTCTCCAATCTGCAGGGTTTTCCCATTCAGGTCCCTCCTGCGGGAAAAGGAGACAAGTCCCAGGACATGCAAATAGATACTATTTGCATATGTCATCTTGCCTGAAACTCAAATTGCCACCAGCTGTTTCTGACAGCTCCCCCATTCTTTTCCTGGAATTTCCTACTTCGAACTGTAAAAAGCAAACGTTGAAACCTGTTAAATTCTGTAACTTCTGAACATTTTGCTTGTTGTCTGTCACGCAAGACCTCAATGTGTCATGATGTTTTCCTGATGTGTCTGAAGATTTTGTGATGTTTCTGTATTGTAACACTGTGCTTCTATTGTTCTTGCATATCATCTATTCAAGGTCTCCTTTCTCCTCCTTGCACAGCATATGTGACCCCAAATCTATAAAACACTCTGTACATGTCCTGTTTTCTGGTAACCAGCCTTATGCTGCCTGCCCCTCAGCACTGTTGTTATTAGGAATTTCTGTTTGCTGTTAATAAACAGCCGAGTGTTTGATTGTTCTATGGAATCAGTGACTGTGATAGTCTATTGGAATGATGGAGCTGTGACCCTCTAGCTATGCCCCTAGCTATGTTCAGCCTGTATTCCTGCAAATTAATACAACACATGCAAGGACTACAACAGGTTGAGAAGTCTCCAGTGACCTCTTTCCAAAGGATAACAAATTTTTGAATGGGCTGCACCCCCTTGAAATTTTTCACCACTGGGAGAAGCGGTGCAGACCTAAGAATGTGCTACTTCTCACCTGGCTTAATCTCTTCCTCTTGGAAACCCTCCACATGGCTGCTTTTTCTCCATCAGATGAAGAGGGGTGTTCCCACAAGCGCTCCCCAGGTTTTCACAATGTTCCCCCTTGAATGTCAAGTGTCTGACATGCTACAGGGTTGTATTCTCAGCCTCAGTCATAACTTTTCGCTGCCGTGACTCCTAATCAGGCAACTGCTTTCAAGCTGGGTAATTAATTTAAGTGGCACAGATAGATCAGTTCCATTTGAACAATGTCAGCAGAATCCAAGCCAGACATAACTATAACTTGATCGCCAAATCCAACACGAGATCAGATTTACCTAGGGCCATAGTCTCCTCCCAACCATGCTGGGGCTGTACTGAAATAACCTTGCCAGCCCCACAGCTGGGTGTTCTGAAGGGAAGCAGAGGTTTGGCAGGTTTTTGTTTATATAAAATCTGTGCAAGTAAAAAAGTGAAGATGCCAGTGAGCTACAACTTCGTCTGGCACTAAGCACTGCTCACAATTTACTAACCAGTGGGGAAGGGAAAGGGGTGGTGATGAGGGCTAGGGGAAAGAGCAAGGCATTATTTCTTCCTTTGCCTTCCCTCTTTTCCTCTACCTTTGCTTCTCTATTTATCAGATTAGTTCCAAGGGCACCAGGGAAAGCTGCCCTCATATCTGGTGGGACTGAATATACACCTGGTGCAGTATTGCCTGCTCTACCTGGCAACAGCTTTCCAAAATCTCAGAAGAAGAATGCCTTTTACTATCACCTGCTTTCCTGAATTTTTTTACTGGAGATGTAAGGGTCTGATCCTGGGGCTTCCTATATGAAAATGAGCCATGCTCCTCTTCCAAGCACCTCACCTGAGCAGAGGAGGTGTGCCAGGTCCTGTGGAAGCTGCTGTCTCCAAAATCAGTTTCATGTTGCTAAATCAAGGGAACCATCCACACAACATCCAAGCCTTTGTAATGGCTTTGGTACGCCGTGGGAGAGACTGCTCCCTGCTGCCTTGACTTCAATGCTATCGTATCCTGAGAACAGGATATATATTTTTAAACTTTCATCTTTCAGTGATGCACTATCATAGCAGCATAGCTAGCTTTCTTAGACTAAATCAGACCCACCTAGCCCAGTACTGTCAACACTGACTGGCAGTGGCTCTCTAGGGTTATGGGCAAGAACTTTCTCAGATCTACCTGGAGATGCTGGGGACTGAACCTGGGGCCTTCTGCAATCCAGGCAGGAGAACTACTACTGAGCTGGAGCCCTCCTGAGTGGGTCTCCATGCTGCAGAGAGTTTTCCACAGTGTGTACCTGCCATACTTTTTGCATAAGGAACCTTCCGTATCCTCTCACTCTGAGCAGAGCACCTGGCTGCTTCATCTTCTGAGAGGCAGAGGTAGCCTTGGGAAACAGGTTCTGGACCTTGCATGGTGATTGGAACTGTAGTCTTTGCATGCAAAGCAGACACTCTTATCGTTAAGCTACATCCCCTGCCCTGTTGCACATGAACTTTTAGGACAGCTATCCCTGTTCTGCTATGAAACTCACTAAAAGTGAGCTTGGAAGCCAATGGATTCTTTGCAGACTCAGATCCAAGACCCTATGACTTTGGAGCTGGGGTTCCAAAGAAGAGTCCTGTCCCTGTACAGTCAGTACAGAAAGAACTGAACTAGCTGCCCCCTCCCACCCCCAAGGTCACAATGGGCTTTGAAGTAGAAAACAAGGATTATGTCACTCCTACCGTGCCTTGTTCTTTCACTTGGATGCTCATAAGCTTCCAAGGTCAGAAGCATCTGCTGCAGCTCAGTGCCTTATGTGATCTAGGACTAGTCACTCTCTCTGGTTAGCCTATGTCTCAAAGTAGTTCCAAGAATAAAATTGGAGTCCCTCAGAGGAAGATTGGGGTACAAGTGTAGCAATTGACTATCTTATCATCCCTAGGGAATCTGGGGGACATGAATCTGGCCTTACCTTGTGGCTTTCCCCACATTCCCCAAGATGGTGTCTTCCAAATTTGGGAACAATGGCTATTCTCGCTGGGAATGATGGAAGTTGCAGTACAGTAATTCTGATGAAAGCTGGGCTCAAGACTAGCTTTCTGAATAGTCAGATCTGTCACCTAGTTACTGAGGTCATAAGAGAGCATACTTTGGTGGTTCCAAGTGGATCTGTGGCCTGATGGGACTCCACCCAGAAGAGAGCCTCCAGTGGGGTGGCTGCCTTTGTAAGGAACTCCATGCATCTATAGATCTGGTAAGTGCCAACACAGCTCTTCCTGAAAATCTCTCTCTATTTCAGGGTGTCTTCTTTGGTTGATCAGCCAGTCATATTGCAATTCCCTATTATTTTAGAATCTTTTTTATGGTTCTTTCAATTGTTATATTCTTCCACAATGACTTTTTAGTAGATTTGACACCATGTTGTTACATGCTGTCAAGTTGTCTCCCACTTATGGTGATCTATGAATGAAAGCCCTCCAGCTAGGGCTTCCTTTATGGAGTTGTCCATCTTACGATTGGTCTCCCTTTTCTTCTTTTCCCTTCAACTTTCAGTAGCATGGTTGCCTTCTCCATGATGGGCCAAAAGCACAACAACCTCAGGTTTGTCATTTTTGCTCCTAGGGAAAGTTCTGACTTGGCTTGATCAAAGACCCACTTGTTCATCTTTCTCTCAATCCAGGGTATTCACAAAGATCTCCTTCAGCAAAAACACTATATACATGTCAATAAAGAAATAGCCATCAACAATCAAGCCAATATGATCCCTTATTAGAAATGAAAATTTCCTTTAGAGGAAGATGCTTTTGCTTATAGCACTTACAGTTCTTAATTCCAATTAATGCCATAAATAGGAGCAAAAATTTCCTTTCTCTAAGAAGATGGGAGTCAGTTGTAATCCTTTGCCTCTTCTAAAGAAAAATGTCACCCCCTCAGCCTCCCATGATTTTTTATAATAGCTGGAGAAACGCCACAAAACATTTTGTCACACACACACACACATCTTTCAAACCTGACATAATGCTTTGGAACTCAACCATCATGTTCAGCACCCTCTGGGCTCTTCAGATGTTACTTTGTTTTCTCCTCATACATTTCACAATCTTCTATTTTAAAAAAAATGATTGAAAGAAAAGTGATAAATGAATGCATTTTCTCAGTTCTCTTTTCATTGTTTTTGGGTCGGCTGCTTCCCTTGACAGGTCTCTGTATTCATATAAACAAGTAATGTTTCTCAAACTGGTTATCATCTCAATGTCACAAAAAATGGTAGAACAGGATGGGCATTTGACACAGTGATACAGAAACCACAACATCAATTACCTTAAAGGAGGCTGCTGGAATAACAGCAACAGATGAACCAAGAGAATTTTCTTTAAAAAAAAAAAATCTTTAAAAGAAGGTTAAGTGGCAGTGAGAATGAAACTGTAATGCCAGACTTGATACGTTAATTACTGTCCAATCATTGAAGCTTTCTGGCCAGTGAATGATAGTTAATAAATACAATAAAATACATCTCCCCCCCCCACAGCACAATCACACCCATCTTCCCCCTGAGTGTGCCTGCATTCATGCCCATCTCTCCCCCCCCAGCAAGCCCACATTCACACCCGCCCCCTCCCAGCATGCCCACTTTTGTGCCCATATTTCCCCCCCAGCACTCCCATGTTCGTGCCCCCCCCAGCACACTGGGATGATGGGCACGTGCAGGGATGATGGGCACAATTGCAGTTGTGCTGGTGGGGTGGGGAGATGGCCAGGCTCGTGCTTGGGGTGGGTGGGGGGGATGGCCATGATCTTTGTTGTTCTTTGTCACTTTGCTTCTTCACATTTTTCTGATAAAAAAAAAAAACCAGTTACAGAATGGATTAACCTCATTTACATTGAACCTTATGGGGAAATTTAACTTGGCTCACAACCAAGTTGGGTCATGACCAGAGTCCTGGAACAGATTAAGTTCGTGAGCCAAGGTGCCACTGCACCTAAAATCTGGCATATTTCCCCATGCAGCGCACTGATTTCTAAAATCCTAACTTTCCGAAGATTTTTCTGCCCAGCTCATTCTATGAGCCCCTTCTAAGCACCTTCCAGGCCACAGAAGCATCAGAAGCACCTTTGTTTTGCTAACCCTAACCCTACCCTGGATTTCCCCTGTAGCCCCTCACTTACTATCATGTCCACAACAACAACCTCATTTTCCCACAGGACTGTGGGAAAGCAGTTAAACTGAACCAATTAAATGCCAGATGGCCCTTTCAGTGGAAGAGGTTCAAGGCTGAATCCTGATGCCTCCACCTTGCTGGATACCACTTCAAACTGGCTGCCTAAATCCTCATCTTTCTGGCTCAACTGCCTTTGGTTGCCTTGTAGTCCACTTGGTGCAGGACCTCTTTCAGCCCAAGGGCCAAATGCCATTTTGGAGAAGCTCTTGGGGTCACATTCTGTGGATAAACAGGGCCAAATGCAGAATGGAGCAGGAACCAAGGCAAAGGGAGCAGTGCCAAGGATATCGAAAGCATGAATGTATTTTAACATAAAGTTCTTATTGCCAGTAGCTTCAGGAGAGGCATTTCAGCCATTTAGAATACAGAGCAGACTGCACCGAGTCCAGAAAAAAGTCACCAAAAGATCAGGGGCCAGGGAATGGAGGTATGGCTGCCTGGGGAACCCTGGAGCACTGAAAGTGGCTGAGTTTCCACACCCATATTCTAGAACATGGTTACTTAGGCCTTGCTGGAAGATCTGAGGTCTAATTATGCCAAGATAGATCAGTGCTTCTATCTAATGGGAAAAACATTTATGTTACTAAATCTTCCTTGAGGTGATGGCTGTGTATAACATTAGCTCACTCATACTCCAAAGTTTGTACCAGGGGCAAGAGAAGGAATATGGCATGTAGAAGCAAGGGTAATAATATTAGGTTGCCGCAAAATCGATGACTGAAGACCAATTAATTTTTTTGGTAGTCATTTTACAGGAGGGAAAATAGCCAAAGGATTAAACCACATTAATTATTTATTGAATTGCTGCCTCTGCAAAAAAAGGGGGGAGTTTAAAATATATATCACTCGGTATGTGGCAAGATAATAACTTGAGTAATCCGAACTCTTGCTTTGATAGCATTCTTGGCTCTTTAAGTCAATTTAAAATATAATCAGGAAAAAAGATGTTAAAAGTCCTTTGAGTCAGTGGGAAATACTACTATTTTGATTTGTTATTATTATAACAAATGCCCATTTATGTGGCCCACCTTAGAGGTTTTGGACTCACTGAGCCCGCACACATGCGCCTGGCAGTGACTTGCTCCCGTGGAGATCGTTTTGGACTCACTTGGAGAAAACGATCTCCATGTTCGCGTGCCCACATGCACCTACCCCTGTCTTGTCATGTGCACACACACCGCCCCCTCACCGGCCTGCGCTCACCGCCAGCACCTTTCAAGCAGCCCCTGTTGAAAATGTCTGAGGACCCCTGGCTTTATAGGTTAAAGCCAGCACCTTGAATTGGGACAAGAAAAAAACAGGCAGCCCATGCAAGTGAGCCAAAACTGGTGTCATGCACCTGCTGCAGGGGCAGCCTCATGCAGCATGCATTGCAGCAATCTAACCTTACTGTTTTCTTATGCACGGGGACAATTTCTGCATTTATTTTTGTTACTATCAGTTTGTACTCCTGAAGGATACAGCTCCCTTGATGGAGGACTGTCAATTTATGCTGGTGTTTAGAGTTGTACCCCTACATTTTTGGAGAAGTCCATGAGGATTCACTCTCCTTTCAAGTGCAACATTCAGCCCATTACAGTCAGCAAGAACCACACAGACCACCCTCTGGGAAAACCCTGATTGTGTGGCCTGTTGCACCAAAGCAAATGAGAGAAATAAAACTACATCCAAGGATATCCTAATTCAGTGAGACTAACCATGAAGGCTGCAATTCTAAGGGGTGCCTCTCATTGGCCATTCACAGAGGATTACAAGCACCCCGTGCAGGGGCAAAAGTCACCACCATGATCCTCTTATTCTGCAAATAACTTAGATGACTGAATGAGCTTCAGTGCTGTAGTTCTAGAGCAAAGAGGTGGAAGAGCTTCCAGGATATGTCATACTTGGGTGGAGCTGCTTTCCTGCCCATTCTACCCCCCAAACACCCCCAAAGCCCTTTTCTGAGCTCACTCTTCTGTTGCTGGAAAAACAGCTGGCCTGACCTCTTCATGCAGGGAAGAGGGCCTGAGGGCAAACCTTCAGCTGTATGGTCAGAGCGATTTTCCAGTCTCGTAACTGGGCATCTGAAGAAATCTGACGGTCCTCTAGATCTATCGCAGCAACTGTAAGTTTATCCCACACATGTAGTTATGTACTGCATCAGAAGATAGCCTACATGCCACTGAATGATGTCAGTGACCAAAAATCATGTTAAAGTAGACAAAATGTCTACTGTGCATAAAACAATCTGTAAAGGCAGTTAAAGGGCTATGCTAATATTTGTAATGCTAGGCTTTATAACAGCAACATATTGCCGCATCTTGTTTGCTGTTTTGCATTTGGCAGCCACAGAATCTGATCAGTGATTCCATCATGCTTTTCAATCCAGCCAGAGATGCCATCTGGCTTCCCTGCTGGGCATGAGAGGTAGATTAAAAACCGCCACAGGAATACAACAGTGCTTCAGTAACAATTGGCTCAATTTGTCTCCAGAGCAATTTGCCAATGGCAAGCCCTGCTTTTTATGCCTTTGGGCCAGTTGGGTGGCTGACCTCTTCACTCACCTCCCTGGCCATGGCTAAATGGCCCCTCCTATCAAGGACCAACCTATCAATATAGGAAACAGCCTTAAATTAAAGTTGAGATGAATTTTCTCAGAAAATACTTTTGCTGAGAAAACTTCTGAGATCTTTCTTTTTCCTACTCTCTCCTTTAGAAAAAGAAGGCCATATTGGCTGATTTTCTTTGAATATTCTACAGCATTCTGTTCTTTGGGTGGCAGTTGTTCTTTCCCACCTCTTCTCAGTGCTTAAGAGCAACAGCAGATCTTGAGCATTCTGGTGGAAGAAGCAAGATGGTGGCAAATATGCCAACACAGTGGTTGCTGCTATCCCTTGAAGTAGCTAAAAAACAAAGGAGTTGCGTGATTTCCACTGTGAATGTCAGATGACACCCCAATAAAGAGTTTGAGACTGCCTCTTACCCAGGAAAAGTTGGTGAAATGGTCTCTTCAATTTCAGTCAATCCATGAGAATTTTGAGGAGAATTTGGAGAGGCCATTTTTGCACAGTTCAGACTGAGTCAGGTGGACCATTCCAGTAGGACACCCCAAGGCCTCCTTCCTGGCCTCTTGGATCCCTTTAAGCAGAAATGCCAGGAGGTGAAATGTGGACCTTCTGCATACAAAGTGCTTTCTGTACTACTGTGATAAGATCCCCTCTGGGTCTCCACTTTTTTTTAAAAAAAAATATATATTACATTACTCTCCATCTTGCAAAAGCAAAAGGAGAATACCAAGCCAAACTTAAAACCAAACTTATTCCATTCTCCCAGTCCCTCGGCAGCATGCTTCCTCTTCTGGTAGAAGCCCCAGTAAGTGCATCATCTGCAGCACTGTTGTTGGATAAGATCATGTGTGTGCGTTTGGGGCTGGCACATTCTCCCACCTTCCTGTCTCCATGTTTCCATATCATTCCACAACTGCTTGATGCAAGCAGACTTAAAATCCGTTCTCAGTCAACACCTTTAAAATGGGACTAATAATTTTTGTCTCCTTCCCAGAGGGGTCACGAAGATGCTGCTGACATTGCCTAGGAGGCTCTTTCAACAAGCAACATGATTAATGTCCCGTTGGAGACATTATTTTTGGCTGGTGGTTACAAGCACCACCTTCCCCCTAAAGTAACAGACAGTGCTAACTAAGCTGCTCATTAATCAGCACAATTAGGGGAGCTTCTGCTCTGATGCCTTTTGCTATTTTCATATTCAGTTCTCAGACTCGTTTTCTCTCTCTATGCCCTTCACCAGAGTGGAGCACCTCAGTTTGAATCAAATGCGCCATGAGAACGATGCATTCAATAGCAGTTTCTTGCCTCACAATCCATGCTATCTGGTCCTGCATCTCATTTCCAGCAGCCAGATGTCATGACAGCAATAACATCTCCCATGTTTGTTCCCTGGTATCCGAGACCTAGAGGTATTTGGTCTCTGATCTTGGATTTCACACAGAGCCACCAGGACAAGCAGTCATGGAGAGCCTTCTCCTCCATGAATTTGTGTAATTCCCTTTTAAAGCTTCCCGTGACTGGCCTTTGCACCTCTCAGCAGGTTTGCTCCCCACATTAGCTAACCTTGGGAAAAAGTCACATGCATCCATAGCGCACCCTCCCCCCCAGTGTAGCAATGGATCTTTTTAGAGTCATTCATTCCAATGGAAGGCTTTCAAATAGCCCAATTACTGCATTGTGGGAGTTTGGAAGGCAGTCAACCTTCTCCTCCCCAAGTGCTGTGATCGCCACCATCCCAAAATACCAGGCCCTCCCACACAGCAGTTATAATTTCAAAAATGTTCCCACTGTAAGGAAGGAGAGGCCTTTAAAATGCCCCCTTCCCTTCCCTTCCCTTCCCTTCCCTTCCCTTCCCTTCCCTTCCCTTCCCTTCCCTTCCCCCATTCGCCTCTCCTCTTTAATTCTAATTCCATAATGGGCAAATTAGCTGATGTAGAAGTGATAATTTTAAGTAGTTTAAAATGTAAGATAACAGAATTTAGCACATGTCCATGACCTGAAGGGGAGGGCGGGGAGGGAGGGAGATAGGAGGTTGTTATTATATGCCTTATGCCATCAACCGTATACCTGGGAAGGCAGGATGGATGGTCTTAGTATTAATCATATAAAACCCCCTTTTCAGAAACAATAAATAACAATCACGTGGGGGCAGGAACTTTGTGCATTTGAGTGTGTGTGTGTGTGTGTGTGAATGAGGGAGTGTATGGATGTCTGTGTGGGGAGTTTTGCTCTGCCCACAGCCTGCCTGCAACTCAAGGAAGTTTACTCATGAATGAAGCAGGCTCCCTGTTGTAAACAGATCTCTGTTGTCCATAACCAAGCTGAGCATCTGCAATACCAGCACAAGTGGCTACAGGAGACTTCTTGGTGGTGGTCCTGAAGGGCTCGTAAGGGAAGGTGTCTTCCAAAGCCACCAAGAAGGTCCTGCCAATTGTGCTCTCTTACTTCACCACCTGCTGCATGGACCCAGAATACAGAGCCCTCAAGGGAGAGCTCAGAACAGGGGCAGGTTGATCAGGGAGCTGTCCAGCTCTGCTGTGTTTGTGGACAGCTGAGATGAAGAAGATGCGGGGGACAGATATTCCTGGCATTATTCTTGTGGTCTTTTCGTGTCTGAAAATATTGTTATTCAAACATGTGTTTACTATTTCATTCTGTTGCTATTTCTAATTATTACTGTATTAATGTGTTGTTCGAATACTGAATCTCTGGGGTTTTTTGGGGGGTGGTTTGGTAATTTACATTGTGATTGATCATAATCATCAGCAATGGCCAGATACAGCATCTAAATTCTTTCACAGTTGCCACTTCATAACTTGGAGAACCAGCCTGTCCTTTTATCAGCCTGCAGCTGTTCAAACCAGCTGCAGCCAATGGTTCTTTTGTCCCACTTCTTTTCAGGCTCCTTCACCTCTTTCACTCCCTCTTATATTGTAAAAAAGAGGAAATGCTTCATCAGAAAAGATGGCAAAAGAATATCCTGGTTTGCATACAGCTTGCATATGGTAATGTATATACTTAGATGCACATTTAGAAATAGGTACTGTAATTTAAATAGACATACAGTGCATCTCATCACAGTGTAGAAAGGGCTGGCCAGATC
>NW_025335856.1:9284635-9665586 GCF_004798865.1 Varanus komodoensis
GCTTCTCTTCACAGGATGTTTGTGGTTAACTGCCATGGCTTGTTGTTCGGGCAATACAATAACATGCATTTCACTGACAACTCCCATGCAACTCTTGAGTGTGGGTTATTGTGCTGTAGGCAGCCAGTCAGTGGCTCTTACTGTTCTCCAGGAAATAAAGGAGACACAAGTTTGTTGCACAAAAATGTTTTAAAAATAAGAATAATAATTAAAACTTCCTGGAGGCGATTTTGCAACATTAATATGTAATGTATTCAATTATATAGGCTTATTTTATTTCAGCAAAGTGCAGGTGGTGAGCTACACCTCATCACAGGTGCTTTTCCAATTAGTTCTGTGTTTTCTAGGTGAATTCATGGCCAAGAGCCAAACTTCTCTGCCACTAGCAACAGACTAATCCAAACTAATCCAGACGACTCATCTTGCTTCTTGTTAAAGCACCTCTAGTCTCTATTATTTTATTATGTGTGGAAGGATCTCCTCCTGCCTTGGAAAAAATAAAACCAGGGGATTGTTTCACATTAGAAGACATCAATCTATTTCACTTTCTATATTATTGAGGAGTGCGACTAAACTCTCAGTGCCTTATTTTTCATTATGTAACAACAGATGCACATTGCAGGTTGTATCTGCTAAATGTTTCTTTTAATAATCAGCTGGTAACATAATGGGCAATGTTATGCAATCAAAACAGACAACTGGCTTTCAGAGTTCTTAATTGGAAGCACCTGATCATTAAAATATATCTCTTTATTTTTGTTACTTAAAATTAGGCAAGTCTGGTGCTTATGCAATGCGCAAGACTGACACATCTTGGTAGAGTCAGTCATCTTGTAGGCAGCAATTATGCAAGTTCTGCTGATCACTATCAACTGAAGAGGTGTTAAAATGTTTAGCATCTGGTTTTTCTGCTATTCCAAGGGACAATGGGATGCTAAGAATATCTTTCTGCCTCTGATTAATATGGCCATTTTGGTCAAACTTAAACAGTAGCGCCACGCAGTATAACTCTCCTGATACCTTGGGTCTGGGTTAGACCCAAACCCAGCAAAAAGCAATAAGCAGAACAGGCAGTTACCTGGCCAGGTAACTTTCTGCACAACCTTCAAGCAGGACAGCGAGGGCCAGCAAGACAATCAGGCAGAGTCAGGCTATGCTAGGAGAGACTGGTAAGCCATGGGAGAAGATTGCTGTTCAACCTGGCTGGAAGCAGCCCTTCTTTTCTTCCAGGGGAGCAAATAGATGGAGCCAGCCCTGCTTCTAATAAGTCCTGTTGTTGCCACAACCATCAAGGCAAGTGAGCATTCACTTTTTTTGTCTTAAGCCTCATGATATTGACTCTCCCCATGCCAAATGGGGAACAGCTCATCTTAGCTTTTTCAGGACAATAACACACATGCTTCTGTTCCTTGATGAACCATACAAGAACCTGCAGAATCTAGAACTTTGAGCTCAGTGCATCAAAAGAACTGGAGGATAATTTCTACCTCCATAGACCTCAGCTCACCCTAGCGCCCTATCCCAGCAAGTGCTTTACTTCAGAAGAGTTATGGGCAAATGCAGCCTTTGGCAAGCTCTGTCAACAACTGTACTGGATGGAGGATGATGGGGCTTGAAGTTTGTCCTATCTGCAGGAGACTAGGTTGGGCATGGCTCGCCGAAGACCTCCCTGCCATGGAGGGGAGTGGGCAGCTTGCTTCTTGCCACAGTAGGAGAGATAAGCCCCCGTTAGACCTTCACAATCAAGTGTTCTGCATGTACCTAGGTTGACCCCACCATTAGATGAAGTGGGGCACCTGCCTCAGGTGGAAGGTATCGGGGGGCAGGGAGGTGTCACAGTTAGGTGTCCACCACACAACCCATTCTGTGCTCCCTAAGGTATGGTGAAGACTCTCTCTTGTGGACAGAATTAAAGGTAACTATTGGGGAGGGGGTCCAAGAAATGTCTTTAGCTTCCCACCATTTGGCCCCAGCCAATTTTTTACAACAGAAACGTCCTCTGGAATGTCTCCAGAGGCAAGGTCTTGATTGAATGAAAGTAAAAAAAAAATCTCATTGAGACATTGTGGTATCAATGCCTTGAGTTATAATTAACACTGGTGAAGTCCATTAGTGATATACATTGCCTCCAATGGTGACATTACCTGCCTTTTATTTAAAAAATGCATGAAACAATCATAGGTGACTTTCCTGAAGGCTGTTAAAGAATGCCAAGCATACAATCAGGAATATTTTGCAATGTGTGTTATTATACTGCGCAATGCATTGATTAGATGCATTGCCTCTTTTTTGAGCCCTTGCAGAGGGCCCAAAATATTTATATTAGGCCTAATAATGCATTCTTTCTCTAAAAATGCCCTCCAGAATGCTTTTGGCTTTTCTGCACTGTCCATGATTTTACTTAGGACCTGTGGCCACTCAGAAAAAGAATGCAGAATTCAAGAAGTGCCCAGGAGTTGGGACTGCCACAGGATCTACCGTATTTCCTGTATGGAGGGGAACTTCCCTGACACTTGGCATTGCAAAAGATTCAGGGATCAACTGGATTGTTAGTTGAATAATGTTTGACTGGCCCATTGGCCAACTTTATTCAACTAGTGTAATGAGAAGGTAACCTGAAGTTTATTCACAACTGCCAGTGAAGTTCATCTTGCCGTCTTAAGAGCTGCATGACCTCCAAGTACTCTTGCAGGCAACTCCAGTAACAGCCCCATACGCACCTGCAAAAACACAAAATGATTTGTTTCCCTTCGCCTGCAGTACTGTTACTTGGAGTGGTGCGGCATTACACAAAAATGTGACTCACAGGAGTGACTGTTGAGTACCACCCTCACCTTTATATTGTCTTTCTGAGATGCAAAAGTATTACTGAATACTACCAACTTCGCTCCATAATCCTAGGAGTTCCAACTTGCCTTTGGTTTGCAGAAGGAACAAAACATTGACACGCAGTTTGACAATCTTCCTTGATTTACTGACAGCTGAAGACAGGGAGTATCTATTGCAGCTCTTAATCGGCAAAGAACATCCAGAACCTTGAGATATTTATTTATTTATTTATTTAGAAGGCTTCTATTCCGCCCCATTTGCCGAAGCCTCGGGGCGGCTCACAAAAATAAACACAGTATAAAAATAATATAATATAATTTGAGTCAACCTGGCCCAATAAATAAATAAATAATATTAACAATTAAAATAACGTTTGAATAAAATGGTCTTCACCTGGCGCTGAAAAACAAATAACGACGGCGCCAGGTGGACCTCTCTGGGGACCGAATTCCATAGATTGGGTGCCACTGCAGAGAAAGCCCTCCTCTGAGTACTTACTCTCCTAATATCCTTCCCGGAGAAGGGCCTCCCCCGCTGATCTCAAGGGGTGGGTGGGTATATATGGACGTAAGCGCTCCTTCAGGTAACCAGGACCCAAGCCGTTAAGGGCTTTATAGGTCATAACCAACACCTTGAATTGGGCCCGGACTTCAATGGGGAGCCAGTGAAGCTGACGGAGAACTGGAGTCATATGAACATAATGCCCAGTCCCCGTCAGCAGCCTGGCAGTTCTATTTTGAACCAATTGAACTATCCGGACTGTCTTCAAGGGCAGCCCCACGTAGAGCACATTACAGAAGCCAAGTCGGGAAGTCACCAACGCATGTGTCACTGTCGCCAGGCAGTCGTTCTCCAGGTAGGGACGCAGCTGATGGATAAGCCAAAGCTGATGGAAAGCGCTCCTCACCATGGCCGACACTTGAGCTTCCAAGGTCAGCTTCGGGTCGAGGAGCACCCCCAAGCTGCAGACCCTGTCCTTCAGAGGGAGTGCTACCCCATTCAGGACAAGGTCCAGGTCCCCCACCCCAGAGTCTGAACCACCCACCAACAGGACCTCTGTCTTGTCTGGATTGAGCTTCATTTTATTGGCCCTCATCCAGCCCATTACCTCGGCCAGGCACTGGTTCAGTACAGCCACTGCCTCACCTGGATTGGTAGAGAATGAGAGGTAGAGCTGGGTATCATCAGCATACAGATGATTCCGCAGCCCACACCTCCTGATGACCTCCCCCAGCGGTTTCATGCAGATGTTAAATAGCAAGGGGGACAAGATGGAACCCTGCGGTACTCCATGGCATAGCTGCCATGGTGCACAGCCATAGTCCCCCAGCATCACCTTCTGGAATTGGCCATTGAGATAGGAGTAGAACCACTGCAAAGCAGTGCCTCCAACCCCCAATCCCGCTAGCCTATCCAGAAGGATACCATGGTTGATGGTATCGAAAGCCGCTGAGAGGTCCAGGAGAACCAACAGGGACGCACTCCCCCTGTCTTTCTCCCTGCACAGGTCATTGTACAGGGCGACCAAGGCAGATTCAGTTCCATACCCAGGTCTGAAGCCAGACTGAAATAGGTCCAGATAATCAGTTTCCTCCAAGAGTGCTTGGAGTTGTCCTGCCACCACCCGCTCCAACACCTTGTCCAGAAACGGGATGTTGGCCACTGGTCTATAGTTAGTGGCCATCTCTGGATCCAGTGACACCTTCTTTATGACCAGTCGGACTACTGCCTCCTTTAAAGGGGCAGGTACCCGGCCCTCCCTCAGAGAGGCGTTAACCACTTCCAAGATCCAGGTCCCTATCCCGTGCTTGGCGTTATTAATTAGCCAAGATGGGCAAGGGTCCAATAGGCAGGTGGTGGGACGTACTCATCCAAGCACCTTGTCCACATCATCAGGCCGCAGTAACTGAAATTCATCCATCAATTTTGGACCAGACGGCGACATTGGTAACTCCCCAGAAGCCTCTGAATCACCAGTGGAGTCCAACTCGTGACGAATCTGAGTGATATGGTTGTAAACAAGGCAAAACAGCACATAATGATGTGTTTCATTCATGCTATCCCAGTTCACAGCTGTGAAACACATTCCCTTTGTATTAGGCCAATTGCTTCCTTGTGTAAGAAATGCCTTGCTGGGTTAGATAGGCAATGGACCTATCTACCCCAGCATTTTGTCCCTGAGAGTGGTCAGCTATATACTGTGAGAAGCTTAAAGGGGAATGCAATTGCATGGCCTGCGGCTTGCTCACAGTGCTTTAAAAATGAATGGGAACAAGTGGACCAGAATACATCTCTCTCTTTGTTCAAATGGGGATTTTGAACAAAATGTACCAATTGGTTAATTAGCCCAGCTGTTTCCGTTTTGGCTATGAAACCTGCATGTCTGAACTTTGACAAGTCTGGTGCTTTGGGGAAGGGTGTAGCAAACTCTTGCTGAAATGTTGATAGTTCTTATTTATTTATTTTGCAGCATTAATATTATGCTCCATGTCTAGACAAATTCTGGAATAGTGAACAATAAACAGATAAAAGAATTTTAAAATACATTAAAACAAGATTATTATTAATATTGCATGACATTTGTAGTTGTCTTGTAAGAAACCCAAAGTGGCTTTCACAATCCTCTTTCCCTCCATTTTATTCTTACAACAACTTGTGAACTAAGTCAGGCTGAGAATGAGTGACTGGGCCAAAGTGACCCAGTCAGCTTCATGGTTGAGAGGGGATTAGAACCCAAACCTCCTGTGTCCTCCAGCCAACCCTCTAGCCACCACATCACACTAGCTCGCAACATTATAATGATGACCGGTCAGCAAGGATACCTTCCCAGATCAAAGGCATCTTCAGCAGGTACTGAAAATAACACAATGTCAAAGACTGCCTGACCTCCAAGGGGACGGAATTTCACACAAGTGGACTTGCCTCACTGAAGGCTCATCTCTTGGTGGACACCAATCTGCCCATAGATCCAGGTGGCTATGGAACAACCAGGGCAATGTCCTCCAATGGCTCGAGTGACTGAACAGGTGGGAAAGGATTATTATCTGGGGAGCCAGTAGAATGCATCATTTGAACAGAAAGCACAGCAGTAACAGACAGCAGAAGACTCGTCTAGATCTCCCATTATGATTATAATAGAAAAAATAAATTAACTAATGAAAGAATGCAGTGCTGACAAATGGGAAACAGTATGAACAGAAAATGCATGGGAAAATGAAATTATTCCCTCCCATTCCCTGCACGCCCTGTCAGAAGACTGTCTCCAATGCAGACTCCACTGGCTTCTCACAGCTAGCACCCACAGATGAGCGCTTCAGCCCTGCAGTTGCCGAATACTTAGGCTGGATCCAGATTTAGCCATTCCTAGAGGAAACCCAGCAAAATCATTGGGTCTTAAGTTAATCAGGGCACAGTTCTCTGTGGCTGTTGGAAGTCTTCCAAACCAGTTTATGGATATCCAGTTGAATGCAGAGGTGAGGACTGCTTTGGCAGTCTGCTTGTCACAAAAGCACTTAGTCTTCTCTTCTAAGCTAAACATGCCCAGTTCTTTCAATCTCTCAAGAGACTTTGTGTCCGGTCTCCAGATCATTCTTGTGGTCTTTCCAGTTGGGCTGCATCTTTCTTAAACTGTGTGGCTCAGAACCGGATACAGCACCCCAGATGAGGCCTAACCAGTGCTGAGGGAGGGGAATTAGAACTTTATGTGATTTGGAAGTGATACTTTGATTAATGCAGCCCAAAATAGCGTTTGGATTCTTTGCAATCACATCAGGTTTTTGGCTCAGCTTCTGATCTACAGCAATTCCATGATCCTTCACATTTGCAGTATCACCCATCTTGTAACAGTGCATTTGGTTTCTTTTTCCTTGCTGCACAACTTGGCATTTGCCCCTATTAAAGTTTTTTCTTCTCCAGTTTGCAGGGGATGTCGTATGAGGCGAGAATGAGGGAACTGGGTCTCTTCAGCCTGGAGAAGAGGAGACTCAGAGGGGATCTGTTGGCGACATACAGGTATGTGAGGGGATGTCACATGGAGATGGGTAGAGACCTGTTCTCCCCTGCAGAGGAAGGCAGAACGTGCTCCAACGGAGCAAAGCTCAGGGAGCCAAGGTTCCATTTGGATGCCAGGAAGCACTTTCTGACTGTTAGGACCCCGAGGGTGTGGAATGGGCTTCCACGAGAGGTCGTTGAGGCCCCATCGGTGTGGGTGTTCAAAGATAGGCTGGACGTCCACATGGTGGGCATGTCGTGAGCGGAGCCGGCTGGTGCCGGAGGTCAGACTAGATGGCCCGGGAGACCCCTTCTGACTCGCTCTGTTTCTATGTTTCTATTGCCTTCATCTCAGCACTCCAACCTACCATGATCACTTTGATCGTTTTCCTCTTCCAGGATATTCTTCCAGTATTCTAATCAATTCTGGATCATATGAAAATTTGGAAAGTGTTCCCTGTACTTTTCCATTCAAATCATTAATAAAAATGTGGAAGAGCACGGCGCCCAGAAGTAAACCCTGTGTTACCCCTTTTGTTACATCTACCCAGTTTGAGAAGGTGCCATTGAAGAGCACTCTTTGAATCTGATTTGTAGCCAACTGTGCATCCACCTGGCAGTTCACAGAATCAAAGAATCATAAAATAGTAGCATTGGAAGGGGCCAGAAGTTCATTGGGTCAAAGCCCTGATACTGCGGGACACTAAGTTACACCATTCCATCAAAATGACTACCCAGATGCTTTTTGAATGTCATCCAAGCCTTTGTTTTTAAATCATCTAACTTTGCAGCTGTCACCAAAATATTGGCATAATAACTTCTATAAGAATTGAAGGCTACCTCTGCAGGGTTCAGTTCAAATATCATTCTTCCGCAAGGCAAGCGAAGTAACTGCTACCTGCGGAAGCCACACCAATTTTCACATAAATTCCACTATTGCAATTGAAAGCAATTACACTCCTGCAGGACAGGGATATGTTTGGGGTTTCATAACTCCTTGCAATGTACTGAGTGCTTCACTTTACAGGATCATGAGCTGTAAAGATAAGAAAATTAAGGTGTCTTACGGGCTCCCATCAAAATGATCATTTCCTGCAGTGTCTCCAGCTTGTTTAGTTGGTATCAGTTCTCAGATTTTTAAACTGATCTGGAACGTAAACTTGTTTAAAGTACATTAATGCATTCACCTGCTTCAACAGTCACTGGGATATTATAAACCTGACTTGAATTAATTAGTGTTTGCAAAACGCTCTTAAGAGGCCTGTCTGAGAGATGCTAGTCAAATTACAAAGTGTTATTTTGAAGATATTCTTGGCACGGAGAGGAACACATCAAGCCTCTCTGCTTTGCATCTCATTATTAACCAGAAATTCTTTCCCTTACATATATCAGTTGGTTAGTGGACAGATTTGCATGACAATAATGATACAAATAATAATACTGAGGATGCTTGTTCACACCACTGACTTGCTGCGAGTGATGATTGAAAGTGGAGGGTGGTGTCTTGCTTACCTTTTCACAAACCAGCATTTTAAAGAGGTGTTTTCTTTTTGAGGGGCCATCATATATCTTGAGAGGCACAAATAGCACAAAATCATGTGGAGGAAATAATGTCATCGCGTCAGTGCTGGAGCTGAAATTTGTATATGCATGAAGTTGGGCTTTGTCCTGGGATGGGACCTCTAATTTTCAATTCTGTTTGTTGTCTTGTTCCATTTTCCCATACCCATTCACAATTGGGAACAGGGTATGGATTACACATTTATGTGTCTATACGGTATCCAAAAGGGGCTGGAGCATCTTTCTGATATGGTGATATTAAAACTTCTGTTCCTTAGCTAAGAAAACAGTTAAGAAAGAGATGTATAAAATGATGCACAATATGGAGTTTTTCTCCCACTTGAATAGTTTTATCATTTTTTAAAATTGTGCAATACATAACCCCCAAAGCACACCATTAAAAAGGAGGAATAAGGGAACAAAATTTAAATGTTACAAATTTTGACTAAAAAATTAAAGGTCTGTAGCACTAACAACATATATATTGCATATCTCTGTATATAACAGAACATAATACTGTTATTAAAATGATTATGTGTAGACTTCAAGAAAGGCACTCCAAGTGTCCATATATTTATCCATTTCTAAATTATGCTTGAAGGCCACCCATTCAAAAACAGAAAGTTTAATTTGTAAAGACTAACATTACAGTCTTGGAAGGATAAGCAGCCCCCTGCAAAATCACAATGGGTGGAGGATTTAATGAAACTTCTCCTACTCTCATCACACCAGAGTCTGGGTTTATCCAATCAAGATGAATCAAGGAAGAGTCAAGGCAGGCAAAAGGAATTACTTCCCGATGCAGCACATGGTTCAACTATGGCAGCTTCTACCTCAGGAGGAAGTGAAAGCCAGCAACTTAGACCCTTTGGGAGGGGTTAAGACAAATTAATGAGTCACAAGGCTGCCACTGGCTACCATCCACGATGGCTATATATGATCCTCCAGAATTAGAGGCAAACTGAATGACAGGAACACAAGTGGGAGGGTGTTGCGTTCGAATCCTGTTCTGGATTCCTCTGGGCAGTTGGTTGCCACTTTGAAAACAAAATGCTGAACTAGCAGGCCTTTGGCCTAATCCAGCAGGCTCTTCACTTCTTGTTATAAGTGCGACAGCTCAGAGCGCATCAAATGGAAAGAATGTGGGACCTGAGCACAGCAGCTCAAAATGCCACAAAGAGAACACCGGGAGCTGGCAAACCCAAATGCACTTCTGCTTGTGAAATACTTCACTGTCCTTGTGGTACTTGGCATAACACAATGTACTACTAGGTCCATATGGCTTTCCTGTTTTTTCATGGATGGTGAACTGGGTGACAGATGTATAGATTGCCCAAATTCTGGTTAGCACCAATGTCGATAAATGCTTGCAAGAGGAACTCCTTCAAGGTCCTCCATGACCCAATCAGTACTGTATACCTACTTTTGGCCCACCTTGTATACTCCTGATCCATGGAAGCACCGTTGGTTGGCAGAGTAGCCAATTCTGCCTCCATCCCACAAGCTGTGATCACTCAGCTAATTTTTCAGTTTGCAAGTATTTTCTATGAGTTTGACCATGTGTACAGCTCCTCCCACATGAGTGTGCCAACATGAGAACTTTCCAACCTTGCCAAGATTAGTGAGTTATTTACAATCACCTTCTGAAATCACAATGAGACAATGAATGTGTAATGTGCTAAATAACACAAGGAAGCTTTTCAGAATAGGGCAAATTATCCCCACCACCCCCACCCAACACACCATCCCATTCAAAAGATTGTTTTGTCTGTCAATCTACAGTGGTCTAACCGCAGCAGCATTTGTTTTGACAGTGCCTACAGATTGGACACGTACGTGTAATAACACAACATATTTTTCTTCTCTTTCCTTCCCCAGCATGTCCCCACACTGTCTTTCTTGTTCTCCTTTCTGCTGAACTGCTCCACTAGTCCTCTGGCCTGAGGGATAGAGAGGAACAATTAAGCTTTGTGCGGTTTTCTAAAAAGATTGTCAGGCTTCTCCACAATAAATGTTATTTGACAGAAAGGAAAAATGACTAGGCTCACTTGTGGGGGGCAAATAAATATTTTCTCCTCCACCTGTTAACATCTCTGTTTTAGTTCTTCATGAAGAAAGTGGCCCATTGCCAGAGTAAGTTTACGCATTTGCACCACCTGTCCCCTCCTTCCCTCCGATTGCCATTTTAGTTGCTCATATCATTGGTACTGGGTGAAAAAAAGGTGAACATTCCTCTGGGTTTTGATAAGTAAAATGGTGCATGTATCTGTGTGTAAGGAAAAGGAGACAAGCGCTGTTTGTTCTAAGAAGAGCCATCTACTTTTAATCATTTCTGGGATAAGTTCTTGCTCTTATTACCGTTTGGTGGAAGGGTAGGATGTATTTTGGATTCGTTATGGAAGGCATGATACTCATGCAAGAAGAAGTTGAAGGCAGAAGAAGAAAAGAGGAAGACCAAATACGAGATGGATGGACTCCATAAAGGAAGTCACAGCCTTGAATTTAGCTCAGCAGGACTGTCACAGACGGAGCATTTTGGAAGACTTTCATTACTAGTGTTGCCATAAGTTGGAGACAACTTGAAGCATACTACAACTACAACTGGAAAAAGTGCAAGAAATGGCAACTTAAGTGACCAAGAGGTTGGAGCAACTCCCCTTTGAGGAAAGTTACAACAGTTGAGACTTTTTCACTTAGTGAAAAAGGCAAGGAAGGTGAGACATGGTAGAGGTGTACAGAATAATGCATGGTGTGGAGAAAGCGGGGAGGGAGATATTTTTCACCCTTTCCCATAATGCTAGAAACTGATTGCTGGGTGATTCAGGACAGATAAAAGGAAACTCTTCTTCACATAGTGTAGAGTTAAACTTTGGATTTCACTTCCACAAGTTGTCATGGTGGACACCAATTGGAATGGCTTCAAAGGGCAGTGAACAAATCCATGGAGGAGAAGGTTGTTCATGGGTCCTAGTCCTGCTGGCTCTATGTTACCTCCAGTAACAGAAGCAATGTGTTTATGTACACCAGTTGCTGAGAAACTGGGGCAGAAATGAGCTGCTGTCCTGACACTCTGCTTGTGGGATCCTGCGGGCAGCTGGAACAAGCAGAATGCTGAACGAGATGGAATCATTGTTCTGATTCAGCATATGCATTTGCATGTTCTTAACTCCTTACTAATAAAATTCCTTTATTAATTTTGGTAATTCAAATTTGCTTGAACAATGGAACAACTTTAAAAAACCTATGCTCCAAGCATGGCACAATAGCTTCCTGAGAAGAAGCCTCATTTTATGGGAAATTTAATCCCTTTCAAATTATGGGTAATTTGTATTTAATTAGCAGATAAGATGAACTTGTTTGCATGCCATGGGTAAAGGCTGGATGTCAGAATTTGATAGCGTTCATGTGATGGGAAGTTCCTTTTTTCTTCTATTCCTGAAGTTGGCCAGAGATTCTGAACTCAAACCTGCAAAACATGTAAGCAGGGCCAGCTCTAGGCTGGAGAGGACCCTGGGCAAAATACCCTCTTATGCACCTCCTTTGGGTTACTAGACAGCTGCAGAAGAGCTCCAAGGGTGACCAGGTACTGGCCATAATGACCCTGAGCACCCACTTCAGCATACTGCAGAAATTGAAGTGCACATTCGCAGACACCGCTGCTTGAAACTACTGTCCATGGGGATGAAAGTCACAGTCCTGAGAACACATTAATGTTGGGTCTCGACATAAGCATGCCCTCATAATGAAGGAGGGTCAAACTATATGGTAAACCAAACAATGTGTGTTGGTGGGTGGGGTGGGGTGGGGTGGGGGGTCAAATATTGTCTCACGTAGCATTCTCCCCTCTGATCTCATAACAAGGTTTCATTTACTGGGGACACATTCTCAGAATGAAGCAGCCACAGATGTAAAGCAGGGATGGGCCACAATATAATATTAAAGTTAAGTCACCGGTAAATGAATTGTGCTATGGACAGGGAACAGAGAATGGCGGTTTGAAAGGCCATTTTCAGTGATCCCCAATGACTGCCATGATGTATTGTTTGGCTCTGGACTGATAATTCAGCTCAATGTGTTATTTCAAAGAGAAATGGTTGAACTGGATGACTTAAGTAGGCCTCTCTCTCTTTTGAAAATCATTTTGTTAGCTGCATAAATACAGAAAAGGAGTAAATTTATCATAAAGCAATTTACCAACAACAATTACCACAATAAGACAGGGGATTAGTTGTCATACAATCAGTAAATTAAGTTAGAGAATCACAACAGAGCCATTTAGTACTCCAATATGGTTTAAGTATGTCTTTCCATAGCTTTCTGTGAGTCATCAGCTGATTTCTCAGGTCCTCTTGTAAACGGGACCAATATTCCAATGAATGTGCCTATCTCTTTTTGTTGTCTTTCAACTCAAACCCACTTAGTCTGTCATCTAAGACAGTAGAATGCTTTGGAGGAGCCCAAGAAGAAACTTGGTGGTTTGTTGTGAGCTGCAACAGATGAAGGGATTGGGCAGATACACCTCAAGAAGACGTGGGAACCAATTCTGAGTCAGATGTGGGGTGGGAGGGGGAAGATACTGCCAAGCTGTCAACTTTTCATATCAACCTTCTTTCATGATGCTTTCACTGAGGAAATTAATGAGCTTAGACAGCCTGCATTATGCAAAGTTTGTGTGGAGCTGTTGCCTCTGTTGACTGCAAGGAGAACTCATCTGCAGCCCGCGGCAGTGCCTGCTTGTCTGTAAAGCTATTTGGTTGGATTCGCAGATGGGCTTCAGCGGGAACATTTGACAGCATGCACCCAGTGTGGTTTGTGCAATTACTGCCTGGGAGCGCATCATGTCTCAGTAGCTTGGCTTGCTGAAGGATGTAGCAACCTTCAAAGACCCTTCTGCAGCCCATGGATTATTGAGGGCTGTTTAACCCTCGCACAAGCCATACCACCTGGGTTCAGACTACATGACAAGCTGCAGCTGGGCAGTAATTATGCAGATCACGTCAAGCACATGCCAGGCTCACAACAAACCGCAGCATGTTTTGTTCATGTGAACCAGGTCAGTATTACAGACAGAATTATACTATGTTTCAGTTTGCTGGTGTCATATCTGTCTCTCCTTTGATCCATATAACTGATGGTACATGGCACCTCATGAGAATCAGAAATGAAAGTGTTTTTCTTTCCTAACCCAGGGATACAAGCCTTGGGGCCATATCCAGCCTGCCTGGTATTGCAGTCGGACCCTCTGGGGTTCCCTAGATGGGCACCCTTTCCCCTGGCTCTACCCTTTGCATGACCACAGATATTTTATGCATGTTGTCCCTAAGGTGATACGGTTGGATTGTTCCTCCTAAGACTTGGTTATTGGCGGTATGAGCTTTAAGCTGAAATATGTTCTGCCCCCCTCTGCCTTCAATCCTCCCCACCACTGAAATTAACTATCTGAGAGGGTCTCCAAAGTGCAGTCTGGCCCTTGGGCTGCAAAGGTTTCTTCACCTGCCCTGACCACTCTTCTCTTGTATCCTCCACACCACTCTCTTCCCCAGGTCCAATGCCATGACTGTGAGTCCCCTTTTATGGGTTGGGGAGAACCCAAAATCAAGCACGTGCATCTCTTGGCATGGAAGAGTTGCCAGTCCTTCTCTATTCTTAGCAAAACAAGACAGCTAAGACAAAACAAAGGAAAGAGTTAAGATAAGAAATTAGAGGTCTGTAACTTCCTGAACATCCATTCATATAAGGAACATGTTTTCACTCCTTAATCCCTTTGTGCATTTTCTTTTATGCAGATGGAAGAGAGAGATTTACATTGGTAAGGGCAGAACCCAAAGAATGGAGGAACTGAATTGTGAAGCAACACTTAGCAACCTTGTATCAAGAATCCCATATACTTTACTTTGTGGCCTCCAGCTCCCTTTTGTTGTATGTTTCTTTCTTTTTTTAAGACAACACCAGTGTCATCTGCTGAAGAATCTGGGAAATGCAGGACAAGTGAAATCTACCATGTGATACTATTCCCTTGAATGTGTCTATTTATCAAAATGGAGCTAAATAGGGTTCACTCCCAGGAAACAATATAAAATTGTGGCCTAAATTTCTTTCTTGCAGTCCCAAGGAAGAACCAGAAGGAAGACACTGATCTCCTGAGCTGCTTTCAGCATGCTGGATCACAGAACCTGGGGGGCTGCTTTAAACCCTGTTGTGACGAGATGAACTGGGCCATTGAACAGGCACAGCATATACACAGAACAAACCACACTGAAAAACCTAGCTGATCCCTTCTCTGTTGTATCAATAAATTCATGCTTTATGGCTGAACCACACTTCCGTGATGGAAAGACCAAGTGTTTGCTTTGTGTCAAAAGCTTGGGAGATCCTGATTGAAGCAACTGCTTAACCATGATGGAAAGGCAAAGTAGTCTTGGCCAAAATCTCTCTTCTATTTATTTATGTATTCAGTTAATTAGTTAGGGAGAAAGTTTATGCTTGCCTGAATGCCAGCTGCTGGGCTCCAGGAAGGAGAATAAGTGGCACTCTGCCAGCAGAAAGAGAGAGAGAGAGAGAGGGAGGGAGGGAGGGAGGGAGGGAGGGAGGGAGGGAGAGGTCCGCCATTGGGACAACCCATTCTCCACCGGAGGTCTCCTGCTACACTGGCAGGAAGTGCTGCCAATGTGCATGTCTGACCATCAATTTATGGACTGTCGTGCAGGAGAAATTGAGGATGCCAGGGTTGTGCTGGGGACAGCCTTGGATCCCCCAGCTGCAAAGCTCCCTTGTTTCCTGATGTGGCCCCCAAAATGGTGCGGCTCTCTAGGGTTCATGCCTCTATTTGCCTTCCTCTGCACTCTGCCCTCCCCTCCCACTCTGCCCACAGGAAACTAGCAGAGCACTGAATGTGGCAGTATTTCCACCCATGGTTCTCCACCCACTCTTGTTGGTTACAGCTCCTTCCCATGCATGTTGATAACCAATCCTGCACAGTGGTGGGTCAAGCCAAGTGGTGGGACCAACCCCCAGCGTATTAGTTTATACCTCTTTCTGCCAGGCCAGGTATGAGGCACTTCAGCCTTTTAGAACTGGGGAGAGGGACTTCCCAAAATTCAGGAACCCATCTAGAGATCAGTGGTCAGAGGAAGGGAGAAGGGCAAAGCCATTTGGGAAACCCAGGAGAAGAGAAGTGTGAGACCTCTGGAGGGCAGCAGCAAAAGCCATGCCACCAGTGCTAAGTCTCTGAGGCAGAGTTGAATTACATAAGGAAAAAGAATAATCTCAACACTTATCCGAAATAGACCTTTTGTGACTGTGGCTTGATGAGTCACTCTGCCAATCAATCGCCATTGTATTACAAGAGCAACATGGTTGCGGTGGCTAACCGAGGTCTCATTGCGACAGATCTTTTCTCAGATCTGCAAGAGAACATTGAGTTCCGAAAGGCCATTGCTTGTGGGTGTTGCATTAGCTGTAATCTGCTACCCAGTTTGTACAGTGTTGCTAATCCCTGTATATTGGTTTACATTAATTAAAAGTCTTGATATTTGATGCCTGATGAATGTTCTCACTTAGATTTATGAGTTCCATTTAATGATCTGCCAATCCTGATTTATAATTTCATCCTGGTGGTCCTAGATGATTGAGACAGGAGGCCCAGGGCCAAACATTTTGATGGGGGAGCTGAAATCAGCATGTGGAATTCAGGTTACCATAAACTACCCTGACTCACAATACCTTCCCGGCCAAAACTCTCTAGCCTGCCCATTCTTCTTTTGCCAACATTTTCTTTAGTAACCCTTTCTCCCACTCCCTGTTTCTTTTTTACTCTTTCCTCTTCAGCCTCTCCTCCTGTGCCCATCTTCTCCCCCTGTCCCTGTTTCTCAGCCTCAGTGGTCAACATGTCCCCCAAACTGCCATCACTATATCATGGGGTCATTGAATAGGGTGGCTGCTAGTGGATTGCCGAAAAGGAGGAAATGCATGACCAAAAAAGAGGATAGCATTTTGCATAATGCTGATCGACATGTACACGTACGAATTTTGAAATGTGTGTTATAGTTTCCATACAAATACACTGCATCTCACCCTAATACAGAAGGCACTGACACAAAGACCTCCTTACCTGCCTGTTCAGTCTGCTGTTCATCTGCTCTTGATGGGCAATAGTTCTTTATCCTTAAACTGAGAATGTACAGGAAAATTGTCCAAATAAAGGACACCTTCAAATAGAGGATGGTCCCTGTCTGGACAGCCCTGCATTTAAAGGACAGTCCTCTTTCAAAGAGGGCACAGGCCACCCTATTCTTAACTCCCCCCGATCCCTTCTCTTTTCTGGTGGTTGTTCATGTAATTTCTTGTTCCTTAGCCTTCCTGCCACTCTGTTCTTTCCCAAGAAAAGTTCAATTCCCATCATAACAGTCTTTTTCATCTGCCACAGAAATGCTTCCTCTAGCAGTCTTTATCGGGCAGATGGAATATTTTTGAACATTCTTTGACATCCTGTTTAGCTAAGCCAATGAACAGCCTCAGTGGGCTAATGAATTTGTTGCTATTTTTAGTGAGTAGGGAGGACTCTCCTATCCCAGCATGCAGTGCTGTGCCATTTATTTACACACTGCATTCAGATCCTAACTTTCCTCCAGTTATATGCAATTTCTTTTGCAATGTTTTTAACTGCTACTCTTTTAATAATCTACTCCTCCGCTTTCTCACCAGCATTGTTTGTTTCTTTTTCATTGAAAATATTTCTTGGCTGCCTTTCAGAGCAGGAGGCCTCCCAGGAGGGCAAACACATTAGAAAAACTGACACACTATTAAAAAACAGAAAAAGCACAATAAAACAGCAACAAACAAACTTACAACAGAACACTGAACTGGTAAGTTTGCAGTGCCTTCTTTTAAAGCCTGCAATGATGGGGCGTCTGATGGCAGACCTCTGATGGTGATTTTTTCTGTGGGGCCCCTGCCAAAAAGTTCCTGTCTCCTGTGGTTGCCCATCCAACTGCTGTCACAGGTGGGCAATGAGAATATCTCTTAATAAAATATGGGCAGGCTGATACAGAATCATAGAAGCATACAGTTGGAAGGGGCCTCACAGGCCATCAGGTCCAACCGCCTGCTCAATGCAGGACTTGAGTCACCCATTCAAATTTCAACCCAGTCCAACCCTGCTTATCTCCCAAGATTAGCCAGGATCAGACACTTCAGGCTCTATGGAAGTCCTTGAGGTCCTTCCTGAATGGATCTGGGGCCAAGTTAAAGTCAAAAGAAGCTCTTTAAATCACCCGAAAATGCACCAGCAACCAGTGCAGCTGGCACAGTGTAGGTGCTCTGTGACTGAAGATCCCATCAAAGCTTGGCAGTGGCAGGGTGGGCGGTGCACCAGCAGCCGGTCCTGTCTTGGATATTCAGCGCTAGGTACGGACACTGGCTGACTGTTGGATGGGGCATTTGGCCAGGAAGGTGAAGCCCTGGTAGAGCAATGCTATCTTTCTCCTGGTGTCTTCAGTCAAGTGTGGTGCTGAAGGGGAAACCCCTCGCAGGCACATCTGCAAAGGTTAACCCCTCCCCATTCATCCAACCAGGTTTCAGTGACTCAGGCCAGTGTGGCAAAGCTATTCACCTATCAGGTTGCATAAGGTACAACATTACCCATTAGCCACCCTGGTATTCATCACCAGCACCTTTGGGGTAGAAGGGATTGTGGGCAAGCCATCCTACTGCTAAGGTTGGCAGGCAGAGCACAAGTGGATTAGATGCACAGGTGTCTCAATCATGTCCCGCTCGTCTGTTGTTGTTCTCTCTCACCTCCATAACATGCTCTGGCCTGTGCTACATCTACAGCAGCCCCAACTTCCTCCATGACCTCAGGGGAAAGATCTGGTCCTTAGCCATAGATCGAGATGGGGAGTGATTCCAGAAAGCCTGAAGAAGTGGGGATAGATGGAAAGAGATCACCTTCATGCTATCTCTCATAGTTAGACCAGAATCTCCCGAATTCAAGGCAGGGAGAATCGCTAGGTGGATCCCACATCAGTAGAAGCACCCAGCACAGGGTTAAGATAGTTGAGGAACTTGTTGGGTTAATGTTAAAGAAAACTGTGGCCCTCATTAGTCCAACAACATGTGTCTTATTATTTCAGGGTGTGGGCACAAATACAACCACATAATCCTTAAAGAAGAGACAATGATGTAGAGGGTCCAACACCATTCTTTACTTTTCCTTTAAGATTGCACACATATGGATAGGGCCTGCTTTGTTTTACTGATTCAGTATAAGCCTTGCTGAACAAATTCTTGTTTGAATAGTAAGATAAAAAATACTTGAGATGAATAATAATAAATTAGCTTGAAACTTCAAATTCCAGAATAATATGGAAAACTTCCAGGCTGTGCATCTTCTTTTACTCTCATATAACATGTTGCAACATGGTTAAGGAAGCTACAGTCTGGGCCCTTTGATACCTGTCTACTTAAGATGTTGTAGTTGGAAATTTCCAAGAAGAGGCAGTATTTATTTTAGTGGACATCAATAAATAAATTAGTGTCTCAAGGTCAAATTCAATAATGGTATTCTACACAGAGTAATATTGAACTATATGCACCTGGAGACAAAAAAAACCTGGAGACTGTTTATTATTTCCCAGTATGCTTTGCACTGAAACAGTGCAATGAAGAAATGTTAAGGTGAAATGTAGTTCTGTGTTTCCTTTAACCCTGCTTGATTGTTTGGTTAAAGTAATCCCATTGCTTTTTACTCTGATAGACTTTAGGAAGTTGAAAATGTTCACATGCATAGAGACATATTGCCTTGCAATTCTGTGTGAATACAAGGCACTGGGCCAAAATCAACTTGATAAAATCTTTCAGGAACTTTACGATGTCACATACTTATGCAAATACCTGGGATGTTTATAGCAACTGGCTCTACAACAAACCCTCCAGGTTTCAATTAGACACAGCAGGCCAAGCAGGTACAGACATGGTGTGTGTGTGTGCGCGCGCGCGCGTGATTCCACAAGAAAAGCATCCACACACTCGAAAGTGGTGTGGCATCCATTGCTAATAAAGATGTCCATCCTTCAGTTGGAAGCATTGACTCTCAGTGTAGGCATATGCTAAGATGATTTTTGGATGCAGCATTTTAAGAAAGATATAGGCAGATTGGAAAGGGTTTAGAAAAGGTCAACAAAAGTGGTTGGTGGGACTGAAAACAAAGAATCCCATGGAAAAAGATTGAAAGATGTGGGTACATTAAGCCTGTAAATGAGAAGGCTCGGGAGGACATAGCAGTGTTTCTGCTGCTGCTGGACTGGCACACAGAAGCAGGAAAAGGTTTGTTTTCTGCTGCCCCAAAAGGTAGGACTAAATCTAATTGGCTTACGTTACAGAAAGGTAGATTTTGAAGATTAAGAGAAATGTTTGACGGTGAGAACCCATGGCCCCCAGCTGCATCTAGAGGACCACAGGATTTCTGGAGTTCCCACTTGGAGTCAGAAAATGGTTCTGATGCTGGGACTGGGATTTGGAGCTCACTCAGTGTGGAAAGAACCAGCCTGGCTGCTTCTCCAAAGTTGCAAAAGCAACCTTGGAGCAGAAGCTTGGTAGACATACCGGGAAGTAGGGAAGGAAGGGAGACTAGTGCCATCAAGAGAGAATGAATCTCACTTCGGCCTCCTTCTCTGAAGTGCAGCAGCTAGAAATCTGGCTGTTCTGCAGGCTGGGATGGGTGCAGCGGCTCCTTTGCCTCTGTGTTCCTTCTGCCCTGCATCACATACCTGGAGTCCTCTCAGCTGGACAGTCTCGCACATCCGCATAGGATTGCCCCCTCGGACTGTCACTCAGAGGAACAGCTGTTGGCCATCCTTCATTGGAGGCTTTCAAGCACAGGCAGGACAACTGTTGGTTGGGGATGTTTATTTCTTGATTGTTTGCATCAACCAAGGAGAAGGTCTACAAAGCCCCCTCCAACTCTATAGTCATTATCCTATGATGTTGCTACCGTTTGATTTTTAGCAACTGAAACTTTTAATGATCGTTCATTTTAAATTAATAATACGTATTAGTGATATTGTTATGCTTATTCTTGTTGTTGTGTATTTATCTTGGAAGTGGCAATGGGGGTTTAATAAGGAGAAGAATGGGATCTAAATACTTGACAACAGCTGAAAGAACAACTTCTGTGTACAATTATTTCACTGTAGCCACAATTTCTATTGTTGCTGGACTTGTGCATAGTGGGAAGATGGAGAAATGAGCATTCCAAGAGGATAGCCATGGATGGGTCACCAAAAGGACAAAGGATTGCACAACATCTGCATGTGCTAATTTATTTGCGTCAATGCACATTGAGACAGCACAAATTCAGCACGTACAGGAAAAGTGGCAGTGGGGAGATTTCCATTAGGGATGGTAATGCTTGACTCACTTACCTGTCGCAGTCAAACCATCCTCCTCATGCTATTTCTGCCATTATATCCTGGATTTCTTTTGATCAGTTGTATCATAACCTTTCCGTATGTTGCATTTTATCAGAGGTATCTATTCCAGTGTGTGCTAAATTTGTGGATACTACTCTGCACAAAGAGGCTTCTGCTCTTCTTTTTTCACCTGGTATGAATAACAGAAGACTCTCACATTACTTCAATGCAGGGTGAGGGGCAGCTAGCAGAAAACTTGCCAATATGCAAATCACACTGTCTTAAATGGTGCACCTTTCTGCAAAAAGAGGAGAAAGAAGGTGCGAGGGACAACTACTGAAAACACAATAATGTACATGGCAGTCCAGAAGTAGATCACATTGGCCTCAATTATTCTTTCTTCTGTGAAAGTCAGCACAGGAGAAGGAACAACTAGCTGAAAATGCATGCATGCATCCAGATGTATCCATATGCATCTTTTCTATGATTGCCTCATAATTCTGGAACTCCTTCCCAGGATGTGTGTTCATGGTGAAGGACTCAAGGGGTTCAGTCTTGGCACACTCCACCCAATTAAGCATGACAAGAACGAGAGGGAAAGAATTTATGTTTTATTCTCACAAATAGTTCAATCACAAGTAAAAGGGCAATCAACCCAGAGCACACGAAGGAGTCCCCTTTCATGCCTTTGTGGACCAGGTAGCAAAGACACATCATCATTGGTTTGACATTCCCACCACAGACGCTGATTGGTTTATTTGAATTCAGGCAGTTCCTGTGCTTAGTTAGGAGGCTGGGCTACCTGAGGTTTGGGCTGAGAGCTCTGGTAAGGGATGATAGGCATGTCGTGAGTGGAGCCTGCTGGAGCCAGGGGTCAGACGGATGGCCCAGGAAGCCCCTTCTGAGTCGCTCTGTTTCTCAATTCTTGGTCATGTGGATGGTTCTAGGTTCATGAGAACATGAACTCGAGGACATGATCAGCCCCCCTGGGCTTAATGGCAGCCAGCCAGGTATGCCTGCACTGGATCCCTCACTGAGACCTATTAAATAGGCTGTAAAAATTAACTTGACTAAAGTATTTTTGCTTTTTACACATGGCTCAGGACTAAACTTGGGCGGAAGCTTAGAAGGTGGCAGCAAAGAAAGGAATGTCCTCTGAGGTGGACCCCGAGTTATGAAATGATGACCTCAGCAAGTCCTACCCCACGCTAACACTTGTCTTTTCACTCCCGAGTTTCAGATTTTCCTCTACTTTCAGGCATTTGGCAGCATATAATAACATTTTTAATCAGGAATTTACTACTTCTGTCTGCAAAAGGTGTTCCAATATGTTTATGTGTTTGTGTGCTCTCCATTTATATGCTTGGATATAAACAGTTTTTATATTATGTATGCTATTGCATTTTTAAACCCTGTAAACTGCCCAGAGTGCTACAGAAATGTATATCAGATTGTGGGCAGTACAGGAATGTAATCAATGAAAAGGAAAACCTGAGGTTGGTCCTTGCTTTTAAACTGTAATTTTAAACATTGGCTTCTAACATAACTGCTTAGTTTTTAATAGAATTGTTTCATATTTGCTTTATTGCAACTTTATATTTTATTCATATTTTAATTTGTTTTTATGAATGTTTAAAAGTGGTGTGGGTTGCCTTGATAGGGCTGTGTAACCCTGAGAAGCAGGGGACACACAGAGAGAAAGATCTGTCATTGATGGTTTCAAAATATGACTTAGCTACAATTTGTGGTGGTGGGGGCTTTGGGATTTCACTGAGGACGCCTCTATTTCTCTTACTATAATAGGGTCCAAGTGCTACCGCAGGTCTTGGTCATCTTTGTCCCCATCATCTGCTGCTCATGGATGGGTAGCTAAGGTCCTGCTAGACTACAAGGTCCTGGAAGTCCATCAAAGTCCGTAGCTGCACCACTGGACTTGTCCATCTGCAAGTTCACTTCTTTTTAATCACACCCAGAGCTCTGTGGTCATCTAACCTGATGGAATGGCTGCCTCAAACAGGTATCACAGCCCATGTGAATGTTCACTGGTTGCACATGAAATCCCACATAATACTCTTATGACATTAAGAGGAGTGGAATGTGGGAAGTGGCCATTGTCTGGCAGGAAACTACTTGCTTTGCATACAGGAGGTCCCAGATTCAACCCCCAGCATTTCCATGGAAAGTACACCTGGAAGCCTGGAGAACCACTGACAGCCAGTGACTGGGTCTGCACATCATGATAAGCAATTGTGTGGTTTCTTTTTACCATTGTGGGCATTTTGTGTTGTCCAGATCCAGTTGTGGTGTCAGTGCAGTCTACTTTGGGCATGGAAATCACAACAAGAAACCATGTTCTGTTGTATGATTTCTGCTAACCTCAATGGTCTGTCAACCCAGGAACTCCAGTTATTTGTTTCTGGTGAAAAAAACACTATAGAGTCCCATGGAAAGAGTGGCAACAGAAGGGACCACTCCAGGTATCCAAGCTCTACTGCCCATGGCAGCCTAACAACATACATTTGTCACCTGCTTTGTTCCTGTCAGCCTGTTTACTTTCTGAAACAGGGAAGAAGTAGAAAAATGCATAGAGGGAGAAGGAAGCAATTGCAGCAAAAGTAATTCAATTAATTTACAATTAATTTATTGTAATTCTAAAAGAAACCCCTTTAAGATCTGAATTGCCTAGGAAGGATTAAGGAGATGGAGCCATAATCAGGATAAGGAAGAAGGCTGACTCAAATAAGTTTCTCAGGCACATGTGAAGGAACTATCCCAAGCTGAATGCCCCAAGCAGAACTTCAGAAGTTAGAAGACTGCAAAGACAGTTCAGATGCCCTTCCAGTTGCAAAGCTCACCTAATGACTTTCAGCAACCCATGATCACCCTAAGCTACCTCAGAGGACTCTTGTGAATGGTATAAAATTGCCCCTCTGCACTGCCATGTGCTGTCTCAGCTTTGAGCCTTGAAGGGTTGAGAAATCAAGTAATAGAAAAATGATAAATGCATGAATCAGCATAGGAGTAGGATGCATGTGAATCCTACTGCCTTAAGTGTTTGTGTGTGTGAAAAATATGCTTGCTGTGTGGAGGGTGTGTTACACATAATCCACTTACTATGTAAGTGGTCTTGAGAGACAAACCAGGGGCAAGCCTGTATTAAAATGAAGGAGGATCCCTGCAGCATGGAAAGCTGAAGATGTAGGGAGCATTAAGAATGGAGTTGCATTAAATCATAAGATTAAAAATAAATAAATGACTGAAGTATGTCCGGGGTGCTTGTCTAAGCAAAGGCCAGCCCTGCCGAGAGACAATCTTTTTCCCCACCTGGTGGAAACTGCCCCAGGGGAGCTTCCCAGCGTTCAGTTACTTAATCGGAGAACATTGCTCAAGTTGATATGTTTCATTTCCAGTCTCGTGTGGAGATTCCAGATGAACAATCAAAGGGGTGAAAAGGGAAGCCCCACCCAGGTTTTTTCCTTCCTTTTTTGCAATGAACTTGAATAAAACTTGAGTGACAATGAATTGCACGCAAGTACATCAAGTATTTATTTATTTATTTATTTATTTATTTATTTATTTATTTATTTATTTAAAGCATTTCTATGCCGCCCCCATCGCAACAAAGCCTCGGGGCGGCTCACAATATATATGCCCCCCGGTGCATTCTCGGCTAATTTAAAATCCTAATAAATACAATAATTTAGCAATTAAAATAAGTTTTAAATAAAAAGATCTTAGCCTGGCGCCGAAAAACAAATAATGACCCAATAATGTCTCAGTGTGTTCTAGGTGTTGAGTAATTGCTCGGTTATGTGGTGCAGTGGTAAAAGGCTAAGCACTTACTCTTGGTTGTTCCTTGCATCAGAAACCATCGATCCTCCAAGCAAACAAATGAGGAGCAGACACACAGACCTCCACGACATGACACTGGGTCTGATCAAGGGTGCCACTGTAGGTTGGGGCATGCTGCGAATTGTAGACTTAGGCTAAACATGCATTGGATTATTCCCTTTCATTGCAGTCCTGCAGAAAAGCAAAATGACAGCTCTCCTACCCCTTCCTGGGCCCTTAGTGTGACCAAACCAGGGTCCAAGCCATTGTCCCATCACTTTTGAAAGCTGTTTTTCACCCTGAAAGGTGGGGTATTAGAATAGACTACATCCATTCTACGAACACCACTGTGGTATTGAATGGAGTACATGTTTGCATAGCTTGTTGAGTCAGTTCCTGATTACAAGGGTTTAAAGCATGAATCACTTAACCGGAAAGATTAATGAATCAACTCATTAACCTTATCCTGGAAATGGGAATAGATGCTTTCTCAGTGGTGCTCAAGGCCAGGAACATTGTTGAAATGCACACTTTCTCCCTAGCACTGCTGGTTGCATTACAGGGCGATGCATGCGTATGCCATACAAGGTTTTTAACGTATATTTCTTGCATAGTAAAATGCAGCTTAGAGGATGGTGTGATTCCGATCAGAAAAACATGGGGGGAAAGGGTTCAATGCCTCCTATTCCAACATCTCAGCATTGCCATCATGCCCTTTCCAGAAGATTCCTTTCTGGAGGATGATCTAGAGCAGACCCCCTCCAGAGCCCACATCTTGCAGAAGAACCATCTATGCTAACAGACCTTGAGACAAACCAGGAGAATCCTGGGCCCTCAGGGGAGTCAGCCATCAACACCTGCCCTCAAGGTGTCATTTGCCCTTCTTGGGCACAAAGGTAGAACCTCCACGTAGCTCCTGGTGTGCAGACTCCTAAAGGTCACGGCTCCACCTTGTCTGAGGAACAAGAACACATATAAAAGGTCTGCTTGCATCAGTGCCACCAGTTTGTAGGTGGCACTGATTGCCAACAGTGGCCTATAGGTGTTGCACATTAACTCTTAGATGGTTGTTTTCCTGGATGACCAATTCCTCTTTGGAATGTGCTCTGTTTGGACCATACCTTGGCCAATTTCCTGTAGTTCTGTTTTGTTAGCAGGACACTAGGAAGGAAAGACATGGCTGAAACCAGTTCCTGTCTTCTATGTCTCTCATAAGGTAGCTCTTCTCCAGAACTACCTTTGGTGAGGTTGCCCACTGACCTTGCCTGTGGAACCCATCAGGACTTATGTCTGGAAGCCTTGTCTTGCACCGCTGCAGGTTGGACAGCTGATCTGAATCAGCCCCTTAACGCACTGCTGCTTTTAGCCTTTTTAAAAATGGAAAAGATCAGACCATGACTCTTCCGCCAATTAACTCCCTTTGGTTCCAGACCTGATAGTTTGGAAGACGTAATCCTTAGTACTTTAAATTGTTACTTTAACTGACTTCAGATAATTTGATTGTCCAGGGGCACTCTTTTGCTCGATTAGGTGATGGATTATTCTTTTTGATACAAGCATGTATAAAAACTGTAGATGGCAAGCAAGAGCCACCTTAAAAGAAGCAGCCCATCCTATAAAAGCGATCTGGAAATGTCTCTGCAAAGATGGCGCCTGTTGCAGTGACATATAAATGAACTGCATAAGACCAAAGCACAGGTCTATGAACATCTATAGTTTAAAAAAGAAAAAGTACTTTTAAAGATGAGAATAGATCTTTAAAAGGGGAGGGGGATAGTTTGTCTTAATAATTGCACTGAAATCCAGTGACTGTTAAAAATGAAAATAGATTTTTTAAAAAGAGACACCTCTACCATTGTCCTGCCCTGAAAATGACCAGTTTCAGCTGTCTAAATGCTTTGCCGTGGAGTGTGAGGAAAGGAGGCCCAGGCACCTCCAGGATGCTTTGTAAGTCGGCAGCTCCTGTCTCCTCCCCTCCCACCCCCAGGAGCCCATTTCCAAAGCCCCTATTATGACCCCAGAGCTGCAGCTGGTGCAGTTCTTTCACAGCAGGTGTGGCTGTGAAGCGGGACGATCGCTCTGAGATCAGAGTCCCAACTCCAGCCTTGAAGCCAGCTTCTCTGTTCAGCTGCCATAGGATTACGCCCTTGGTGATTAAATCTGGGTATAAAATCCACTGTAGATTTCCAAACTGGATCGATGTGTCTACATTGGGTTTATTCTAGATGCAGAGTGCATTTTGCTCTTATTTCTCCTCTCTTTTGGAACAAGAAGTCCAGGATGGCTCCTGTGTGTTTAATTGTGGCTGCAGTGAGAGCAAAAAAAATCTAGGTAGTGGTTGATTTTGGCAACACATTGAGTATGAGGGACACTGGATTGTGCCCAAACAAGTTGCTGCCCTTTTATAAGGCCCCCAAAGTATTCAGCTTCCTTAGGCAGACACCTTCCACTCCCTAGCATTAGGACCAGGTGTGTATATGCATATTTAATTGATTAATCGGTTGATTAATTAACTAAAATTTGCAAAACAAATAAATAACAAAGGTGAAACAATAGTCAGTTACTTGAGAGTAACCTCTCTTGGATTGACTTATCTTTCAGGAGCTTTGCATAGGATTGCACTGTAAGATGTCTTTAATTGGGAGACAGACATAATACAAATCAGCAGGATTCAAACTGGTCAAAACTATTCTGAAAGAGCCAAAAGTTGTCTTTAGATGAGGAAAGAGCAAAGAGAATGGATGAGAGAATCTGATGTCTTCATTGCAAAATATGTTGTACTGTTGATACAGGATGTGATTAGTTTTTGAATCATGAATGCCTCTGAAGATAATGTTTTTTTTAAAAAAATTCAGATATGTTCCCCTAAGATTTCTATCACTTATCTAAAGCTAAGGGGTCTTTCATCCACTCTAATTGTTTTTTACATCATCCTATTTGGCTCGAAGTGAAAGCTAATTATTCTCTCTCTCTCTCTCTCTCTCTCTCTCTCTTGCAATTTCTTGCATTAATGATCCTGAAATGTTTGACTGACAGATCTTTTATTAAAAAAAATTATTTTCATCAGGCATCCAAGACTGGGCAGGATCAGCCCTTCTGCTCAGGGTTTCCATGCCTCAGGGAGAGAAGTCCTGGCTTGAGTCCGACCTGAAATTGGATCCACACAGATTTGGAATGTACCGCTTGAGATGGGAATAACACAAGGACGGGAAGTTTCACTGGTGGCAAGGAAATTTCCAAGGAAAAGATGGTGCTTCCTCCCATTCCATGAATGGAAACTAGCCAGGCTGGCCGTTGAATATTCCTTAAGTGCTGGCTATGTCCTGCATGGTACAGAAGGCAGCATGTCAGCCTGGGGGCTGTATGGTACCCAAAGCTCTCTCCTCGGGTATCTTGCAGTCCCTCAGCATGTGCCACCTGAAGCAACCACTACGCTTTGTCCAAAGGCAGGGGTGGCCCCAATACACAACCACGGATGCTCACATAACAATGCGAAGGGAGGTTCAGTGGGGAAGTTAAGCAACCATGGTTAGGTGTGAAGTTCAGATTTAGCAGCATTATGGGCACATTGTTCCAAGTTTTATTTTAATGATGCTTCTTATAATTTCTGCAGTTGTTAATCTGCTGTTTAGTCTAAACTGTTGCTTCTTTTGTTTGCCAATTTATATCTTATTGGGAGTTGTATCTTCATCTTGTTTTGTTTCCTTTTTTAATTTATATTTAATATGTTTTAATTTTATTACAAAATTCAATAAACATAGGCAGTACAACATATTGGACTTTAATTGTGTTTAAAGTAAACCCTTTGAAATCAAGGGAGCAACTTAGTCATGAAAAGACCCTGTGAAATCATTATGGATCCGACTTATAGAGTTCAGAATAAAGAAATCCATTAAAAGCAATAAAATATTAAAAAGTATTTCAACTGTGCTCTCCAGCCACCAAAACAGTCTCTCTGGAAAGTCCAACTGGGGGAAGTATAGCAGATTTAAATAAAGCAGGGATTTAGATTAATTTTACATGGATGTATAATATATTTGTTCACTTTTTGTTAAAGGATAAAGTATAAATTTTATGAAGTCTTTCTCTCCCTCCCTCCCCACCCTCCTTTCTCTCTCTCTCTGTGTGCGTGTGTGTGTTAATAGGAGATTCAGGTACTGAGCTATAATTGCTATGTAATAAATAAGGATTTACAAAAACACGCGAAAGAAGTATCAGCACACTTGGGCAAACTTCCAAATTTGTCGAAGTAGAAAAAATACTCAGAGGGAAAAAAGCAGAGGGAGCATGACTGGCTGGAAGAATGAACTGGAGCACTGCATAGCAGGAAAGTCTTTGCAAGTTCTACATGAAACAACAACAACCAAGTTATTTCAAAAAAATTGGGCAGTGTTATCAGAACGTTGCTTCACAGTTTCCCAACTTTTATATTATGATTCCAAATTAACAAACCAAAATGTGTGTTTGTAGATCTATATTGGTGTGAGTATGAAGAAACAGCAACATGGAAAAAAGACAGAAGGGGAGGGAGAGAGAGAGAGAGCTTTGCTTTAAGTTACCTTGATAATTCAGAACTTACTATTTTCTTCATTTATGGTATTATACACTTCTGTCTGTCAAGTCATTTACTTATTTTTTAAAACTAAAAATCTCCAGATCTTGTAGACAGATCTTTGGATGCCTTTTCTGTAAGTTTTCCACTTCTACATGTCTTTTCAGAGGCACGGTGCTCAGATTCCAATATCCAGATTTGGTCGCACCATGGATTTGTAGAAGAGCAGTATGATATTGGCAGCGTATTTTTGGTTTGTTCTCTAATGATCTCAGACATGGAATCTGCCTTTTAACACGGTAAATGCACATTGAGTTAATGTTTTAATGAGTTCTCCATCACAACCTCAAAAGTCTTTCTTGCCATATTATTTTTAGGTTACCATACAGTAGTTGATACGCATACTGATTCATAACAATAAAATATACTTTTCTTTGTACAGAGGAAAGCCCTTCTTTAATTATAAATTTCAATGTGACAGTAATCTTGGCTCAGTTAAAGTACAAATACATGATGCAAAATGGTGCTGTTTTGTTAGGGAAAATAACTGAAATGTACCTTTGTTTTCTGGCTGGCTTAGGAGCTTGTTATTTCAACTTTGCTGCATCAACACTATGAAGTGAACAGCTGTAGCTAAAATTCCTTTGTTTCCTCTGCATACAATGGATTTCCAGTTATATAATGGTCTGAGGAATCCTGGCAACCACAAGGATTATCTGAAGTACCCAGAAAAACGTAGGAGACTGCAGGTGTGCATGATTTGCCGTGTTTTCTGGGGAGTGCAGTCACTGAAGTGGTGTTGGGTAGGGGCAGATATGTGGTCGGGGATTCATGTGCCTGCACAGGATAAGAGGGGACAATTCCACATACCTGTCCCCTCTTCTGGTTCTTCCCCCAGTCAAATGGTGCCAGCTAGCCGTATTGTCCAGCACTCTGTCCTGCTGGTGCTGTCATTCAATTGCAGGTCAGTTAAAAAATAAAACTTCCCTCATCCGTGATTTGATTTTGGTTGAGAGCGCCAACCTGGCCTGCATTCCTGAGATCTGGGTGGCAGAGGAGGGTAGAGTCCCTCTCTTGCGACTGTGCCCACCTGCGTACTCAGTGCAGTGCCAGCTTTGGCTGGAGAGCCAGGGAGGGGGTATTGTTTTCCAGGACCCATTGTCCCTCTCAAGGCTCCCTGTTTGCTCAGGGTCAGGTCTTGAGTGTTTTTACCTAAAGTTGGGAACTTGAGACAAAACAGGGATTCTGCAGGTGTACCACCCACCCTACTGTGGACCAGACGTCTCCCTGCCCGAAATGACAGATGCAGTCTTGGACCTGGTGTTGAACCCCAGAACCAACATTCCATCTTGCTGAGACTGTCTTGTCTGGGGCAGCTCAGGACTTGATGGCTTCCATGACAACCATGGGGCTGTCTCAACATGTCATCAGCCCAACGCAGGAAAAAGGTCACATACTTGACTTGGTTTTCTCAACGGTGCAGGAGGATGGTGGTTCAGATGTGGTGGGTATGACATCAACTCCATTGTCATGGAAAAACCATTTCCTGGTGGGGTATAGACAATTAGCCCCATTCCCCCTCCATAACGGTGGGGGACCTTAAAAAGCTATTTTTAAAAAGAAAGGCAATGATTAATTTCTTTCAACATAATTTGGAGTATTACTTTAAGAATAATAATTTGGGGTGACCCAGCATGACAATACATAAGAGCAGAGCCGACTAATTGACATATCTCAGGCACTTGTTCTTCCACTTGGTAAAGGTGTAACTCTTTGGTCCAAGGGAGTGAATCCCAGGGGTCATGGGAAGCTGGGATCTTCCCTGTCACAAGGGAAGATTGAAAATGAACCTTGGAGGTTAGATCTCATCTCATGAACTTCTGTAGCCACTGTGGAGCCAAGAAGGGTGCATTCCATTGGAATGTTGGGGGTAAATAGGAATAAACCTTGGATCTGCCAGATCTATAGCATTTCAATCCCTTCTCATGCCCCAGAATTTAGGAAGGTTCAGGGTTAGGGTTAATGGTAAGTTCTGAAGTGCAGGCACACTGTTGCCATCCACCAAGGAGGAGCAAAAAGGCAGGCAGCTGGGTCTCATTCATTTCAACAAACTGGCTCTAGCAGTTTTATTTCCACCAGAAGCAGATCTTTCATAAATGAATGGGCCCTAATTGCAAACCTGAGGCAGTACGGTCCCCAAATACTTTGCATTACAACAGAAATCGCTCACAGTCATATATTACTTTTGAGGTTTATTTTCCCTACTGCCAACTAGTGAGAGCATCAGCTTAGTTCAAGGAAGCAGAGTTCCAGGTGTGACTGATGAAGTCTGCACCCCTGCTACCAAAAAAGAGCTGGCATTGCTTCCCTGCAAATCAAAATTTATGGTGTTTTTATGGTATCATGATCTTGTTAGGAGCAGTTGTAAACTGCTTAGAAAACGTCGGCTATTGGGTGGTATAAAAATTACATAAATGAATCTGCAATACTGTTATTAAATGTGTTAAGTTTACAGCAGCCGTGTGAGGCCAATATCTGCCATTTAAGGTTCAGCAAGATCGCTCTGAATCTGGCCAGCCAGTGCAAGGAAACACTTGCCTTTGGTCTGACCGCACAGAGTTCTTCTTATGTACCTTGCACACCAACGAGGGTAAGATGGAGAAATAGTTTAACTGTTTTGCTCTTATGCTTCCACTTGCACCAAAGGCCTGCTTCAAAGCAGACAAAAGGTGGGGTGGTAAGGGAAAATCCCACTGCTGCCTCCTTTCTCTCAAATGTCTGCAGATGCTTTGGAATTGAGAGCCCCAAGCAAACTCTTGCTGTTGTGAAGAGAGAAGACTCCCAACTCTGCAAATTACTTCCTGGTGAGCTGCGATGGCAGTTCAGGTGTTTGCGAGTCATCACTGCCATTTGCTCATTAAAGAGCAGAGGAGTGAAGGGTTCATTTGGTAATGTGTCTAGGACTACGTGCCAAGGAATGGAAAGAAGGGCGGGCACAAAAAGAGGAGAGAGGCACAGAGTTTGAGAAAAAGAGGCAAGTTTACTACCTGAAAATAATCTTTGGGAAAACAAGCTACCTTTGTATTCCTGTCTATAAAGACTTCTCTGTCATCTTTATGGATTTCTACCCCTGGCTATATTTTAAGAACTTGGTACGTCTCCCTGCAAATTGCTAACAACTTTACTGTAAATCTTCCCCTTAAACTATCATTATCTGCCTGAGACACTGAATGTTTTTCTCTCTCCTTGTGGCAAAGACTGCTGGGGAAACCTCCTTCCCTCCTGGCTCTGTATACTACAGATCAGCATGGAGATGCTGCCAAATTCAGCTCTAAATAAAATTCAGTGGTAGTCGAAACCCAGAGTACCAAAGGAATATGCAAATAATGCATGGGATTCACAACTGCCACATGCTCAGGTGACTGCTACTAACTTTAACATTAACATTTTAACATTAAGTCCAGTCATGTCTGACTCTAGGGGGCGGTGCTCATCTCCGTTTCCTGGCCGAGGGAGCCAGCGTTTGTCCGCAGACAGTCTCCGGGGTCATGTGGCTGGCATGACTGAACACAGAAGTGCACGGAATGCTGTTACCTGCCCACCGAAGTGGTACCTTTTCATCTACTTGCATTTGCATGATTTCGAACTGCAAGGTTGGCAGGAGCTGGGACGGAGCAACGGGAACTCACCCCGTTGTGCAGATTCGAACAGGTGACCTTTCGATCTACCAGTCCAGCAGCACAGCAGTTTAAGCCACTGTGCCACCTGCAGCTACTAACTTAGCTGGATGTTAAAAAGGGCAAGAGGCAGTGGGTTCCTGTTAAGAGCCCCAGCCAGCCATGCCCTTTCCCGAGGTGTTCAGTTCCGTTCCATTCTCCCCTCCTTGCTGTGTTTTCTGTTTGTAGACACTTAGCATTCCGGAAACACTGAGCATACCCTGATCTTGCACTGTTTCAGAAGATCCCCACTCTCTGGGCTTCCTCCCCCTGTCCCCTCCAGATGACTTTCTCTGGCAAGTGCCTGGAGCTGTTCTGACTATATAAAGATCAGCACTCAGAGTTTTTATTAATATAAAGCAGAGGTGGGCAACCAGGTGCCCTCTGGATGTTTTGGACTACAGCTCCCATCAATTTCAGACACCACAGTAAATCATCAGGAATAAAGGTGCTGCAGTTCAAAACATCTGAAGGGCCTCAGGTTGTTTACCCCTGGAGTATAGGAGTAGACAAATTCATGAATAACCAAATGCAAAAACCTTGCAACAACCTTGAAAAACAGGAGCAACCACAAGGCCAGTGTTTTAATGCCTTATTTGTTCTGTGTCATGTCATTGTCCAGCCATCCCTAGAACCCAGGTGGCTTCTATTTGGTTTCATTGTTCTAGGTCAGGGCGATCCAACTTTGCATCACTCAAGGGCTGCAGGAGGACTTTGACACAGCGCCTGGGGGCCGCACAATAAATTGTATTTCTACATAGTAAATTAAAGTGTTTGCAATATATATATTTTTAACCAGTTTGGCCACGAAGCTTTAGGTGGCCTGCTCAGAGCCTTCTAGGACCCAGAGCTTTTCAACAGGCAGAAAAAGAACATTTGGTAAATACCAAATTTAAGCTGGCATGCTTTCTCTGATTCTGCAAAGGTATTAAAGAATAAAAGGTGCGGAGCCACAGGGGAGAGCTCCATCAGTTACAGCTCTTCTTTATTTTTGTAGTGATAGCACTGTACTTGTGACTGCGGCTGAACCTTGTTGTCTTATCTGAGAGAATATGTCAAACTGCCTAATGTTTCGGGAAAGTGAGTGATGGGTGTTTTTGTTTCCTATTCGCATAACCCCATCCTTTAAAAAAAATGAAGAAAAAGAGTGGTAAGTAAATACAAGATTCCTCTTTACACGGGGTGTGAGCAAACAGTTCCTACTATCACTATACCACTGGGAACTTCATCACCATGTAAGAGGCTTAAACTACATGCTTAATAATTGCAGTCTGGTGACTCAAGGGATCAGTTCCAGAATGTGTTTCCGGTGCCGAGGCTCACCTTGAGACAGGTGGAATAATAATAAGCAAGACTCTGAACACAGACAGAGTGTCTTTTTCTTCACACTGAACAAGCACAGCTGCACACATCTGGACTTTAAGCTAAATTCTAATTTTAGGATTTGATTTGAAAGATCATGGGCCAGTCCCTGGAAATAGTTTAAGTTTTGGAGTATAACCTACAAGCATGTGTATTTCAATCAAAACAATCCCTATGGATAGCTTTAAATTTGTTTGAACATGATATTTCAATTGCTCTAAATGTGCAATACTATGCATAACTAAAATGTTAGGATTGGTTCTAAGTCTTGGTGCTATATCCCCACACCCACAGTTAAACCAAAGCACACAGTTTGCATGTAACAAATTCTGACATGGTTGTAGCCAATGTTCCTAGCACCATTGTGATTGAGAAGATGCCAGCAATGAAACAGTCATGACAAGTTTGAAAATAATTTGTTTCACAGATTTTAGGAGGCACCCAGAAACAGAGCATCTTGCCAGTGTGAAGTGTGGGGATGTACTGATTTTGAGCATAACTCAGTTGCTTATGGATTTATATTTCAGCAATTCTGCAGGCCAGAGGCTCTTCCCCTCCCAGAGATGTTCACAGAGACTTACTTGACCAATTGAGCTCAGTAAAAAATTAACCAATTGAGCATTTTGAGGCATGGAAGTGCTGTGCTGGAGGACTGCACTCAACCCTTCCGCGTATCACTTCCTTTCAGCTTCAGCACCATACCATGCAACCCTTTCTATCCTCACTAGGCAACTCAGGTTCCAAAGCCGTCTGTCTTGTAGCAGGCCTGTTGATGGAAATCTGAGCATGGTAATCTGTGTCTTTTTTCTCCTGTTAACTATGTCTCTTTTCCAGATCAAGAATAAAGAACTCCTCTGTGATAAGCCATCTTAAGGAGTGATTTGCTAGAAGACTTCCCTTCTCATTGTTTAACCATCCTGCCTGCTGCTGACATGAGCAATGAACAGGTGAGGATCAACTCACAGAAGGATTCATCTACCATATTTCCCCGAAAATAAGACTGGGTCTTATATTAATTTTTGCTCCAAAAGTCACATTAGGGCTTATTTTCAGGTGATGTCTTATTTTTCATGTACAACAATCTACATGTATTTAAATACAATCATGTCATCTTCTGGAACATTGTCATAACTCTCCAAGCCCCAAATTGTGTTGCAACGGACATACTAAATGTGTCCGTCTGGCTGACAATCTTAACTCAGGCTTATTTTTAGGGTAGCGCTTATATTATGAGCATCCTGAAAAATCATGCTAGGGCTTATTTTCCAGTTAGGTCTTATTTTTGGGGAAACAGGGTAGCAACAGTAAAGTGTGGATGTTTCAGGAGACAATACAGGACCAGGACAACAGGGGGCAATATTTCTATCCATCTTCCCCATCTGCCTTTGGGCCTCAAAATCCAAGGAACACATGGATGAATGGAGGTAAAGTTGTAAGCAAGTACAATTTATGGCGTATTTCAGCATCGTTACTGATCAAGTGGTAGCTTCCAATGTCTTGGCTTTCTGGAGTTTGAGCCAACATGTGACAGCTTTACCCCTTAATCACCATTGATTTTAAAAGTGAATAATATCTGGATGCAGTACCAAACAGATGAATAAACAAACACTGTTCTGTGCCCATTTAGCTTGTCGTTGACTGCAGTGCAGTGATACAGTTGTTCAGTACTAGAAAAGTTTACCTGATCCCTGAGATTAAAGCCAACTGCAAACATTATGTGCCAACTGCACTGACGACAAGTGAGACAATCTACATGGCTGAAAGGGCTCCATTGTCCTAGTTTTAAATCTGGATTCCTACATTTCACAAAACTGGTGAAAGCCCATGTCACAGTAACGTTGATCATCTTTATGGGTCCACAAAACTCTTTGATGTTTTTCACATGTATGTAGCTCCATTGAGCTGGGACTGTACACAACACAGCAACCAGGAATGGGTGCTGCATTTGGTCTGGCCATGTTTATTAATAAAAGCTCTATTTTAAGCTTGGCTTTTGTAAGAACACCGGCAGTTTGACATAACAACTGTTATGTGCTTTTAATGCATGTTGTTTGGCAAGACGTTAATCACCATGCTAACCGTGGCCAGTTCTGCCTTTTGAAATGAAAATGTGGGGAGAAGGAGAAATACTAGCCAATGCAAATGGCTTTAAACAATATTAGGCATAATCTTCTTAGAATTACTGGATTGGCCACAGGGCTATATGGGAGATCAATGCACAAACACAGTGTACAAGATTCACATGTACAATAGAATAATTCCTTTATTGGGGTCTACTAAGGTCCATAACATAATGAGCAAGTTTTCAAGCTATAAACAGTTGGCAATCTCTTTGTGTCAGAATTAGCTATCCTCCCCAAAGTAGAAGTGAAGAAAGGTCTGAGTTGGTGAAGAAAGAATAGTTAGGGCAAGACCATCACTGGCAGAGAAATAAGGGATCATGAGCTGGCTGAAGTGTGACGGTACAAGGAGGGTACAGGGCCTACAGAATTTTGATGTGATACATGGGGATATAACTACTTTATACTGAATCAGATTTTAATTGGGTTCAGAAGCCACAATAGCCCATACTCACAGGTTGCGTATGGGTGCCACATGGGCTGTTGTTGAACCCAGCTGATATAACAAACCTTGGTGAACAACCCACAATTCACAACCCAGCAACAAACTATGGGATCTGTTCAAGCTGGATTCAGACTATGCGTACGATAACCCATGTTTCATTTTCAACAGTAACCCACAGTTCAACTACAATCCATATGCAACCCATATTCAATGCCTGTGCCGGTCACCATGTTGGTTGGACCCTGTCCATGGACATGTCTGGATCATATTGTCCACATGGACACACCATGACTCTCCATGGTTGCACACAGCAGTTTTTCTTGCTTTACCAGCAGATGCCAGGACTGCTGGTCTTTTGCAAGCCAAGCAGGTGCTTTACCACTGAGTTATGGTTCTTCTTTTAGGACAAGCTAGAGCACCCTGTTGCCAATTTCCACTGCTCTCTGCAAGAAGAAAGCAGTTCAGATGTCTTGCAAGGATGTATGGTTCCAACTTCTCCATCCCTTGGGTAGGTATGACAGGGTGGAGAGAGAGAGAAGGGCACATGAGAAAAAGGGGGGACAGGAAGAGAAAGAAAAAAATGGGGTGGCCCTGCCCCTTTTTGGCTTTGGCTTTGCTCACTGCTCCCTTTGTGGGATTGCATCTCTCCGCAGAATAAAGGAAGGATCTCTACTCTTGATCTAATTATCTGCTGCCAAGCGGGTATGTCTGCTTCTTATTCTATTTACATTTATTCTGTACTTGTCTATTTGAGACTAAAGGAAAGATTTTAAAGATGCCCTAACTCTCCAGTACTCTCTCTCCCAAAGAAAACCACACCTGCCCTTTGGAACGTTTAACAATTTGGAGACATGGGGCACATGAATGATGTAGGAACAGGGGAATCAGCCCAGCTGGTAGAACATGATATGAAAATAAGGTGTAAAAATACACAACACTTTGCATCTTTGAAAAGCTGTAGCTCCTGCTACAGCTACAACTAAGGGGTTCCAGATTGGCTCAATCAATTGACAGTAATCATCTTGTTCCTTGCCAAGCACATAAATACTTTTCATTTTCATTTTGGAAGGAGGTGCCTTCCACATCTTTTGGCCTACAGTTCACTGAATTGTAGTCATTCAAAACTAGTCATCAGTCAGGACGCTAGACAGTTTTGGGGTCAGTTTAAATTACCTCCCAGGAAGCCTTTATAATTCAGTGCCCCTGATTACCAGTTATTCAGAATCCACTGGTCCCATTTTGTAGCTCTTGCACTGGTAGCATTTGTTCCACTAGACCAGGTGCTGCTTGAGGAGGTAACAAAGAAGTCAGACTGGAGAACTTAAACTGAAAAAGGAGAAGAAAATCTCTAGGCAGCTGATGAGGGGAAAATGGTCCGCTGGACCAGAAAGGTTGTAGATACTCATCCTGAGCTCAGCATGGACAACCTTTGTGGAGAGCAATGCTGCAAACCTCAAATATCCTCCTTCTGGGGAAGAGAAACCTGATGAAGTGCTGTGCCACCTGAAACTTCTCACTTCTCCGAAGCAGTATGCACGGCATAATAATATTTGTATTTAAACATCCAAATCAGCATGGGTAAGTGAAGATTAGCATATGCAAATCTAACTTTTTGATCCTCTTCTTTCTAGTGCATTTCCTCTTTTTTTGGAGATCCACAGGTGGCCACCATATGATATGTCTGTGCATAGACTTACAGTGATCAAAAGCATTCACCTGGGATTGGCTTGTGCACGCATCAAAATCCTGGTTGTCCTAAGGAATTTTGTCTGAAGTGAGAAATGTCAACTCCTGTCAGCCCCAGAGACTCTTTCTAAAGGACTCAGAACTCGGAGCATCCCTTGTACCCTTTAGTCTGAATTAGGGCCTCAGACAATTTTGCTATGGTGTGAGGTTCTTGCTGCTCTTTTGAGAGCTGGCATTTTGCAAACAGAAACGTTCTCAGCTGGCAGTACTTGGTATTGCTGCAATGCAGTTAGCATTAATCCTGTCTTGGCAAGTGTGTGTGTGCTGTTACCCAGCATGCCTTGCTGGGCAATTTGCTTTTATAAATAGAGTTAGCAGAATGTAGCCCTGAATGGCAAAGGAGGGCATGATCCTTTATGGAATGAATGTATAAAGCATGAGGAATGGCAGAGATCACCAAATCTGCCTTTTCTCCCACCCTCATTCTCCCAACTCTTTCAACCACCAGAGAGATAAACATGACAATTTGTTAAGGGCAGCAGTTTTCAAAACCTTGCTCTGGAAACCCTGAGATTCCCTGGGGAAGTGCTTCTTAAGGCCCATTGCTAATGGCAGATTGAAAGGCAGCTTGCCCAGTGTTTACAATCTTCCTCTTGAATGGAAAACCACAGGGAACCTGGTGATGCATATTCTGCAACATCTCACAGATGGAAGTAGGAACCTATTTGTGTAACCCAATTCAATATCAAAGTATTACTATTATTATTATTAATAATAATTTTCCTGGCTGAACCTGACCTCCTAATCTCACACATGTGCTGTCAGTGTTCTGCATTTGTTTCCAGTGTTAGCCCAACTGAATTTCAATGGGTCCATTCAGCATGAAAGAAATCTTCTCTTTTGGTCAAGCAATAGCTCCTGCCTACACACACTCTTTAAAAACATAGAAGGAGTTTGTTGCTTGGTTAAAAAACAATAATTCTCCAGTGTTATCGGTATAAGTATATACCTCAGTAACTTCAGAATGTGAAATATGCAGTTCCAGGTGCATGTGTTCCCTTTAGTGATTTGGGTTTTCCAGGATGTTTTCCCTCCATCGCTGGCAATCTGATTAAGCCTGTTCATTTGATTTACTTTTGCTAATAAACAAAACTATCAAAGCGTCATCCCATGAAGTCTTTCCAACAGCCAGATTTGCTTTGGTCCATTAACTCTAAGGACCTCGTTACCAAATAGGTAGCTTTTTGTATTATGCTTTAAGTAATGTGGAGCAATTAAATGACATGAGAAAATGAAACAGATTTAATTTTCCTGTGTTTAAGAAAACTCCCGGTTGCTTAATATTAGTTAATATTGGACAGCCAGTATTGGAAATGGCTGTTCTGACATCCATTTTCATAACATGAAGGGAGGGATTCTTACTACCTCCCAAGCGTGGGATGTGGAAGATCTGAGACAGGCTTTTTCCCTGCACTGAATCCAACACATGGAGGCAGCCAGGATGTGGCACAGCAGGTGTACCCAAGACATCCCCCCCCACTGCCCCTCTTATGGGATTCTATGGACTGAGTAGGGCTCCAAACTGCTGTATTACATCCCATATGATTTTTAACTTGAGTTGGACACTTCAATCCTTCTCCTCAGGCTCTAGAACACCAGACAGTACTTTATAAGGAAGATATTTATTGACATTTCACAGCTGATGAGATAACTGGGACTGTAAATAGACTTATAGTAAGCCCAACAATTAGCCTCTGCTCATGCAAGGAGAGTTGAACCCAAGCTGGTATGTCTCTCCAGTCACTCCAGTTGTGATCCTCCCTCGAGGGGGTGCTGGCTGGTGGACAGCCAGCTGAGAGATCTACTCAAGCTTTCTAACTGGGTAGCTTGCATCTCCCAATGCCTCATCATGGAATCAAGGACATGATAAGGTAGCTGGTCTCCCTCCTGTCCTAAAACCTTCCCCTCTCTTCCAAAGCAAGCCTGCTCTCTCTTGGCCTGGGAAACTGTGAGAAGTGGCCTGGATGGAGCATCAAAGTCTCCTGTCCCCCACCCATCTTCCTGCCCTCCCATAGCTTTTCCTCTGTGTTCTCTTCAGAAGCTGATGACTCATGCCCTCAGAAAATCAGCAATAAGTGAGCGCCTGGCCTGCTCACAACAATTCCCTGCACTGGAATGATGAGTTGCCCGGTCTTGGACCAGAAAATGTGTAAGTGGAAAGCATGCTCCAGATAGCCAGATTCCAGTTTTTCAGTTGCCTCTCTGCTGCTTCTGCACATATGGGAAGCCAGTTCACTGCTCTGAGCTTTCTATAGTGCTTGAGAATGTCCCAAGTGCACACATTGCCTATACCCCAGATACTCCATTCCTTTCCCTCTCCTCCAGTGATTCCTTTCCTCCCCTATAGCCAGTTTGCATTCTGTGCTGACTGCACGTGCCCAGGTCTAATGGAGATGCTTCGGGCTCCCCACAGTTAAAACAGGCCCTTTCCCACACTTCCACTGACTTTCTAAGGCAAACTCCTGCTTTAGCTTTGAAAGAACTATGCCCACTACTGCATCTCTTATTTTTTCTTATACTTATTCTTATACTTTGTATAGATAGTAGGAAAAAAGTAACATGAAAAAGAAAGAAAACAATACTAAGGCACCTTACACAAACATTACATATAGCATTAAGTGCAAGAAATTCCACAAGAAGTCAATGATAATTATTACTTCTATCAATTTTGTAACTACAATTTTGACTTAATAATACATGATTATTGCAAATTTTTTTAACATGAATATCAAGTAATTAATAATTCACCTTATAACATCCATAAACCCACCAGCAACTAATGGGTTTTCCCCCTTATAAAACAGTATAATATTCAAAAAGTTAAATTCATAAAGCAATTATATTAATTTGATCACTGTATACATAATACTTAATAGTAACACTCTCAGTTGCTAAGTAGAGGGTACATAATAGGCTTTCCAGTTAACATAACACTCTTTAACCAGTTTTCTATACATAGTTGATTAGTAAATGTGTCAGCTAAGTCATCCTTACATGAATTCCATTTTTTGTCTCAAATGTTAAGTGAGATCTGTATAGTAAGGTCTCCATTTATCATTAAATTCTTTGGACAGTCTTCTATTTATATGGCAGGTTAATCTTGCCATTACTGCATATTCCACTAAATTGTTTTTCCAATCTTCACAAGTTGGGCCATCTCCTGCTTTCCATTTTGTTTCATCTATAACTCTAGCTGCTGTTATCTATTCAAATAATTCTTCCATATTTCTTGGAAGAGTTGCTGATGCAATACTCCATTACACCTCTGAATTATGGTGGGTACAGAGGTGCAGACCCAGTGGAGTCCAAGTGGGTAGAAATTAATTCCCCTCAATCATTAGAAATTATCCACCCCTGAAGTTAGAGAATGACCTCAACAACCCATCCATGCCAGGTTCGCACACAACAAGCTGCCAGGACTTGAGTTTGCAGCATGGCTGAAATTGATGCACAATGGCTTCTCATCATGTGTGACCCAGCTCATTATCTAGTACACATTCAATGCCTTTGCAAACTTAACGGTAGATCACTATCCTTATCCCCCTATTGCAAATGGGTGTGCGTGTGTGGAGGACTGAAACAGAGATAGTGACAGGGCTAGTGAAGGCACAGCAGGAATGAAAACTATAGAAAGGGCTTCCTATCCATAGATCAGTCTGTCTTATCCACCCCAGTACACAACCTCTTTAAGAAGGGCTTGGCTGCATTTATCACCTAGTTGATACTGGGCAGTGTAATTGATTCATGTTTGCGGAATGTGCCCAGAGACTTGTTCCAGTGTAATGGCCCAGCTCTCTTTCCCTCCTCGATTTCACCCAGCTTAGAGAACAGAATGAAAAGCGATCGTTACGGAAAAGAGGCCTTTGGGTCTCACCTTCCTCCATCAGATTGTGTTTCGAAGGTATGTGGAGAAGCAAGGCCCCATGGAGGTTAATGGTGTCCATATAAATCTCTCAAATACCTTCACGCAAATATACCATGCAGGCAAGGGATTAACTTTAAATCTGAGTGGATTAGCCAAGGAGCTTTGCACAGCAATTTGGAATTTCAAGGGAGGAAAAAACTGATATGAAATTGTCATTTTTGTCAACTTTACAGTACAATTTGATCCTGCACATATAATGAGCCGTAAGCCCAGCAATATCCCCTAGATCAGGTGAACAGAAAGCTTTCACTAGGGAAAAAAGCAGTGGAATTCATAAGGTCAAAATATAAGTTGGGAGATGAGAAGCTGGGGGGTACCTAGTTCAGCCAAGGTAGGATTGAGTTATGTCATGTGCTGTTTTGTTGTACGTCTTTCAAAAGAAGCTTCCATTTCCTTTCCTTTTTCTGAACTCAGTGTTATTACTCAACACTGGAATTCCAAAAATTGCTGAAGCAAATTTGCTGGCAGCAGGATGTACTTTATCTATACACACTTTGTCATCCACTTGTAATCGTATCTAGTTTTTTACAATTATTATTATTGAGAGATGGGACTGAAGTGCACAGATAAGGGAGATGCATAATTCCTTCTCCTAGCCAGTAGCAAGCCATTTTGTCAAGCAGAAGAATGCACAAAAGGACGTCATCAGTCCACTTCACAATGTCAGATATCAAGGTACCAAAAAGCTCACGGAGCAAAGGAACCAGGGTGCAGATAGCCAAAGTCTGGTGGCTTTTATCCCAGCATGAATGTTCACCCTTGGCTTGAGCAGTGACTATCCTACTTTGAACAAATGTGGTCCATGCTGGGGATCATTGGTGGTCCTTTTCACCAAACCAGGTGGAAAGATTTGCCTTCTGCAATTTTGGAATGCTGGATTTTTGGAATTCCAGTTGAATTAAGGTTATACTCCTAAGAATGAAACTATTGTTGGCATCTAATTCTACAGTAGCTTCCACATACAGGAGCTGTATCTTTTGTTAGGAATATTCCCTGGAGATTTGGATAGACTGCTGCTTGCTTCCTGGATGCTTCCAGTGCCTAGATAACTTTAGTGTTTGCCAAGTTTTTGAACAACACTATTAACACCAGATCATAATAAGAGAAATTTAAACAGCAGCTCACACCATGAACATTGTTTCAATGTTCATTTGTTTCATGCTCTCTTTTCTGCATTATGATCAGTTGCTGAATAAATCTGATGATGAAGTCAGATCACAGGATAAGTTAAATTAGGATGAGAGGGGAGTTTAGCACATAGGAACATGTATTTGTGTGCATGGGTTTATATGAGAAAGAAACGGTTCTGTGTTTGTTCCTCTAACCGTAGGTTAGTCGTGGGTGGTTTAGCTCAAATTAATGGTATCTGGGTTCAGACACCAAGCTGCAAGCTCCAGTTAGCCAAACTGGTTGTTGCATTTGTGGAAGGGTGATGGCATACATCAGCACATCCTGTGGCAAAGTGTGGGTTAATTAACCAATTATGTGCTGCTCTTATGTGAAAACCTGCTCAATGCATAATTCTGTCTTCACCTTTTTGTGCCCTTCTTTGCTGATCTGCATGTTATTCATCCCAGTGATTACAGACAATTTTTTTTCCTATTGGTCTCTAAGATGGAGGGATGGGCATTACCAAAGCCATCAAGCATCTTTACAAGACGGATCACAGATAAATCACATACCTCATTAACAGGTACGGGATTGCCTCTTTATTCTCAGGTTTTGGTATTCTCCCCTTGCTCCCACCTGCCCCTAGCTTGAAGCCAGAAGCAATAGAAACAATCTCAGCACTCAACATCAGCTCAGCCAAAGTGACAATCAGGCTGATATGTGAGGATAATTATAAAGGAAGCCTGTTCTGGGCCTACATTCAGGCTGCACACTCAGAGTTTCATGAGTTTCGGTTGATCTTGGCCTTCTCCTTAACCTGAGGCAGTGAATTCTTTTCCCCACCCCCACTGTCAGCTTCTTCCTTTTACTGTTTAAATAGTTCGTCAGAGAATTATCCTGGTAATAAAGTGCCTGTGATGACAGTTTTTGCAAAGCAAAATGGCACTTAGCTCTGTACTTGATCAATCTGCAAGGAAAACAAACAGCAAGGGCTTGGGGATAGGAGGGTGGATGAAAGCAAAAGCAAAAAATGCTCCAAGGGTTTCAGAGAAACAGCCGTGGCCTAGGAAAGAGCCACTAGGATAGTGGTTAATGTGTTGGAGTGGGGCCAGATTGATCTGGGTTTTGTTCCCCACTTAGTTGTGAAATTCACTGAGTGACTTTGAGCCTGTTGCTGATTCTAATCTACCTTGCAGGTTTGTTCTGTGTATTTACTGGAAAATACCATATAAACTACTTTGAGTTCCTTGTGGGAATTGAAAAGGAGGGATATAAATGCAATAATGATGAATAAACATCACATTGAGGGTTATTTTGGGTGTAAAAATTAATAACGATTATGAAGGACACAGCTCTGTTGATTCCCTCTCTTAACATGAGATGCTCAAAGAAGGAAGACTTAGATTCACATGGGGATTATTTGACATATATGGTAGCTTTCCTTATCTTGGTGCCCTCCAGATGGGTTGGAATACAATTCATATGATCCCCAGCAAGGAACACTTCTCATTGTGCTGGCTGAATATATGGGAGAATAACATAATGTGTTAAATATGCCACTGGAATACATATTGTACTCCAGATTGGGCCATGGGGCTTTTTTAAAATGAGGAAATACATGGGAGGCAGACTGAACACACCAACATGCTATGTAAAAGCAATCTTTTTTGTCTGGATGCTTGTATCTGCGCCCTTTTCTCGGGGATTTCCCTTGCTTCCCAAGGAGTATCCTCATGTCATCATTTGCCAACAGACGAGGAAATGCTTCACCACAAGGGAGCAAAGGAGGACAGAGATTTGAATAAAATCTGCATATGGTAACTGATATGTATAGATGCACATTTAGAAGTAATTGCTATAATTGAAATCTGTCTACTCAAGGTGTGTCTGAATCTGGATCTGATCCAAAGGCTGAATGTGCAAAGAGGAAGTATTTCATGTAAAGCACAAGAGCACTCAAAATGCTGAGATCTGAGAGCTGTTGTAGGATAGGGGGTTGGAGTGAGACTGGGACTCAGGAGATCTGGATTCCATCCCCTCCTTAGTCATGAAGCTCACTGGGTGACTTTGGACCCTCAGCCCACCTGCCTTGGTTGTGAGACTAAAATGAAGAAAATGAAAACTGTATCAGCTGCCTTGAACTCCATGCAAGTGACAGGGAGTGAGGGGAGGAAGGATATAAATGTAACAACAGCACTTCGCCTGTCTGCACACTAGGCAGGCTGGTGTTGCAATGGCAATTTATTGCAAAATAAATAAATACATCAGGTCTCAGAAAACAGCAGAAGGACAACAAAAGAATCAGGCTATTCCAAATCCAGTTTAAAGCTAAGGAACCAACAGAATGGAGTGCTGGACACTGAAGGCATCCATCAACTGTACCTGGACAACACACCTGGCCTCAGTCTTCCCTGGTAGGAGGGGATGTAGTATGTTTCTATTTAACTTCTGCTACCTCTTTCTAAATCTGCAGTAATACATCTACATTTTTGTTGGTTTTTATACTTGTATGCCACTAACTATTCCAATAGGAATCTCTAAATGGCTTCCAACAATCATCAAAATTACAACCATTTAAATAGTAAAACAATAAAACCATCATACAAAACAAAACAGCCCTCTCTGCCTCTTTTAGGTGGCTGGTGTGTATGCATCTGGCTTTGGGGAAGTGGAGAGGATAACAGGCAATGGAAGGCAGGGGAGCCAGCCATGAGACATAGCAGGGCCCCCTATAAGTTGCAAATGATGTGCAGAGTTCCATCACCTGCACTTTCCTAGGGTTGCAAGATTCCCCGGCAGGAACAATGCTCCAGATAATATTTCAAAGCAAGGAGAGGCACCCAGCTATCTCTCTATACAATGATCTCCACGGCAGGACATATTTTTCATTTGTGCTTCTGAAATGGCATTATTGTGTTCACTTTTTCTTAATGTGCACATTTTTTGTGACCTCTCTTGCTTGGAAAGAGGCCTCTGCTGCCTGTTACCTTTTCCCCAGGAACAGTAAGGTATTGTATTTGGAAAGGGGGACTTGCAGAAAAAGGGGAACATCAGGAAACAAAACAAATTTAAAGATAATTCTTAAAACTCTTTTTAAACTCTTATTTTTCAAATATTTAATCAGATCTCTAAAAGAACTGACACACTGAAAAAAAAACAGTTGATTGGGGGCAGCTAATGAACTTCTATGGATTCTTCATTAGTTCCATAAACAGACATGTTTTTCTCTCACCCCTTTCAGGGATGGCCCCTATTAGTTTTGCAAGTTTCAGCAGTGCTCCGATATTGATCCATACCACCTTGACCCCACTTTGGTCCTTAGATGTTGGATGATGACTCACATCATCTCTCACCATCATGGTTGGGGAGAATGTGAACTGCAGGCCAAACCCATCTGCAGTTACCCCAATTTTATTTATTTATTATTTAAAGTTCTTGTATCCTGCAAGGCTGCCAAGTTATCATTTTGATTCAAACAGTTTCTAAACATTGTTGTATTTGTTTGCATGGGCTGGAGGGATGCTTTACAATAAAATATCAAAACCTAACAGATAGAGAACTCAAGTAGACCTTTTCCTTTCAAAGTTATCTGCAGTAGCGATCTTCACAGGACTCACATTGCAGAGGTGTCAGTCAGTTGGCCTGCTGCATTTGTTTTCATCATATTGATGCTGGATCTGCCCTTGAGTAAGGGTGGATCCTTGCTATCACTTTTTGGTGGCAATCCAGATGGATTCTTTATTTTTATTATTTATTAAGAATCTGTGAGAACACACAGGCAGTTCAGATCAAGCATCAACATGAATCCATGGAGCCGATCCTTGAAGCTTGCTAACCTCATGTTGGCTCAGCTTGAAATCCATTCACTGCTCTGGGAATCAGAGGGATTGCAGGTGTGTGGGGAAGCTATGGAGCAAGTAAGGGGCATTGAATAAGTGACATATAGTGCAACTGTGTACGTGTCTGCTCAGAAGTAAGCCCTCTTGACGTCCATTGTGCTTAATTTGGACTAAGGATGCCTAAGATTACTGCTCTAGGTTTTTCCTTTTTAATTGTTTTCTCTCTTTTAATGCACTCCCCCACAAGGTGGCTTGTACATGTACAAGGTAAAACATAGAGCTATACTACTCCATTCCAATAAAATACAGTCATTTAAAACAGCAGGCTAAAACCGATCACATTCTGGTGGTGAATGCATCAGTCCGGCTTCATCCACTTGGTTTTCCATTTTTCCAATCATAACTGTCCTAATGCCCTGTTCCGCACCAGGCTATATGAATAGATGTGGGATCTGCAGCTCAAAGTGTGTGCATTTTCACTTCCAGAAATGCTTTACTGCATGCGCTATTTTCTAAGATATGCATTTTGTGTGTGCACTTTGCAACCAAATCTCCCCTGCATGCTTGCCCATATGTAATTTCCGTGACTATGTGCATTTTTATGTGTGCCTTTTACTAATTTGGCTGACAGATTTTTAGGAAGAGTATTGAAAAATTTGCTGAAGTGTGAATTTTTGTGCATGTGTGTCTTGGTTCACTTATTCATTTGGGAGGAATAAAGTTGCATTTATGTAAGAAAGCAGATCAAAGAAATTTCTCCTCCTGCCCCACAGGACAGTTGTATGAAATTAGTTTTAAAACAGCTGCAATAGAAGCAGTTAAGGCTACAACCTAGATACATTTACCTGAGGGTTAGTATTGAGTTGCACTTACTTCTGAGTAGACATGACAGCATTGCATTGTAAAACTTAGAAACTCAGCTCAACATCTCAATTAAGAGCAACAAGAAATAAATAGGCTTTTAAGCCCTATTCCAAAGCCAATACTGATGGAGCCAATCTATTATTTTTTGGGTTGGAATTCCACATATATAGGGCCACCACCAACAAAAACTTTATAACAGATTCCGAATTAAAGCCATTTCAGAGCTATGTACAATTTATCTTCCAACCTGAGCTCCAGCAACATATCTAATATCCATTTAACTGGGCTAAGTCTGAAACCTTCCTTAAAGGGCCTTGTTTTGGTTCTGTAATTATCCTTCCCAGCTTAGTAAAGGTCTGCATTCTTCTCAAACTTTATGGAAGTGCCTCCAACCATCCCTGAAATGCAGGGCAAGTCAATATTAATAGTTCATATGCAGCCAGAGGTAAGTCAGTCTTGTTGGCTATTTTAGGATTACACGAGAGTGATTGAGCATCCCCATGTGTCTATGTTTATCGGGCTTCAACTCCAATTAGTGATGCTTACTCCCATGTAAACACACATCCATCTTTGCTGATACCAACAGCTTTAGAGTCTGGTGCACAGTTGTGTAAACATGGGGGCTGATTGGTTTTGGAAGTGGCTAGGCATGAACCACAAAAGGAGGGATGCTGTCTAATTATTGCAAAGAACAATGGGTATTTGTGGCATGATATTAATAAAGGAAATTAGTCTGGCTGCTATGATTACTTCTTCAGGTTTATGCAAACACCCCACCCCTAGAGATTGCTGTTGCATGTAAATTCACCTCCCAAAGGAGGGAACTTCTTTCCCTAATGGCCTATCCTGCAAAATTGAAGGAAGCAAAGCAGAACCGCCAGTCTGCCATAATGGCCCCTGAGCCTGGGAGTAACTTACAGATGCCTGTGAAGTCACCTGGTCCTCCTCCTCGAGACTTTTCAAGGAAACAATAGCCTCAGTGTTTCCATGGGGGTAATGGACATGTCGGAACAGAGCAGAGGGGTTAGCTCACCTTGTTTCTTGTTTGTCTGGCAGCAAGCTAAGAGCACACCTTTCCCTCTTGGCAAGACTGATGCATCACAGCAGCCAAGGCAGGTTTGGGTTCATCCTGAGTGCTACAATGTAGAAATGTAATTATTTCTGTCATTCAGATAGGCCTGGAGTGGTTTACGCACAGGGTTGTGACTGAGAGTTATCCCAGAGCGCTTAGGCTTAGCTAGCTGATCCCTCCCATGGATTGCTTTTGTAGTATGTATCTGAGATTTACCAAGAAGAAAGAGAGAGGGAGGGAGGAAGACCATTTCTTAGCAGAACTGATGGGCATTGTTTCAATTCCTGATTTGTTTCCTTACCATGGAAATGTGTATAACAAAATACATTCTGAGGGTTTGAATCTAGGAATGTTAAATGAGTTTAGTCAAGATTTTAAGCAAGCTATCCTAGACCCCAGGCTGGGATACCAGGCCCTCTTGGCCAACCCTACTGCCCAAATGAGCTGGAGCTGGCGTGGGGGACAGTCTGAACAACCAGCAACATCAAAGCTGTTTCTGAACTGTACCATCACGTTTCAGCAACATCATCACCACTCTGCCGCACATACAATGCTCCTTCCCATGAGCTGGTCCTTCAGAGAGAAGGATGCAGCCTGGCCTTGTCCTGGGAATGAAGCCTCCTACACCGCAATACTTTTTTCATGGTGGAGCATTGAGAAGAGCCACCCCAGGCAATCTGAAGTGATACAGCTTCACTGTGTGGTTCTGCTACATTGTATAAGCTGCCCCAAAGAGAACAAATATCATGGGTGGGGGAGGAATCTGAGTGAGAATGCACATTGCTTCCATCGAGCTGAGCCAATAAAAGCCAAGCTTCCAGCTTGTCCTAGTGCAGACTTGTTGGAGGTTTTCCCATGGTAACTGTGCTGCTGGCTTTTTCCAAGGGTGAACTGATATTTGGGGGTTAAAGCCTGCACCTGCAGAACTGTCTGAATCTCAAGATGTTTGGAGGGAAGTTGAACCTGAGCCAGTAGTTAATCTTAAGAGGGAGATGAGGAGAAGGTATTGAGGATCTGAAGTAGCTTTTGCATGCAGCGGCTGATAAAAGAGAGCTTGGGAAACCTATATATTTCTGCATGGGATGGAACGGGGCACTATTTCAGAGAATTCAACTGGGAAGCAAACAGCATGAAAGAGATGAGGGCAGACTTATGCAAAGGATTGCAATGAAGCCAATGAAAGAGCAGCTTCTGCAAAATAATTTCTGAATATGCTGATTCAGGAATTGATTTGACCAGCAATTACACTTCTGGGTTGCTTGGATTCTCTTTTTCAGTACATGTATTTAGTTGCTTAAATGTTTATTATTGTACCATTTTTATACTTGCTTTATTTGCATTATATTTATTATTTTTATTCATTTTGTTCTTGTTTGATTTTGTGGTTGCAAACAGCCCAACATGCTGTTGGACATTATACAAATGTGATAAATACAATTTTGAAAATCCAAATAAAAGTCCCATCAAAATCCCAACAGAGTAAATCTGTGATTAAACAAAGCCCTCTGTTAGGTACTACTTAGACTGATTTAGGAAGAGGCAGTTTTCACATTGCACTGGGTTTAGTCCAAATAGAGTAGTACCTTGGCGCACGAATGCCTCAGTTCATGACCAAATTGGGTCACGAACAAAAATTTCATAAAAATTTTGACTTAGGTCGTGAACTCCACATTGGGTGATGGCTGCTGAAACTCCAGACTGAAACATTTTCTTGCTGATCCCACTTGCAATGAAGATATAATGAAGATCACAGCTGGGCACATTGCTTTATATATGCTTGGAAAAGTCAGATGGCACTGCACCTGGACAGGTTGCCATTTGTGGAAGGGTATGAATTGAACAGAAATTACATCATCCCACCAAAATCTGTCTTCACTCACATGTTGGTTTCACCTGAAGCTGAGAATCCTATGCATACTTAGGCAAGAATGCTAATATGTTGCTAATTTTTCCTGAATATCAAAACACCGCTTGCTGAGACCAAGCAACAATGTCAGTAGTATTGAGGCGCATCTTCCATCCTTCTTGTGCATCACTGTTGTCCCATTGTTCAGGGACAATTAATGCTAATGTGAGTATTGAATAGCTATGGCAGCAAACGCTTTGTGAATGATTTATGTACAAGCAACAGTTCAGCATTAGACTGTGATGCTTACCAAATAAACTGGAAACTGCAAGGCAGTTTTCCAAAAGAAAGGAAGAGAGAAATGTTCCACCATCCAGCACAGTCATGGGAAAAGTGAAGTTGTTGAAGGTCTTTAACCTGTTGGTGGTTTTTACTCTTTTTTTCACTGTGTTTTGGTGTGCATTTATGGGTTTATCCTACGACCAATAATGGCTGGCTGGCCCGCCACTGGAACATCCAAAGTTCCAGCTCCAGAAGTTGTCAATCCAATTATGATAGTAGCACGGTTGTTGAATTAGGCTGATGGTGATGATGGGTATCTTAATCCTGATGGATAAATCTTCAGTCTAATAAATAGCACTTAATTTCTAAAGGGAATTTTTGTTGTTTGAAATTTGCCCTCTTTTTAGCCTCATGCCGTACAGTTGATGCTGTATCAACTGATCTCCAGCACACGGAAAGCTTCATTTCATTTAATCTGCTTGGGCTGCTATAAATTTGGAATAAAGAACTGGTCACCATCAGTCAGGTCAGATTAGGTAACTTTAATGTGAGTTTGCCTTTGAAAAGTTTTTGGATGCTACAACCAGTCCAGGATGCAGCACAAAAGGCATTAAGTTGACTGAGCTATATGGGTCATAGTATTCCAGTTTTCTATCAGTTCCCTCTTGGCATCAGGGATCAATTAAATGTGCTGATTTTGACTCTCTGGTGCCATAGAAATCTACTCAATTCATAGAACTCTACTCAAAGTAAGTTCCGTTGACTTCAGGGGTACCTTCTCCCAGGCAAAAGTACTAGGAGGATAATCTAAGAACCACTTTCTCCAAACAGACCTACCTGCTTCATGCCTAAAGCCATCTTCTAAAGTCAGCATTCATTGAATAGGGAATAAGGAGACAAGACAGAGCCATTTATAGTAGTCTTTGATCTTGCATCCCACCGTCAGGCAGGGCCAAAAGCAAAAGAGGGCAGGGAAAATGGCCGGGACCAAAGAGAACTAACACTCAAGGTGCCATTATATTTTAGGTAAAAGTTCTTATGGCTAGTATCTAACACTTGGGAGAGGCTCTTCACTCTTTACAAATAGTTAGAAAGATGCACAAAATGTTGAAAACTATCTAATGGTACTGTTTCAGGAAAACTGACTATGTAAATCTGAAGAACCATGGATTGGCTAAATTGTGGACCAAACAGTCATGAGGTTCCCGCCTTGGGGTTCTGCACCCCAGTATATAAACTGAAAACAGAGAAACAAGTCATTTCTTGCTCAGCATGGTAATGCGAAAGTGAGAGAGGTCGTCCAAGGACTTAATTCATGGAGGGCTGCCTGTGCACACAAGGATAGGCCTAGGTCCTAAAGCAAATTTACTACAAATGTTCTAGCTGTACTAGATAGAATAGGACGTTCTTAGTGTGTTGTTAATGGGAAGTACAGTTCTCTCGCGGCTGTTTGGCCTGGCTACAGCAAAACTCAGAAGAAACCCAGTTCTCAAAAGCTTGGATTAGGGGGTGTGGGGCAGAGAGAGAGAAAGAGAGGCTTCATTGACTCCTTTATTTATATATTTTATTTTTAATTAAAAAATAAAGGTTATCTTGATACATCTCTTTGCAGCCTTTGGGCAAAAATACACCCTTTAACAAGACTATAGGAAACACGATGCTTATCTAATTCTTGGCACACAGGGCTGGAAAAATAGATGCAATATTTCTCCTGAAAAAGTTTTCCTCTGAATTCCGTGACTTGCTCTCCCCAGATGCTAAAGATGTTTCAGTATTCCTAAATTAACTGCCTAATGGAGGAAATGGAGCTAAAGCATAAATTCCCCAATGCTCTGATGTTCCCGTAGAATGCTAGGTATCTAAAACCTCCTTGATCCAGCCCATATTCTATCAAGAGGTCAAGCTAAATATCAAATCTGGTTTTACTTTTTGAACTCTGGTTCAAAAGTACATGTCTTTAAATATTAGGGTTGCAACAGTTGGATAGATTGGATTGAATGTAATGAAACTCACTTCCAAGTAAACACACTTTTGTGAGTATAGTTAGTTATATTAAGGGTGCAGTCTGGCAGAGACACCCCCGAAGTCTTTGTCACCCCATTCCTCCTGCTCTAGCTAAGGCACCTCAAAGGAGGACGGAAGGAGGCTGAAGCATTGCCAGGATACCTCATATCCTGGCTGTTGCAGTCTCCTCCTTACTTGTTCTCCTGAAACATCTCCTTTAAGTCTTCTCCGAGGTCACTTGTCTGACTTGAGAGAGCAGGGGTGTGGTTCTCTCCATGCCAGCTGCAAGGAGGAAGGGGATCAGAGCTCTGGTTCTCAGCTCTGGGGGGCTGTCCCTGATCTCAGGGCTGGGGTTCTAAACTATCTGCCCCCCCACCCCCCAATAATGTCTAGGGGCCACAGTATTGTTCCTTAATTTATGTAATGCTTTTTGAGCAGAGTGGATCCTCTAATTTACTACCACCTTGTTCTGCTGCATATGTAGACTCAGGAAGCTGGATGAATCCCATGTTTACAAATTCCAAAATGAACTACATTCCCTGGACTTGCATTTATTTATTACATTTTTACCACCTGATGGCCAGAGCTGTCTGCGAATTAGAACTTCGTCGTGCAGCTGCTTTTGCTCTTCTCACATGTTCTCATCTCAAATCAATCAAAAATGGTTTTGAATGCACATTTTGAAGGAAGATAATTTAGAAATATACATTCTGAGGGAAAGAAATATGTTTTAAAAGATAGTTGAAATTCATGTTGAATTTCATTTTGCCCAGCTAATTATTATTATTACTTCTTCTGCTGCTGCTTCATCATCATCATCATCATCATCATCATCATTATCATTGCAGATCAATGCAGACATGAGATGGAATGGACTTATGAGAGAACAAATGAGAAAAAAACATGGGGCTGGATCCAGACTTAGTCATGCTTAGAGTAGATCTATTGAAGTAGCAGGACTTAGCCTTAACTAAGTTTAGTCCAGTTTATCCCATTGATTTCAGTGGATCTACTCTAAACATGACTACATTTGGACCTTGTCCATGGACCAGACACAGACTGATTGACCAGTCTGTAGGCCAGATTAAACATATAAAGCATAAATAGGCGTTCAATTATGACAACGTATTAAACCCCGGGAACTCATTGTGCAGCTGTCTGGGAGGATGAGCAGTGTAGGCACTCACACACACACTATGGGGCTGGGAACACTCCAGACCTTGCTTTCGCACTGACTGCCCTCTTATTTCTAGAGTGATGATCAAGAACTATTGATCAAAACTAACAGCTTTCTGTGGGGTGCTGGTATCCCTTGCCGCACTGATTGTACTCATGAGTCTTGACGCAGCTGCTCATAGCACATGCATTCCGCACACACTGGCATAAGGGCTCCACTTTTCTTTTCTGTAGTGGAGAGTCGATCTAACAGGGTTTTCAAGGGTTGTTGGCCCAGATGACCTCAGTACCCCACCCCTTCTGCTCTTAGTGGGTCCCCTTGCTTCTTGAGAGCAGCCACCACCACTGCCCATTTTCTAGCCTTCCTCCTCTAGGCACAATCTAGACAATCACCCAGATGGAGGGTGCAAGTCAGCTGAGGGCACTGCTTTATTTCCTACCTTTTATTTTGCTTGTATGCTTCAAGAAGGCAGATGAATAGGCAGCAAAAATGAGGAGAAAGAAGGGGACTGGGGATGCCTTAAAGATGCTGACCTGGGACAAATGGCACATGCCTACTTCTTCTGCTGATGTGAACTGGGGAGCACCGAAGTCCACTGGGAGCTGAAGGCAGCCCTCCTACAGCCTTGGTCAGGGAAATTTCTAGGACTTCCAATACCTTCGGGCCTTGGGGCTCCTCAAGCAATTCTTCCTGCCCCTTCTAGTCAGTGCTGCTTTCACCGTTCCTCAGACCCCTTTTCATTTCCAGAAGCTTCCTCCCTCCTGATTCCAACCCCTACAACTCTAACAAGAACAAAATCAACTCCACCTTTTGCAGAAAAAGTCTACATCGCCTCCCATATTTTTCTGCACCCCCAAACATAGGTCTGTGGTCTTGGTAGCTCTAGCATCCCACTTGTTCAATATTGCATTTAAAATGACTGGCTCTGGCCCATGCCCAGCTAAGCACTTGGTTACAGAAGAACAGTATGCTGCTGGGGAGACCTTCCTCTTTTTTGGCAGTTGCTGTTTTCACCTGTTTCAAAGCTCAGGATAATATAATCCTAATGACAAGATAAAGAACGGATCTTTCCAGCATGGTCCAGTCACTAAAAAGCCTCTTCCTTACAGTACTGTGGGAAACTGAGCTCTGTGCTCATCACCAGAGTCTCAGATTTCTAAGCATGCAGTCTTCTTTGGAAAGGCGTTCAGGCTCCAGGACATCTGTGGGGAGGTGGACATATGACATTGAGAAGCAGAAAGCTGTTTACCCTGGGTATCCTTGCCCAGAAGTGACCTACCACTCTGGTCAATTTTCTTAAGGCACAAAGTGCAGGGGAATCCAGTTTATACATTGTCTTTGGCAGGGAGGGCTGGGGAGGGAGGCAGCTTCCTCTTTCTTTCTCACATTCTCTTAACTTGATATTGTCTCTCCTGCAGAGGTGTCCGCTGTGTCTTTAGGAGATTGCTCTGTCTCTGGGGAGGCATCCAACGGCTTCTGGGGCAACCCACACTCTTCTGCAGCCTGGTCTTCCTCCAATGCCAGCTTCTGAGCTTGGCTGTTCATCTTCTCTTCTGCTTCTATCTCTTCTGAGGTGGGAATGGAATTTTTCTTGGGACGACCTTTGGGCTTTGTGGGAGCTTCCTGACCACCTTTCAGGACCTAAAGCAAAACCAGGGTTAGTGCTGACCACTGTCTTGGCATCCCAAAGTACAAGAGGGAAATGAACAAAGCAGTCCCCTATTTCCCATTTGCTCACATCTTTTCTTTTGTCCCATTTTCATTGCAGTTTGCAATACTTGAAAAGGTCTGCATGAAAATTCCCTTATTTTCATGCAAATTTATCCTGAAATGCACTGCATTTTTGTATACATTTTCACCACATGTGAACTTTGCAAGCCTGACTCTGTACTCTGTTTTCAGATTCTCTTTTGCTCTTATTTCCACTGTGAGTTTTTACATGGTTTTCAGTTTTAATTGTTGTGTCACTTTGGAATTTCTTTTCGGGCTCAAAGGTAATCCATAAGTTTATGGATTAAAAAATGCATGCTGTACATTTTTGCTAATCCATGCTTATTGAGCACATTTCCCCCCAAGGAATGCATTTCAACATATTTTTTAGCTGAAGACTATCACAAAATCCAGAAAAGTTCATAATGAAGAGATGTAGCAGGCATTGTCTTAAGAGAGGAAGTCCCTATTCTCTCACATACTAAATGGAATGTGAGAATTAAAGAATCATAGAATACTAGAGTTGGAAGGGGCCATGAAGGCCTTCGAGTCCAGTTCCCTGCTGTTGCAGGACACCACGTTACACCATCCCACTCAGATGCCTGTCCAGTTTCGCCTTGAATGCCTCTAGCGTGGGAGAGCCCACGGCCTCTCCAGGCAGCTGGTTCCACTGTCCTATTGCTCTGACAGTGAAGAAGCTTTTCCAAATGTCCAGCCTGAGAAGATGCATGTTAGAAAATGGTGCTCGACATCTGCAATTCATACAAGTAGCTGTATGAAATTATAAACCACACCCTGTGTGTGTGCACACATGCATGCGTGCGCATGAGCATTTATGCATGTAAGCTGCCTTATCAAATAGGTGCCATTCTGCCAGTGTCAGTGGTTCTGTTTTGGATCCAGGCACAATAAGCACCATTATTGTGAGCAAAGATAAGTGTTATTAGTAGACTCCTTAAAATAATAAAATCAAAGTAGGTACTGAGTACCATGCTTATATCTCTTTGGCTACTGGGAATTTCTCAAACAAATAGACAAGACCAGACAGACTCCTGCCAAACATATGGCATCCTTTGCAGCTGGGTTTGTATCAAGGTAATATTCTTGGGAAAATTCCCAAACCTTATATAGGGTTTAATTTAATAACACCTGCACTAATGATACAAATAGTATAATATAGTACTGTGATAATGATAATATACACCTGCACTAATTCATATGTTAATATGCTGGTTTTTTGCATATAACTAATTAGAAAAGAATCTTAACTGTTAACTCTACATCTTGGTGATTCCCTTATCAAGCAGTAGGCTGGTGCTAAATGGCTCCTTCAGGCTGGCCTAGGTACAGCCCAGAGTCTCCCATTCCCAGGCCGTATCTAGGTCAAACTCACCCAAACAATGAGTAAGAACTATCAAAGCAACTGATTAACAGATAAGACCAAGAGATGACTAGGATGCCTGTCCTAGGCTTCTGACTGCCTTTTTCAGGCACCGCACTGCTCCCTTCTCCTGAGTCATGGGGGCAAAACCTCACCAATGCATAAGGCAGAGATACTTAAATACCACCATGTGGGCTGGAGCAGTCCTGTGTCATCCTTTGGCTTGGCCAGCAACACACCTATCCTAAAGGCGGGCAGTCAAACTAACCTTAAACAGAGAGCTGATCAAAAGTGAAAAGTAGAGAATCCATAGCAATTGCCTGGACTTAACAATGTTCTGGCCCTAACTTCAAGCTGTTCCTTTTTCAGTTGTGAGCTCCTCTACTTGATGGGTTGCGTTCAGACTTTCACATGCTGTGCATACATCTTTCTCAATGGGTTCACTGTGAGCATGACTAAGTCTGGATACAACTCTATGAGTTCTATGCGCCCACTTACCATTTTCTTCCATTTCATTCTGCGATTCTGGTACCAAGTCTTCACTTGGAGCTGAGTTAGGCCCAGTGACTGGGCAAGGTCCAGCCTAAAAAACAAGGGATCCAAATTAGTGGCAGAAAGGAAGACAAGACCTATAGTGCACTGCCAAGATGTGATTATGTTATACCCTGCTGAATTGTTCATATCCTGGAGGGAAAAATCAAGGAAAGCCAAATTCCAGTTTCTTGTAATAGGCCTTTTTGATTCTCATCAAAGAAAAGATAGATATCAGTGACTGGCACACTGCACAATGTCCAAATGAAACAACCAAGGAAAATCAAAGGGAGAGTTTACTTCCTCATTGGTGTAATTAACAGTCTTAAATTAAACAGTATCATGAGCCCAGTATTATCTAGAGAAGTTTTTGCAGACGTGATTAAGGCAGCAATCCAATGCTGGCTTACTTGGAGGTAAGTAACGGAGACCATGTGGGTTTTCTGTTTGAGTTAACATATATGGTGTTAACTAGCTTTTTTTTTTTTTTTTACAGGCAAGCATCTTTAACAAAGTGCTTACTCATGAGTGAACATGCATAGGAATGGGCTGCATACTTTGTACTGGTCTGCAGTCATGCAAACACTGAATGGTGACAAGCCACAGTGGGGTTTCAAGTCATGTGAACTGAGACAAGTTCCATTTGTGGGTAACAATCCACCTCAGCCATACTTGGTTGGACCCACAATAGTTTGTCATATCATTCGAATCCAGACGAACTACCTGCATCATGGGTTGTGGGAAATAGCTGGTGAGCCACTCAGAAGTTGAGCCCAAACTGCCTGCCACTCTGGCTGGGCATTGCCAGTGCCAGCTGCCCCATTAAAAACCAAGAAGCATGCTAAAGCAACTACCACTGGTGTGGTGATCCCCCTCTGAAATCGTGGGCCCTTTGTAGATATTTCTTCCCCCTTGCCCTACTTTCCCCGCAGAGATCACTTTTTTGATCTCCACTTTGACATTTAGCAACAGCCCCTTCAAACTGTCCAAGTGGTGCATTGGAAGAGCAATCGCTAGTCTGTCTCCCCTTAAAACACACACATACTAAAGCTGCAGAACTTTTTGGAAACTTTAAATTATTGTCGTCAGATTCATGCAGGTCCAAATTGGTAAGCATCGCCTCTGCAATGTCAAATCAAAGATCACAAAAGGCATTTCAGGGCAAAAATGGGAGGTGGGAGAAGAAAAAGCCGCCGTGGCTTACAGTGGGCAGAAGGCAGAGAAGCTGATCTGTTGCACAGTCTGTTGGTACCCATGGGCTGACCAAGCATAATAGAGGGGGCATGCAAGCCACAGTAAACCCAATCATCTACTGGGCATGCCATGGGTTATTTCACCAACCCATAGTTCATCTGCAGGATGGGTTGCCATGATGCGTGAACTGTCTATATTATGCATGATGAACATTAATGTTAAGATGTTAGCAATAACACCCTAAGGCACCACGCCCTGAGGAGGAGAGTGGGAATGCTCTTCTTCTCTGTGGGAAAGTAGCAATCCGCAAACTGTGCACTTTTAGGACCATCCCAGTTCACAGGAAATGGGAAAAGAATCCACCCGCCAGCTCATTCCAGAGAAGCAGGCAATTTCTAGATCACAGCATGAACTAAAACATGGCTTAGGTTTTTATACCATGTCCAGTCCATCCTCACATTATGTTCAGGATGAAGTGTTACCTCCAGATCTTTGAAGGCATTATTGTGATACACATAAGGTGCAATGCACAATGGCTCTCATTCCCAAGGGAATAACCCTGGGATTGCAGCCACAGAGCAGGGAGAGGGCAAATTTCAGTCTTGCGAGATCTGCTTTGCTTTTTAAGTCCACCAACCAAATGGTGGTACAGGAAGGTGGAGCCCAATGCGGAACAGTGGACCATGGAGACCGCTGCTCACTGCACCTTCTCAGCACACAACAACTGGGTCAACCAAGAAGATGCACCCAGGTTGTTTATAGAGCTGGGGGAGAATTTCATTCAGTGCCCTTTTTGACAGCTTCCTAAAAACATGATAGGGATTTGATTTTAAATTTGATTTTTAAAAAATCAAATTTGATTTTAAAAAAAGAAAGAAAGAAAACTCCTTCAAGAGGGAGGAAGGTGAAACTGACAGATGTGTCTACCCAGGCAAAGCCTTTGAGTGCTCATATCCTAAAGGTTTCTTTTGAATGTGTTGAATCCTATTTATGATGCAGAATTAGGATTGCCATTTTTTTCCATGACAGTTGGAAACTGTGGCAATCTATTTAAAAGTATCCAAAGATCTATCAGACGATTCCAATCAGCCTTCAGCCTGTCTCTGCCTTTGAGCTTTTCAAAGTATGACTTTTTCTTTTTGAGTGACATCGTTATCTGTTTTTACAAAAGCTAGAAGCAACACAGCTCCAGCTACTGGTCTGCTACCAAGCAGAACTGAAAATGCTGCTTTGTAAAGCTTGTATAGTTTGGGATCAAGCTCAGGGAAAGACTGCCTTCTCCTGCATGAGTCTGCCCAGGTTTTAAGAACTTCAGGAAAAGCCCTTCTTTCTGTAGTACCAGCAGTTAGAGATAAAGAAGGGGCCTGTCTCAGGAAGCCAGTTTGACCACCTCTCAGTTGTCCTTCCATTGGCAGGCAAAGACATTTTCATTCAAGCATATAAGCTGAATAAATGTGATACACTGAAGGAGAGGTTGTATTGTTTTATTGTGTTTTTTAATGTATTGGCTTCTATGATAGGCTTTAATCAAAGAGGATTGCTAGAAAGCCTTGACATAAATTCTCAGTCAATCAATGCAGAGCTCAGCTCTAAATTGCAATCAACTTGGGTCTTGTTTATTCACGATTTAACTGTATTCATGAATTGTTCATAATAAATGCATTTATAATGTTTATATTTATACATTTCCAAGCAATGTTGAAAAAACAAGTCGTCATACAGTGGACAAGATCAACGTAATTTTGCACATAATTTGAAGCCAACTTAACAGCATCTCCTCTGCTCCAGGTGGGAAGCTGCCCTTTCATTCTCTCCTTCTCTCTACATGCCTGTTTTGGAGAATCCCCAATTTTTAAAGTATTCGCATGTGTCGATTTAAATCTGAAGGCTGAGTGTTTATCAAGAAATAAATCTTACAGTATTCAATGTACTCAGGACTGCAACCCTGCCATCTGGTAGGTCAGATTCATGATACATTAAAAAAAATTCTTCCTAGCCTGTACACATGGCCTAATATTCCTGAGAGTTGTAGAGGGAGGGGTCTCGTCGCCTCTTTGCCATGAAAATCCCCAGCTAACAGCAGACAGAGTGGGGCAGAGTTGATGGGAAAGGGAGATGTTTAGATCCTAACACTATACTTCCCATATTTTTATTTACTCAAGGATAATATTGAAACCCTGCAACTGCTGCTCTGCTAGAAGGTGTCTGCAAAAGAAAGTGCTGTTTCAAAGAAAGAAAAGATTGCAGACAAGCACCCAGTCTTTAGAGACAAACGGACTGCTGAATACTTGTTGGTTTTAAGCAAGGATAAAGAAGATTGCCTGATGCATCTTGAAACTGTCTCAGTATTAAAGGAATACAGTGTTAAAAGACACTTTGCATGCTGTCACAAGAGCTGCTCAATGTATCAAGGAGAGCTGCAAGTGAACTTAATGTTTTTGTAGCGAAATAGTTCTAGAAAGCCCATTGACTGTAGACTTGGAGGGCTGGCTATCATGTTGCTAAATGTATTGCTGAGAGTGGTTGGCCATCACTGATGGTGGATTTGTTAAGAAGTGCCTGGCTAAAGGAATGGAGGATACACGTCCTGATAAGGTGCCTTGTGTTGCTTGTGTCAGTTTATCTGTCTCTACAGTCACCAGGTGTGTTGAAGAACTTGGGGAAGAGCTGCATATGGCACTGATTGTCAAGGGAAAACGTTCTGATTTTCCCCCTTTGGTATTAGATGACAGGAATATACAATTCAATGTTGAAAGACACATCAAAGCACTGAACCTATTGCAGGTGGAATTCCAGAACAGATTCACTGGTTGCCATAAGCACGGAAAGGAAATAAGAACATCTCAGAACCCATTGGAAGCAGCACCACAAGATGCAAGTAACTTTTTCGGATGGAACTAATTGATTTGCAAGCCAGTTCCCATCTCCAGGACACTGACAAAGATAATAGTCTGTCAGATTTCTATTGTGGTCAACCCAATATATTTATCTACCTACAGAAATGTGCTGCAGGCATGTTCCCAGTCTTTGGCATTGCATACCACTGTGAACATACTTTTTCCAAGACAAAATTGTGCAATCCCAGTGTAGGTCCAAGTGACATTTACATGACATTTTAGGGGTGTCTGTGACAAACCTTGACTTGGACATGAATGCCTTGGCAACCACAAAAATCACAAGGATAAAAGGATTCCACAGTAAAATATTGCTCCAAAATGGATCGCGTTCAGGTTAACATTTCTCATTGACCTCTGAATGTTTACTTTTGTTCTAAGTCAATATGTTATTAATTTGGTTACATTTTGATTTCAGATGTTGCCCTTTTGGACTTTGGGCATTCTAATGTGGTCCCATGTCCCAGAAGGTTGGGGACCACTCGTCTAATGCTTTTAAAAAACCAGCTAAGCGAGTGGCCATTGCCCAAGGTGGCCATGTATTCTCTTTTACAGAGGTTAGTCCTCTATTTTGAGGGCTGCCAGAAGAGGGTCTATTTGAATTACTTAATTTAAAGATAAATGGCTTGATTTAATTTTTTAAAAAGTTGTTCATTAACAGTTAGCACTTAAAAAGTAGATGGGATGGTCAAGCATGCAAGTTTCCTGGTCACAGTCTCCCACATTATGGTAAGACGCATTTCTATTTGAATTATGTTCAATAGTTCTAAATTTGCATCTATGCATTTATATTAACACATGAAAATGTTATGCTGCCCTCCTTTTTCCCTTGTTTGACAATTCATGAGTGTCCACTTTATCATTAGTGTACCCTGTGGTTCAAGAAATATGATGCATCTATGCAGGGAATCCCAGAAATACAACCACGCCCAGAAAGTATTGGAGAAATGGGAGAACTGGGATGCTAAAGGGGGCATGCATAACTTCCTGAGTATTATGTGAAAGATGCTTCCCATTTGAAACCAGGTAAAGGAGCAATAAACACTGCACCCAAATCATTAAATGTTTGGGGGAAGTTAGCAAATGCCAGTGCACTTGTGAGATTCACATGGAAAATCTACCTCACTGGTTTTCTTGCACCAGCCAACGTGTGCCTCCTCACAGTTAGATTCCCTGCAACCCGTACAAAATTTTTTCTATGCCTGTTAAAAACAAAGAGTGCTACCTAGGAAACCAGAGCAACAAACAGAGGAAGAGGAGCAAAGAGCTGCAAAAGCATTGCTTGCTCATCAGGCTGGGCCACATACAATGCCAAGGAATATTAATGCCAGAAAATTCATGCAGCATCAACCCACGTGCATGATGGATAGCGCTACTGAGCCAGTCACGTGAAGTTCTAGCTTTGTATTACCCACCCAAATGCTTGAACAATCCTGAATATGGCTTCCTTGCTAAACGGATTCATAATTTCTGCATACAGAGTGGCACTACAGGCATCTGGAAAACTGGCAGCATGAAGTGTCTGAATATGCTGGGAGCACTGGTGAGCGTCTCACCCCAGCGATGTGCACCAACCACTTTCAATGAAACCCTCATGCTTTGGCAAACATGGTAATTTTGCAGCACATAAAACAGAAGAATAGAGGGTTAAGTGAGAACAAATAAAATTGCAATGCTCTGCCGGTATTAACTACTGTGAGCTAATTATACAGAAATTATATCTTGCTACCAGGATGCATGTGACAATCCAATATACACCAAGCTTTCTATCGGATCCTGAGTGCATAAGAGATCTTGAAAATGGACTCTGTGTGATGTGAGGCAAGTATTTAGCATGTGCACCATTGCCAGGATCTAACCAGAGCTGGGACCCACCACATGGACAAGCTGGAAGCTATATAGTGGAACACATAGTGCTACCTCCACCTTTCCCAACCTGTCCACATGGGAGGAACTGCAATTCCCACAATCCACAGAGCACCCACAGGTGTGAGCTCCAACACTTCACTACTGCTTCCTCAGCATCTGCTGCTTGAGTTGGCTATTTTGCCTAACAGTAAGGTCGATCTGGAGAAAGTATCAAAAGCGACTACTTCTGTTTTTAAACTATCCAGCTTTCCTTATTATGCTCCAATGTGAGCTTCCCAATGGGAGAGTAATGGAGTGAAAGGGCCAAGGGCCCCTCACCCACCAGACCAGGTCCCTGACCCAGACTGGGGCACCATCTCTGCCATTCAGTTCTCAAGAGATGTCCGTGCCATTGCTATGTGAATAGTGTTGCTTCTGATTTAGCCACTTTCCCCCCTGAACTGTGAAGCCAAACAACTGGTTTTCTTTCCCACTGACTCACAGCCAGCCTTGTTTCCCTTGCCACACCAACCAGTGCAACTATGTAGGTCAGAATTTCAAAGGGTATGAGGAAGAAAACACGTTTCTCTTTCTTCCTCCAAGTATCATTGCACATAAATCCACGCTGGTATGCGCATATGTATCCAGCACTCCCATGGTCTGGTATGTATTTTCCACTGATAGGATCTATTCATGTCGCCTTTGATTCTAAGGCAAGGGTGCTTTGAAATCTGATCTGACCATGTGACCAAGCACTCAGCTGAGAGCAAACTCATCTTCAAGTGCTTAGAAGTCATCAGGGTACTCTCAGCACCTGAACAGCTGGGAGAAGCATAACAAGCAGCCTTTCTGGGATCACTCCATTCTGGCTTAAAGAACACTTTTGACTAGGCCTAAATCCCACAGTGGGGCAGGTGGGGGGAGAGTCCATTTGACAAATGGTGACATGACGAGGTCAAAGCATGGACTGGGCTTAGGAGAGCTAAAAAGAATACTTTTGGGGAAGTGTTTGCTTGCTCTTCTTTTTCTCCAGGCATCAGACAGTAGCGAGGTCATCGCTGAGTGCTTCTCAGTGTCAGAGGGTGATATACTCAAATTAGTTATAGCTTCCATATAACTAGAACAACAATCTTGTGGCATCTTAATGGTTACTCTTTCTTGGTTTTGCTACTATAGACTAACATGGCTACCCTCTGAAAATTCATTGGAAGGGGAAACAAGGAGTGTTTATAGATCCTTTAAAAAAAAAACCCTAAACGCAGAAGATAATTCTCTTTTTTAAAAATTCTATGAAGGGAAAAACCACATTTCCAAGATACAGTTCCTAACTGGCATTGACCTAGTGCTCTTTTAATTGGTTTACTCCACTATGAGTCAGGCAAGTCTTGGGCTCACCCACTTCCCAAGGTTTTTCCAGAGTTGAGCATCCAGAAGCCCATTCTGCCATGCTGAAGATTGCTCAGGAAAGTTGCCCTGTGGGGAAGCCAGGACTGTGTCAAATGAAATTGGTTGCAGCTATGTGTGGGTGGCCAGATATGAATTGTCAAAAAAGAAGAAATGCATCACCAAAAAAGGACAAATAGAAGAACAATGTGCATACAATTTGCATATGTTAACTTAGGTAGAAGTCAGTTTAGAAATAAGTCATCATTTAGCTGCCCAGATGTCTGTTGATAGGTAACAGTTCTTATGGTTGTTTTCCAAACAGAATTATACAGGATGGCTCACTAAAGAGGACACATGGACACCCTACAGTGGCACATCATCCTATGACATGTTGCCCTTGGACCACGTCATCCTGCCCTTCAAGTGGCTTCCTCAGCTATCCCCTCTAACCAGTTTGGCAGCCCTCGCCATCCCTAGTTCCTTGACTCACCTGTCTGGTGTGGATAGGTATTTCTGCTTTTGGAATTTCTTCTCCAGCCCCATAAGCTGCAATTCTGTGAAGATGGTCCGGCTGCGGCGAGGCTTTTTCAAGCGAGGGGTGGGCTGCTCTGTCTCCGATTCACTGCTCCCATGAGTTTCACTGGCTTGCGTCTCTGAACAAGTGGTTCCTGAGGGTGGGTGTGGAGAGAGAACCCGGGAGGTGCTTGCTGTGGGAATGAAGTGGGAGACTGCCGAAGGCTGCCTAGTGATGACAGAGATGAGTGGATAGGCCCTCAGAGAAGGGGAGCCTAGGAAGAAAGCATCGGGGGAGAAAAGGGATTATACCGCATGATCGTCATAATTCATCATCTTTACTGGAGATGCTAGAGTCTGAACTCAAGGCATTTGGGAAGGACATGCATTCTCCTGCAAAGCTCCCTGTCCTCCCACTAGCACTTTATCCAAAGTTTGCAAAATGTTTGCACCATCAACTGAGTGGGATGGAGTCAACTGGTGTCCTGCACTGAGCTGGGGGTTGGACCCAATGGCCTTCATGGCCCCTTCCAACTCTACTATTCTATGATTCTAATTAAAAAGCCCATGATTATAATTAACATTAATCACAATGAATGAAATAACTGAAAGCAAAAATATTTACAGGTATGCAATATTAAAAACTTTTTTAAAAGATCCACCATTAACTTTTTATACACTCAACACAAGCATTCTTTGTTGCCAGCAGAAACTTTGCCACCATTGGAGGGACTTAGTCCTGAGTGGACATGATAAGGATTACACTGACCATTTAGGACACAAACTCATGGCCTGGCTGGACATGGGATTATTTGGAGTCCAGAAGGGAAAGAGTTGTGCTGGGTGCCTCTCCAAGGTCAGAAAAGGCCCTCAGAGATGAGGGAAACAGGTGGGGAGGGGAGGAAGCTGTGGGTTTATGCTGTATCCAGGGGAGGCCTCCATCCCCTCCCTCCCGCCATATAGATGGCTGAAAACAGCTAAGGCATCGGGCATGGCAGCAGGGAAGAGCATTGCCACCACAACCTGCACCATGTGTGGGATGTGCAACAGCTTCCCGGTTTGGAGGTCCATGTGCACTGAGAGCCCTGGATCATGTCCTGAGTGAGATGACACATTCTATTTCTTTTTTTTAAGTGTGTTAAATGTACCAACATAGCTTCTGAAGCCAGCATGGAACAGGCTCTTAAATGAATCTATTGTAAAGTGATGGAGAAATGCCTGCAACTTTAGTGTTCCCTTTCCGTCTCTCTCCCTCTTTCTGAATTAAGGATGGATTCATTTATTTCTAGTTGATGGTAACTTGATATGTATTGACTATAAGTTCCCTCTAATTTCTGCATATCAGTCTATGAATTTTTAAGACTGAACTTGCAAACTTTGTATGTTTTTTTCCACAAAACGTGCATGTGTATACATTTCCTCTTAAAAGATGATTCTATGCACCTTTTATCCCAACATATGTATTTGCTTGCATTCGGGTACATTTTTAGTTTGCATTCAAAGAAATGAGAAAAACAGAGAATAAGCATGTACTTATCCATCTTGGCAGCATGAATCAGGTTGAAATGCTTAAAGATGTGGATGGAATAAAAAGCACAAGCATCCCTGTATGAATGCATGGAAATGAACTATTGCCATGACTCCAATCAACCAAAACATGCATTACTTTGAAGCTGTGTTTAGCAGCTTCCCCCCCGCCTGCATGTTTACTTCAATGTGGGTACAGGTTGTCCCCCACCATGCTAGACTGGGACCCGGGATGCTGTACATGATGGCTTTTAAGAGAGAGAGAGCAGGGACCTCATGCCTAGTCTAGAGTAAAAATGAACAAAAGTCAAAGCTGTTAGACACAAATTTGAAGCAGTAACTCTTTTAGCACTGAGTGTGAGAATGCAAAGTGAAAAGTACACAAAATGCCTTGTTTTAATACTAAGGTTGTGTGTGTGGCAGCTGAACCCTGCAGACTCCACTGGTATCCTTGCACAAAGGCAGCAACGAACTTACTAACCAATAATTTTTGTTTTACTCTCCTTCATCTTTCAAGCAAGGCACCAAAGAAACCACAAAAAATATTAAGAAGCAATAAATCAGGAAAACTCAGAAACCACTGAGAAGCTTTGGGTCACTGAAACCTTTGGAGGAAAGCATTTTATAAGGGACCAGCTTCTAAGGGGCTTAGCAAAGGATATTCTATATCAAGAGCAATTAAGAGTTAATATTTGTTTTCCTACTTGGGTGGGGTGCAAGGGAGAGGGTAGCATTTATGGTTGTAATATAGGAGAGCCAAAACAACCCAAAGAAACAAGAATGGTGAAGTATTCATCATCCTATTAGGAAAAAAAACAACAACACATTAATGGGATCAGTATGTTATAAAGGTACATGTGGGAAAGAAAGAGCAGCGATGGAAATGAAATTGTGATCTCTAATCTCTCTAGTATCATTAATAAACAAAGAATTCTGTAAGCAATGCACCATCGCTTGGAGCCTGACTCTACACCTGTTTGCTTGGAAAGAAATCCCACTTTGCTTGGTGGGTCTTGTTTCCAACTAACCATGCCGAAGATTGAAATTGTAATGCTGCAAAGCTGTCTGTAGGATAGGATAGCAACATCTTCAATATTTTTCTTTTGCTCACCCCTCCCTGAAAAAAGGACAACTTTGCCAAGTCTTCTCTGACTACTCATCACCTCCTGCACACAGTACTCCAGAATGCTAGGTCCATGTCATTGTAGAGGAGGCAAAATGATGGCCAGGCTGCCAGCTGAAGGCACACCTCAGGGGGAAAGAGGAGGTGTAGAGGGGAAGAGTGTGTGCTTTTACCACTACTATTGGTGAGCTCCACCTGTAGGAGAGTACTGGAGAATTTCATCTCACCTCAGAGAAATTTGGAGAAGTGGTCCTGCTGTCTCCTCCATCTCTGGAGCATTATGGGCATGATTCTATGAATAGGACTTTTTCCTGTCTAAAAATGCAGTTGATGATGGCTGTTGGTCCAGTGCCAATGTTTGATCACCCAAAGGTATGAGCTTTAGGCTACTCCCACTGATCCTGAAATTCCCAATACATGCACTGAAGTCAATACCATAAAAAAATCAGAAGTAATGTTAATATAGTTGCATTGAGTATTATCATACTCCTAAATGTTTGCTGAAATCAAAACCATTTCCTCCAACTTGTGTAAAAAATAGAGGATCTTCTGTTGGTCCTAGACCAACTTTCTATTGTTGATTTCATGTTTGTGTAACAGAAGAGCTGGTTTTTTTCCTATTTACTCCATTCAGATCAATAATAATCTTGCTCATGCTGCCTCTTGGTGGGTTGGATCCAGTATTTTTAATCAGTTGGCCTAGTTTGCATGATTGCTGCAGTCCTCCATGTCTTATTTAAGCCATAATGGTTGGGGAACATGCCAACTACCATAGTCAATATTCAAGTTGCAGTGGGAGGCCACAATGGCTTATTGTAAAATATAAACCCAATGCAGAGTGGGTCATCAAACCATCCCCAGTCCAAGAAATGGCCCATGGGTTATGTGAGCCACAGGAAGCTGTGGCAGTTATGTAAACTGGCTCACCAGGAACATCTCAAGCAAAGTCCCATTCAAAATATTCCTGCTGATGACTTCCTGGGGACAATCTGTGAAGGTCACATCCTCACCAACTCAGGCAGCAGTAAACTCCATTGGATCAAAAGCCTTTTTTGGGTGGGAGGGGCTCTTCCACCCATGAGAGGCTTTTGCTGCACAATCAATTATTTAAACATCTCATTATTCCTTTGAATTGTCTTACATTCCATTTCTATATCATCTTTGAGGATGGTTGACCAGAGTTCTAAGTAAGAGACAAGTAGATTAAATGAGACCATTGATTATAGCCATGTGGTGTCATTCATCTTTTTTTTTCCTTAGAAATTTCCAGGAATCCAATAATCTGACTTGCATTTGCACTCCAGCTTGTCTTCTGGAATTTAAAATGCCTTTAAAGAGTAGCCCCAGACATTAGTTCAAAACATCTAGACACATCTTAAATTCTACACTGGCTAATTTTGCTGGAATGGAAGCCACAACTATCTGTCTGTCTGTCTGTCTGTCTGTCTATCTATCAATCTGATGAGCCATAAAAATTGGCATAAAACTGCTCTGTGTTGCTGAAGTCTATGTTGTTGAAGCCTGCTCAGTGTCTGAAAGTAGCAAAGTGAATCTCTGTCTGTGTATCTCTATCCATCTACTATACTCGCAACTTCTTGAAGGAAAAAATGCCATCGACATAATCATGGAAATTTAGGTTACTGGCAAACAAATTAAATGTGACTGTTGGAGTGCTCTGCAGAGTTACATCTGATTTGTTCCCCTTTAAGTAAATATCTGGGTTGGATAAACTGTTTTTACAGCAGTTTAAAATCTCATAATTTGGAGCTGGATGTTTTCAGTTGCAGAACTTTGTTTCTGAAGGAGCTAGAAAAACTAACTCTCTCTTAAATTTTCAGAAGTGTTGCAAAACCACTCCCTTCTGGTAGAGTTAATTCAACTACTGGGGTTATAGTTTGCAGTTGTTTCATTTGGTGGAATTTACATAGTGCATTTATTAGAAAAGTTTTTCTTAAATTGTAAACTGCTTCAAACTGCAATAGCTCAGCTAGCAGAGGGGAGGCATGTACAATAGTTAAGACAGCTGTTGGCACTCTGGTGTTTTCCAGATGTTCAGAAATACCACTCCCATCAGTCCCTTTCAGCATATCCTGAAGCTCCTACCAATCTGGTGCATGGGATGACCTTTCCAGGTTACAGTATGACAAAAAAGGAACAAAAATGTATCCATACCCATTTTCTCCACACTCATAATTTTGTACTTCTCTAGATGATAGATAGCTGTCTCTTCTCACTCACCTTTTCTCTAACCTCAGGAACCACAGATGTGCTAAGCTTTCCCCACAGGGAGAATTTGTTCTGGCTCCTCCATCATTTTGGTACCCCTTTTCTGCACTTTTCCAAACTCTACAATATCTTTTCTTAAGCATGTTGACTTGCAAGCCATGGAACAATGATCAGATACCTACCTACCTATCTAACTGGAATTGCTTCATATAAAGCAGCCTTCTTAAGTTTTGAACAAATAAATAGAAAATAGAAGAGCTTTGCTCCTGCAAACTGCAAGTCCAAATAACTTTACAGATTAAAAAAGAAAGCATTAGGAAAAAGAAAGCCAGGCAGAGGAAACTGAAGTTAAACAGCAAAACAATTAACAGAGGCCAAGAGAGATGTTGGCCATAAACTCAAATGACATGAGTTCTATTCTGAGTTCTGACTCACTCATTGACCTTTAGCAAGATATTTACATGTCTTTCTCCATTTCATTTATTGGCACCCCAATCCTAAAAATATTTACATGCAAGTAAACTTCCATTAATCTAAATGCTACTTTTCTTACATGTTTCACATACATTGTTCTCAATCACCCTTACCACAGCCCTTCAAGGTAGGCCAGTATTGCATTACAGTTCAGATGTAGAAAAAGGTCTAGCTAAAGGCTACCTAGTTCCTTGATGGCTAGAATGGTATTTGAATTGTAGTGTTTTCCTGACTTGAAACTTACTTAGAGCATTGATCCAGGACTAGAGAGACTAACTGAGAACCCTGTTTGCCTTGGAGCTCCCTAGATGATCTTAGACCACACCCTCGTGTCTTGCAGGGCTCTTATGACAATAAAATGGATGGGACCATATACACAGCTACAACTCCTTGAACTCTTTTGAGGACCAACCTGTAGAATATGCTCTCTTTTAGCAGATGAAAACATTAGTACAGGACAGGTGAGGATTTTCAGATGTTCTGAAAAGCACTGAAACACCAAGGTACCGTTTGTCACACAAACATGAAGTCAGCCCAAGTTCAAGGAGTTGGGAGGCTGGTTGGGCATAATACCTTCCACGCTCCCCTTAAATAGGGAAGGTGGGACCTGAAGAATGAGGATACTCTTTGGCCCGATCTGATTTTCCTGGATTACAGGAAATGGGCAGTGAGCAGTGTGGCAGCCCCGGGGCCCTGGAAAACACCAAAACTTTCCATCTGCTGGAGCCTCCCTCCTTGAAGTTGACTAGAAACATAACAGAGATGTCACTGGACATGATATAATATAAATATAATATAAATACAGCCTTCTACATTATCACATTTCAGAAGTTTGAATTAAAGACTTCAAACAAATCCCTATTCTCTGTGCTGCTGTGCTTTTCAGCCCCATTTCTTTTAGTTCACCATGAATGTACACAGAAGATGTGGAAAGCAGAGATGAGGGATATGAAACAATGAGGGGGGTATTAATTAATTGCACTGTCTGAACATTGGCAACAGCAGGACATTTCTTCCTCCCAGGCAAAGACTCAGCTAAATCGGCCTTGGAATAAAAGAAAAAGCAAGGGAAGATTTATGGACCAGCTTTTTGTTGGCACGTCAGCTCTGCTTGGAGGCAGAAATCAGATCTTTGCAGAGAACATTGTGCAGCAGTGCAAAAGGTAAATAAGAAATAAAAACAAATGAACCCTCAACAACAGAAGACCCCATAAATCTGCTGGCTCGGTAGCATCAAAACAAAAGGGGAATCAAAGACAGCTTATTGCATTTCCAGCTGAGCCTGTGATAGAGCTGGAGGTCAATGCCCTGGGAAATGGATCACCACAGGCTTTGGTATGTGTAGGGCCAGAGCCAGTGGTGAATATTTTGGGGTGCCTGCCAAGGGCCCATGTCCCAGAACTGACAAGTGCCCTCCTCTTCACCATGGTGACTTGCCCTGACAATGGTGATGGGGAGCAGGAGATGCCAGTGGCAACTTGCTGGCTCTCTCTTTGTCTGCCAAGCAAGCAAGAGGCAGAAGTGATGCAACAGTGTTTATTACTTTATTTAAAGCATTGTTATCCCGTCCCTTACAGGAGTCTCAGCACAGAGATACAAAGCAAACCAAAGTGACAGCACTCAATGAGGTATAAAATCTCAATCAGGCCTTGAAATGCAGGGAAATAAAAAGGGTTTGGCTGGGCGCAGAAATAGAGCAAGCGTCACCACCACGTCACGTTGCCTCTCGACTGAATGTCCCCCTCAGATAGATGCAGTCAGCCAGTCGCAAGCAGAACCCTTCCGCTCCACTCTCCCACATACTCAGTGCCTGCCCTTTAAATGTTCATTCATAGAATAATTAAAAGTTTGCACATAAAAGAAGGCCTAGCTTGCAGCCTCTTCCTGCACAGCCACAGCCTAGGTTCAGAAAACCCACGCAGGCAAGCATGCACACACCAAGAAAACACTGCCATGTGTCGTGGCAGGATGCCACTTTTCCAGTGTTCAGGCTGCAAGTGCCATTGTTCATGAAGTCCAAGCAGCAGCCACATGTGGAAGAGGGAGGTGCCAGCGGGCTGGAAGGAAACTTAATTCTTTCGGAAGCACCAGCAGCTTTAGAAGGGAATTCTAAAGGAGAGAGTCTCCAAAAGGCTCAATGAGAACTGGGTGCAATCAGTGGTCAACTCATGCTGCTTGGCTGTTGCCGGGGGAGAGGAACAGCAAAGGGGACTGCAGCAGAGTGCCTGGAATCCTGAATTGGGAGCATTCCACGTGGGAACATTTCCAGGCAGGTTCTACTTGTCTCTTGTCCGTTTTGGAGAGGTTGATCTAGGAGGAGCTCCTGGTGGCTCATACCCTCATCTTTAGGGAGAAGTCTTCACTAGAACTTCCACCTCATGAACCCAAAGAGTCAGCCTTTGTCACTCTGTATTCAGCATAGAGAGACAATAGTCTGATTTTTCCTCACCTGGAAGTTTCTAAAACTTCCTTAAAACCACTCAAAATGCTATAGCTCACATTTCAAAGCATTGCCTCACAGTAATAAGACATACAAATCCATCTTGTTTTTCACTCTTTCCCAGAATGAGTCATACTACAAGTATCACAAATACCAAAATACAGCCACTGGGGATTGAAAAGATGAGCCAAAACCCCTCCATACTCTTTCCCCACTGACAATCATGGGGAAGAATTGTGCTTTGGATTCGATTGAAGCAGTTACTGAGGAAGTTCAATTAAAATGATTGTCCTGGGGGCAGCCCTAAATACTTTTCAGATGCAGCTTTCTTATACTCCAGCTCCCTTTCTGTTTGTGTGCAGTCCCTAGAAAAACTCTGCCTCTATTGCGTCCTTCTGATTTTTTCAGGTCACTTAGAAACTGAAGGTAGCCACATTGATAAAAGGAAAAATCCCATGAAAAATGTGAAGGTAATTAGTATTAGCATAATATCTTCATTAAGCCAATCCAGGGCCCTTCACAAACTTCCACCTTCTCCAGAACCTTGCCTTAAACACAGCAGTAGACAAAGCAAAGCTGTGACATGGGGAATGATGGAGATTAAAGAATGGTGGCTACATTTGGTTACAAACACTGGATACAGAGAAGGGCTGCAGACATTCAGATTAGGCGATGCACCATCCAACTTAAGCCTGGATAAGTTGAATGGTGTAAACACACAAGGACCAGGAATGCTTGCTGAGCAGGAATTAACCATTTCTATTATATAGAAAGAGCAGAATTTACAATAAATGGAAGACATGCGTATAAACAATCAAGGCACAATATTTAACAAATTAATCATGAAGGAAATCATTAATACCAAAGCATATACATCCTATGAACTGTATCAATCCGTTGCACAGGAAGTCTACAATTCCAGTATATAGACATATCTCAGCCATCTCAGTTAATGAAGTCCCACTGTATTACCATTTCTTTCAACTAGAAATATGCTTCCTCAGAAACTCTTTGGACCACTTTTCTTTATTATAAAAATCACAAGAAACAAGCAACTTTCTCAATATTCTACAAATCAAACAAAGAAACAAACATGAACAGTAGCAGGTTGTGGAAACTTGCACCGAAGTGCCAAACCTGGCTCTAGCACCCTTTCAATTTATCCTTAGAAGAAGCACAAACCATTAGAAAACCCATTTTGAGTCATCTCTTTCTGCATTCAGTTGGCTACGAGCAGAACTTTAATCACCCAACTAAGCTCCTGCAATTATTATAATTAAACTTAGTAATGACAGAGCACTTCTCATTTTTTAAATGGTCTGGGGGATAATTCACAAAGGCTAATTAACCAGGTTTTGGTAAGTGCTGAGGAGGAGACGGCAGTTCTGAGCATGGTTCCCTCTGCTGGATGTGGCACCAGGCCTTGATCCCTCTCCAGGTTCTTCAAATCTCATGATTCTCATTATTTTGGAACCTTTTCTTTTGTTTGGCTCCACTGCTACGAGCAATAGCAGAGTTCAGCCTTATTAGTAGTCTATCAACACAACATTGCAGCATAATTTCAGCATAATAATAGTAATTAATAAATTTGACTGCACTTAAAGCTCCCATGCCTGAAGGCCTTTGGAGGTTACAGCTAAAATTAATCAGGAAGATAATTAACACTTACTTAAGATAACACTTTTTATATTGCTACTTATATCTTCAAGGTAAATTCACTGACAGTAACTAATTGGCTTCCTAAAATGTGACAACTTTGCAACCTTTGGAAATGCAGAATAATTTAATAAAAGCAGCCTTGGAGACTGACCCTTGTTCCACAATGCTGAAGTCGTGTCCACCCCTGTTTCTCATGCACCATGCAAATTTCCCCATAGCATTAGAGGCTGCATTCACAGCTCTGTTCATGCTAGCAGAGGGAAGACCTGCGATGTTCAAACCAGACTCGTTTTCATTTTTGCTGTGTTTTTCAACTTGTGCAAGCTGAAAGTCTGAACGGGATCTCTGTGTGAGCCTTGCCAAAAACATGTGCGATGCCCATCTTGACTAAGCATGAAAATGTGTACCTGTGCATTTCAAAGCATGTATTCTTAAAAATCAAAAGCGTTTAGAACAGGATCACAAATTCTAAGAACTGGAAAACGTTTCTTGAAAGGTGCGCTCCAGCTCGAGTGCATGATTGCAAATGGGGCATGTTGTGCGGATCATGCATGGGTGTGAAATTCTCACACATCTTTGATCTCATGCACTCATCTGAGAGCAAGATGAAAGTATGTGCACTGGGGTGGAGAACTTCAGTCTGAGTCTGTGTTTCCTGAGATGAGATTCAGACACACTCAAATTCATAACCCAGCCTGGGCTGGGGCAGGGAAATAATACCAACTGAATTAAGCACAGAGCTTCCTTTGCCTGGGTGGATGCTGTAGACTCCATCAGTTAAGAAGGATCTCCTATGTGCACTGGGGAGTAAATTCAGGGACAAAGCAGCTGCTTCATTTAGCTCTACTTTCCCTTTCATTTATTATGCCAAGTGGGGAGCAAAAGGAGCCCTGCCTTGGGTAGGACCAAAGCTCCACAGCAGAACACACTCGTATCCCTCCATGCAGGAGGTCCACAACATCTCCGCAGGGCAGGAAAAAGTGCTGCCTGGAAGCTTGAGGAGTTGCTGCCAATCAAGATCAAGACCACTGAGCCCTGTGGACCAATGGTCTTCCGCAGTAAAAGACAGTTAACTGTGCTCCTGTGTTTCACTGATTGAACTTCATTTCCGTTGCTGTTACAATACTGTAAGGGAAAGAGTTGCAATAATATCTCCATTTTGTTGAGATGGTCCCTATTACTTCTCACTCACTCCACATTCCTCAATTTGGTGACATTCAGGCACAATCCGTCACTAGCAAAGACAGGAAGAAGAATAGCTGGAGACTCAGGAAGCAGTTTTGATAGGTGAAACAGCAGCTCCACAAGCTACCCAAAGTACGTGTGTGTAGTGAGGGTAGCACTAGATTACACCAGAAATCCTAAACACGTGAAAGTCATCGAAGTCATCATACTACAAATCTTCCTCTGTATTCGAGGAGATACATTATTAATGCTTCGTGTGTGTGTGTGTTTGCGCATACCTAAATATAAATCAATCAGTCACTGGCCTGCTGTTCCGTTAATTATCACAACATCCATAAGCAAACATGAATTCTGGACTGCTGACTCACAGCGTACACAAAAGACGCTTCATGTTTCACCAGCCCACCCTTCTGCCTGGTGCCAAGAAAAAGCTTGCGGAAAGTGCCACTGCCCTTTCCTTTGAAATCGTTTGATGAGTGACACACGAGGATGGAAAGCAAAAGTAATTATTTGCAAACCAAAAGCTGCTTCAAGGCCAGGCTTTCTAACGCTGGGTTACATTTCTTAGGTGCCTGAAGTGCCAGGGGTGTAGGAATTCATTTGTGTGAAAAGCAAAATCATTTCTCCGTGTTTTACTGTAGGAAACATATTGAACAATCTCTGCTCTCTATTTTGATTACAACCATCCAATCATCATCATCATCATCTGGGTGCTTCACAGGACAGTTTTCCAAACCCAAGATAAATTACTTCAATGATTGGCTCTTTCTACTGAACTCGTGGCTTCTTCTCAATGAATCCAAGAATGTTTACAAAACAGCTGTAATGCAAAGGGGTAGAGCATATGCTTTGCATGGAAATTGTTATGGTGTGCTCCCCTATAGAATAAAAATAAAATCATCTTCTTCTTCTCCATCCTCATCCATAAGCACAGCAAATTAGACATTATAATATAGAGTTCCAACTTAGTACATGTTTTATGCACAAGAATCTTTAGTTCATAGGAAAACGCCCGCACTACAACTGGAAGCCTAATTTTTAGATGCATTAAAACTGTAAGTCTGTTAGTACCAGGAATGTGGGCTTCCTCTATACAAATGTAGCAGGTAAATCAGCAGTTCTTGATATATAAGAAAGACTGAGTTGCATCAAGAACAGCCTGCTGTTAGACTGAAACAAGAATAAGAATTCAATGCTGTAGCAAAAAATGAAAATGGAGGGTATAAATTAATGGTTGTGCTCGTTTTGTTACTACTAATATAAATCAGTTGTGATGGGTTAAAGGGGGACTCAGATCTTTCCACAGATTGTCTTCAACTCATTACCCTTCTGCATTTAGCTGCTGCTTTTTGCATCTGTTTCTTACCCCAGAAATCCCTTTGAGGCACAACCCTATACATGTTTAGAGATAAAACAGCAGTTGTAGGAAACTGAAACTTCTCTGAAAACATGCATAGGGTTGCACCCTCAAAAGGAGAAGAGGAAACAACTGCATTATGTCTCCTGATTGGCAACGCTGGGAGATCTTAACCTGGAAGAAAACTAAGTTAGGTGAACTTGAAATCAATAGGAGCTAAGTTAAATCATTAGTAACTCACATCATTGATTGCAATAGGAATCAAACTGAACTCATTAATCAGGATTCAACTCCTTTTTAATTCACTTTGCCTACTGTTTGTGAAGTGACATGATAATGCAAGATTGTTGAAAGCATGCAAATATGCCACTAGGGTTTGTGTATGTTGGAAATCCCATCAGATTCCAATAGCTGAGCAAACCCATCTCCACACACAGTGCTGGGGTGTTGCTTCAAGCAAAATTATAGTAATAATACTAAGAGAATGAGGGGGGGGGGCTGTTTGGATCTGGGGGTCAGACTAGATGGCCCAGGAGACCCCTTATGACTCTGTTTCTCTGTTGCTACTATTTACTTGCTTTAAGCCAATGTTCCTTAATTCAGTGATCTCCTACCATCTGAAAACTGGCCATGCCAGCTGGGGCTGATGGGAGTTATAGTCCAAAATGTCTGGAGGTTACCATATAGAGGGTACCACTCTCTGTGAATGATACTCCCAGCAGGCACAGACTTAAATCTACCAACCATGAACTGAAGTTTCAGTTCAAGATCCCCCTATTATGATTTTCTCCTCATTTCATCCATGTTCCTACATAGCCTTCCATCCATGTCAGCAGGACCTGGGCTGAATTACCTAGTGCACTTAGTTCGTTGAATCTCCAGAGCTCTGTTATTTTAATTCTTTGATCTAAGACTTGCCACAATAGAAAGCATACCCTCTTCCTTCCCTTCCCCTCTGTGGGACAAAAATAAACCCAGAGTCCAGTTTTGCAGAACAGCTGCATAAACAATACAATTTAGAAGGATGCAAGATGACACATGATAGAGTTTTAGCTGGCTAGCCTAACCTTTGTTTTTGTCAATTAGCTCAGACAAATCTCTCATGGCTGGGTAATGAGGAGGGAATGGCACAACTCACAGATAAAGAAAGCACTACTAACTGATGGGCTTGTCCAAGAGCACCTTAAGTACCATTCCAAGACCCAGGATGTCATAAAAACATCACAGCCCGCTTCCATCCAAGCCATGGAGAATAAGGAATGTCCCCTATTAAACAGGCCGCTGCTTGATTTGATGCTAACCCCACTGTATCTTTTCCAATAGAGCTTAAAGTAACCTCAGGAAGTTTGGATCAATTATGTGACTTTAATGAACCAAGAATGATGCAGTGCATGTCAATAAATTTGCATATTTCCAAACCTGTAATATAGGCATCTCTTTGAGACTATCTCTCTCTCTCTCTCTCTCTCTCTCTATATATATATATATATATATATATATAGACTCCACTATATAAAGTCACGCTCCACTTTTGGAGGGACCCTGGACAGCGGCCTTTTGTGCCCTCCACTTATTTGCCACTACTTGGATTCCCATCAGCCTCCCATCATACAAGCAAGCGTGTGCTTGTAGATTTACTCAGTGGTGGCAGCCAAGTGTTACAAGCCAGGAGCCAAGTGGCAGCTTGGATCCCAGTCTATTACAGCAGGACCGATACCAGGAAACCATGCAAGTAAGCACGTGAGTAGGAAGGAGAGCAGAAGGGTAGGCTGGCCATGTCAGCAGTGCCCCTGCCAGAGATGTGGAGGGCATGTCCCGGTGAGCCTTGCATGGGCTCAGAAAATGCCCCAGTACAACCCGAAGGCTGGCCTCAAGCTCTCTACCACTCATCCTGAAAGAGGGATCACGAATGAAAGAATGGAGTGATGGATGGCAAGACATCTTTAAAATGTTGCTTTTCTTCCCAATTTTAGAAACAGATCTAACGCAAAGTGCAAACAGATACAAAATTTTGACCCACAGCACTTCTGACAAATGAAAAGTGCTTCACTGCCTAGTAAATCAAACACACAAATGCGTCCAACTATCCCTTATTCAGTTGCATAAACTGGTGAAAGCATGTTAACATGTGATTTAAAATGCTGGAGGCTAGATTCATCTGCTAAATTATTCCATTTGTAATCCTTTTCTTAAAGGTTTGAAAGAGAAGGCTGCTCTTTTGTGTCGTCAGAAACAGCACTACTATGAGGCAAGGTGGGGCTCCCATTGCTTCTGCAAGACGACAGATGGGGTACAGTGAAGACTCACCATGAAGGAGGCTCAATCTTCTGGGAAGTGCTCTTGTACATGCCCCATTCACTGAGATGAGGCCTAGTCAGGAGAACTTCTTGATGAATTAAGTTAGCACAAGTGGTGGACATTTGGAATTTTCACCTCAGTCCCACAAATGGCATAGGAAGCATCTAGTTTCTGACTTCTTAATTTTCTAAGATGTCACATTCTTTGAGGGATCTGCCACACTGCATAACTCAGCCACATGGGGCAGCTGCTTAAATCCCTTTGTGAATAAAGGAAGATTCTGGAATACCAGCAAGCCCTAGAGACGATGAAAGTCCACCCGGTACATCCCATACACTCACTATAGGATGTAATGCTTTGCTTTTAATTCAGATTTGCCTGGACATCATCTGTACAGGAATCTGTATTAAAAGATGATCAAGGGTGGAGATCATAGCCAATCAGGCGAGGGGCAGAGTGATTTGGGGACTGACACGCCTTTAAATCTCTGTGGGACTGACGTGTTTCCCGTTTCCAATGTTCAAACTGTATATGTTGTTCAAACTGTATACATACTATGTTATCACCACCATCCGCAGGCTTGGGGGAATCCTGAGCATTGAAAAAGTACAAACAATCTTTAATGAGGTAGGGGAACTGAAGGGCGGATCCCAAACTAGCCCAGTAAAAACTGAACATGCTCATTGAGATATTTAGATAAAGGACGGCATACAAAAGTTTTTAATAAATAATTTTTTAATAAATTGACCCAGCATGCTGACTAACTGCCAAGTGGAGGTGAGCAGAATGAACTCAGCAGGAGGAATGGGCCGTAGGAGCTGGCACCTTCAGCAGAAGAATTCCACATAGGAACCACTGCTCTTCCCTCTCCATCACTTTATGAAAGTAAAGAGTCATCAAGGCATCAGCTACTAATAAGGAGCATTGATTCCCTGTTCTCCCCTAAGCCAGAGAGGTGAGAGGACTCCGTTTTTAAGCAGGCATAGTAGTCCATTCACCAAGCTAGCTGAGGTGAAGGAGATTTCAAACCAGTGTAACCCTGGTGACCTCATTGTGTCCAAACCCATTTCAGTCCAAATCATCTGTCTTAATGAATCTGTGGATCAGGGTGACTATGACTCCTTGTTTAGCAAATTGCTGCTGGCTTTGTTGCCCCTGTGGCTGAAATGAAGGTGTTGCTGCCACCCACTTGTGGATGTCATAACATTTAAATTCTCTTGCATTTAAAAAAATGAACTCTATGGAAGGTATTAGTGAATGAGAAGACACTGCTATCCTGCAGGTTAATTCCCTTTCATAGATTTCAGGGATCTTATAAGCTGAGCAATCTCTTTTGATCTTTGGAATGTTTATGAAATCCCTTTCATTGCGTAGCCCTTAATTGGCTTGATAATGAAGCCATGGTGCCATTGGGCTATTGCCCAACTTGTCCTCGTAGACTAAGAACCCTTCTATGGGTACATCTTTAGTGAGGGCAACTCTGTAATTATTACATAGCTTTGACTAAACATTTTTGTTGACATTATATATGAGGCACAAATCAGAAGAGATTAATTGGTCAAGTTTCGCTCTCTCCCAATTCCAGTGTTTTAACTCTCAAGCGCTCTCCATCCGGTTTATGAAACAATCTGTAGATTTTAGAAAGTTTTTATCAAAACAAAAATCAAATGAAACACTGACCTAATGTAATACATACAGTTGTTCCTGTCATGGAGAGAACTACATTGTACCTGCCTCCCTGTATCAAGTGGCATTGCATTTATATCCCACAGGTTTTCCTCTTGTGAAGAGCCCAAGTTGGCTTACATAGCTCCATTTTATCCACAGAACAACTACCCTGTGGAGTAGATGAGGCTGAGAATTATTTCGTGGCCAAAAGTCATCTAGTCAACTTCAAAGAACAAGGTAAGAGGAAGACTGGAGCAGCCTGGATACAAGGGATTCTGAGCCACTCCAGCCTCCTTCCATCTCCCTTGAGACTTCCCAGCTGGACAGTTGAAAACAACCATCTAGAAGAAATGTGGAACATGAAGCTGAAGAACACCAAGTTCTGAGCCTCATGCTCAACTCTGTAGGATTACACCTTAACTGTACAGGGTACTAAATATTAATGGGACAGGCCTGCCCAAGGATACATTATTTTTCAAGATGATGTGCAGCTTGCCCTTCAGCACAACCAATAAAACACGAATAAAATGATGAAGGAAATGATATGCAACAGCAATCAATAGAAACAACTGAGCCTCAGTAGAGAACAATTTAAAGACTCCAAGGATGTGACTCTATAAATGTTTTGATAGGAAAAAGCCCTGCATGCTCAAGCATGTTGGCTGGCACAAATTGGGAGCTGTATGGTTTTTTTCTGTCAAGTATGCATTGGACTGGTCCTAAATGGATTAAGGTCACAAATCTAGTGAATTTCAACATGTATGAGCAATCTGCTCCAGAACTTGAGAGCCACCACAAAAAATGCTCTGTCTATGCTAGTTCTCAAAAACCAGGAAGATAATTTGGGAAAAGATATTCCCTTCAGTATCTACTGCCATCTTCAAAAACTGTAAGAGCACTGCACTGCTCCTGCACATCCATTCAACTTGGCTAATGTAGGCTCCTTGCCCCATTTTTGTGACACATGAAAGCAGTTTTACTTTGATAAACAAGATGTGACTGTAATTGCATAACTGCTCACTCAGCACTTGATTTTTCTGAAGTAACCTCTCCCATGACCATGTATGCAAACTAGGCGGCCAAATTTAGACTCCGTTCACTTGAACGTAAGAATTGGTAATTAAGAAGTCACTTGGTTAAGGTGATACCATGTGCTCATCGCCATTGGCAGCAGCTGTTTTACACAACTAAGCTTACCATGGAGTTGTTTATAATGATGAAAGAATCTGTCTATCTGTCCTTCTCTGATGACTATAGCACCAAGACTGTAAAATCGGGATACCTAAAACTTTGTTTCCAAAGCACATCAATTAATTTTATTTATTTTAACGTTGCCCATGTCGTTGAAGCCTCCAGTAGCATTTTCAGCCTCTTGTGGCAGACTTTCCTTACGAGCCCATAACTGCAGTCCATATGGTTGGAAGCAAGGGGTGTTTAGTTGGAAGGGGGGGGACAGCCTGCCCCCTAACCTCCTGCTGTGAGTCAACCGTTTCTCAGAAGAACGGAGCAGATGGATCCCTCCCTCAGGCGGCTGTACAGGTGCACCATGGCAAGGACCATTCCTAGGGATGCCAGTGATCATGGCTTCACTCAGACAGAGGAGCCATAATGTGTCCAGCTCTGGTAGTTATGAATGTAAGAATAGCCATGTTGGATCAGACTAATGGTCCATCCAGTCCAGCACTCCATCACATAGTGGCAAACCATTTTGCACACTCCGTAATCCATTTTGAGAGCATTATGTGAATCAAACGGTATAGAATTGCTTAAATATAATAAAATAGGGATAATTAAACCAACTACCATCAGAACCCTCAAGCAGTCCTCTAGGACTGGTGTATGCAGGCAGGCCACCTTTGCTGACAGAGGTAGCACATAGCCAAAACTCACCATTCCAAAAACGAATGTGAGGGCTCTCTCCAACTTGAAAAATGTGGGAGGCTTATATGACCAACATTTAAGGAGGGCAAGAAAGAGAGCAATAAACTGCCTATAAATCATTGGAAAGCCTGAAGAAGATTCACGATGTTGGACATGGTGTCGGCGTGCTACAGTGTGGAAATCCATCTCCAGACAGATAAATCAAGCTGATCACCAGCTGGATAAGCGTTTCTGTTTCAGTATTAGTATATAATATTTAAATCCTGAATGGAAGCACTGATGCAACAGAGTGCAGTAAATATTATCTAATTCTGTGTAGCCTTAAAAATGACTCTCCTTTTCATGTCTGGCATGGCTTCTGCTGATGATGTGACAGAGACTGATGGGACTGGACAAGGGCCCCCAAGTCAGGCACCGCTCCAACGAACACCAGCAGCTTCCCCAGATATTAGGTAAGGTTCTTTTCTAGCCCTGACTGGAGATGCTGAGGATAGACCCTGGGACCTTGTGTTTGCATAGCGTGTACTTTACTACTGATCTATGGCCCTTACCCTGTTGGAGAATCATATATTTGGTCCGATGGGAAGAGTAGGCAGCTGTTATAGTAGTGTTGATTGCAAATGCTCGTTCTACTGATCTGAAATAAAATGGGACTGGAAAAAAGTTCCTTTAATACCAACTCTGACTGGGGTCAGTGGGGTGGGTGGAGGAAAAGCACCATTCCCTTGCTGCTCCTTTCTGTGAAATTCTCCTCTGGGATTTAGCATTCTGTACACGATGGGTACAGAATATGGAATCTGCAGTAACTGCCCGCTGCCCTTCTCTTACTCTTGACCCTTATTAGGAAGTAACTCCACTGAACTCTGATGGACTTCAGAGTAAACATGCCTAGGATTTGACTGTAAGTATATGCGGTTCTGAACGGGAAAAACATTTTAGAACGGCATGGCTATGTGATCTTACAACATAGGTCTATCAGCACCTTTTTTATTTCTGTATGAATGACTCACTGCTATAGTTTTGTGATCTCTGCAATTGTTCTTGTATTTTTGAAAGGAAAAAAAAACAAAACAAACCCAAACCACACTCAGTATCTACACATGTTTCTTCACAATATAAGTGAAGCAATTGTTAGGCAGCTCTTATACAATGCTTAATCCTTCCAAATCGCAGCTATAATACATCGATTCTTCCCTTGATTCCTCTGTGCAAAATGTCTGTAATCCTCGCTGTTGACAAGTCCTTTACTTTTGTGAAGATGGGTAAACAGGCGGGCACCCACACAATTGGATTAACAGCCACGTTTTTGAAAAATCCCCCGAAAGATTATGAGCTCTGATGAAGGTGAAGGATGGGCAAGACAATTGCTAGGAGGGAAAGATGAAACAATGCATCCATTCAAGCAACTCCGGCTAGCAGCTAATCAGAGACCTTGCAACAAGTCTAGTTAGTGCATAGTGATTAAAGTGCCAACTTTAGCACAAGAAAGCCCAGAACAATTTTCTTCGGGATGCAGGATTGAGAACAGGTTGCAGAAGTCATGTGTTTCATTCACTGAAAGGGGATCAGGTTGTTCTGGAAGCAACTTGTAACAGTCAGTTTACACACTCTCCCAGAGAGAAATGTGTGAGATCTCATCCACCATACTTTAGTATCCAAGCTCAGCAGCAGGCCTGTGGCACCGCCCTGAAAAGCTGAACTTTCTAGTGGGTCGATCCCTTTCCTTGAATTTTATTTTTCTAGGTATCCCCTTAAGGTAGAATTGCGAGTGATACAGGGCTGATGATGAAACTGGAAGGTTTGCACTTCCTTTACCTACTCTCCCCTTAATATCTAGGCATATTCGGTGTGGTGTGACTTTACCATGCTGTGAGTTTTCCCATCCCAAAAGCACCCAGGAATAAGCTGGAGCACAGGCAGCAAAAACTGCAGAATGGAATCACAACGTTCATGCATGTTATGAGGAGAAGCAGGTCTGAGGCACCTGTTTGCAGTGCCAGCCACACGCTTGTCACAGCAGCTCGCTTTGACTGTGTGCACGATGTCAGTGGGATGAAGGCTGCAATCCATTGAAGTCTGGGCCCAATTCAAGGTGTTGGTTATGACCTATAAAGCCCTTAATGGCTTGGGTCCTGGTTACCTGAAGGAGCGCTTACGTCCATATATGCCCACCCACCCTTGAGATCAGCGGGAGAGGCCCTTCTCCGGGAACCCTCCGTGAAGGAAATTAGGAGGGTAGGTATTCGGAGGAGGGCTTTCTCTGCGGTGGTGCCCAATCCATGGAATGCGCTCCCCAGAGAGGTCCGCCTGGCGCTGTCATTATCTGTTTTTCGGTGCCAGGCGAAGACCTTTTTATTTAAGCGTCATTTTAATTGCTAATATTATTTATTTATTTTATTCTTTGGCCAGGTCGACTCAAATTATATTGTTTTTATATTCTGATTATTTATTTATTGTTGTGAGCCGCCCCAAGATTTTGGCGAATGGGGCGGCATAGAAGCCTTCTAAATAAACAAACAAATCAATCCATCAATCCTAGGCACATTTAAATAGAAGAAAATTCCAGCGCACACAGTGGGACCGATGCCTGAGTGAACATGCACAGGATTTCATTGTAAATTGGCTCCACTATTATAATCACAAACCGTGGCATTTTTTGCTGCCCTGCCTTGTTCTCTTGTTTATATATACATGCTATTTTAACCTTTTCCCCCACTAAGTTACTTTTCAACCAAGCCAATCTTCCAAGCGAATTACTAGAAATAATACAATTAAAACCAATTTTAAAAAGCCATTATTAAAGTAAGTATATGTTATTTTGGCACAGGAGAAACAAAGGATTGTGTAATTATCCTTTACAATTATTTTTCATATGTTAGTTTTCAACAAATCTTCTTTCCCAGTTGTTGATGGCGAGAAGTCTCCAAAAGGCCAGCTTTTTGTTAGCAAATATTTGTTCAGAGCATCACTAAAGTTAGCCATTTATATTTTAGTGCTATCTAAATTTTTCAGCACTATCATTATGCAATATGATATCTACCAATGGCAATTAACTTTGGGTGGCCTACTTCATGTCTACCTTAATAATCTGTGATGCTAATAATAGCAGATTTTATCTGCTATTTATCAAAGATTTATCTGTCACACATTCTGTGATAATGGTCTATAGCAAATGCAGAAATAAGATCAAACCAAGAGCCAAAGCAGACATCTATAAAGCCGCTTATCTTCCCCAGTTTTACCCTGAAGAAGGCACACGAAGGCCAATCTGGATTGGGATCCTAGTCTGCAAGGTAAGGAGTCTTTTAAGTTCTGGAGTGGGGCTTTGTACCTACTGTAGAGAAATAGTAGAAGACAGACACAGATTTAAAATACTGTCTAGTTGGGCACTGAAATATAGATATTCCGAAGTGAACCGTTCTCTTTGTTCCAACATCAGTGGATTATACCAGCCAAAGCTGTAATCCAGAAGAAATCTGAATCATCCATCTAGCTTTCTTGTACCAGACAAATATGCTCAATCAAGCTCAGAAGAGCAACTGTGCTGCAGCCCGCCACCCAATTCCACTTGAATATACGACTGACAGGATGCCGCTTCACTGGGCCTAGGTGTAAATGAGTCTGTTAAAAGGTATTATCCACAATATTGTGTTTGCTTTAACTGGATTAATACAGCTGTTACGTTTCAGATAATAAGCTTTAGGTGCAAGGCTATCTCATACTGCTCCACACTTTGATATAAGCACTGTATCCATTCCTCTCTCCCTTTCCCACAGCTCAACAGTGTCCCTCAGGAATGCCGTAACAGTATCTGTTCAATTAAAAGGGGAAAGGGGTCCAGCTCAATGTTTCCCAGCAGAAAAGGTTTCCACCCAGATTTGAAGAGAGCATGGGATCAAATTTAAAGCAGAGCTAGAGAGATGCTGGGACTCTTTCGACCTTGTCCGCATGGAATGCCACGTTGTGCTTGCCGGGTCAGCGATTATAACAACTGGGCTGTTTTATAATACGCCATAAATCTGCTTCCTCCTCTTGTTTTCCATAGAGTTGACAAGGCTGATTGGGGCTCAGAAATATCAACATCCACACTTTCATTATACAGTCTACCACTTCTTGACTTCTGTATTTTTAAAGAGTGTGTGGAATTCACTCCATGGAGCATTAAAATATTGTGGTCCTTGAGCCTAAGGATCTGTATGAGGGGTGATTCCCTGACATCTCCCATTTGGAGAGGTTACAACAGCATAACCAATATGTAGGACCATGAGATGGCCAGGACCTTGCCATGAGCAAGCAGGACTCTGCCGTGAAGTGAGACGAACCCTTACTTTGGTGGTGGATTCTGGGAGAGGCTGCCATTTACCTCCCTCCAAACACTGTTTTGAGTAAACAACTTTTGCATGTTTACTTGGAAAACAATTGTGCTTGTATAATATTTGGATATTTTGGAATTCCATCTAGAAATGTAGGCTCATAAAAGAGAATTGGGAATAAACTGATGCAAACCAAGCAATTCCATACGGTAAAACTTTTGTGTCCAAGTACAGAAGTATTTAGAGAATTGCAGCTGGTGGAAATGCTAGAGAGGGTTAAAGTTGTTAGTCCTATGATGCAGATTCTTCAATGAGTCACAATTCTGGGAACTGGAAATGTATGTATACCAATAGTTTTGTGGATTAAGCTGCTCTGATATGCCACAGTGGAGCCCTCTTCAAAGCTGGGAGGTAAGATAGTCATTCCTGTATTTGTATATCACTCCATATCTAGGCATACATGCAACAGGGAGCTATTTTTCTACCCTTGCTCCACAGGTTTTGTTTTTTCAGGTTATATCCAGATTTAGTCATACTTAGAGTAGGCTTATTTAAATCAATGGGAGGAAAACCCATCATGACTAACTTGCCCCACTTACAGAGCCAGTTCCAGGTTTCTGAGAGCCCTTGGGTAGGCACCTTGAATAGGTGCTCTTCCTCTGTGAGTCAACATTCTTACCACCATGGTCACCAATTGCTCTTTTTTCTCATCCTGTTTCCCATTTCTTGCTTATTTGAAAGGCACGGGGCCAGTATGTGGATAGGCAGTGGGATCTGTTCCTCCTCCTCCTCCTCACCACCACTGTTGTCTGATGCCTAGCAAGAGGCCGTTGAACAAGCAACGGGCAAGAGGAGGAGCAAGTCCTTGATGCTCATCTCAGTGGACCTTGGAGCTCATGATCAGGTACCTGCTGAGTTGTGGGCTCGACAGGTACCTGGCCTTGCCTGCCATGGGTGCCAGCCCTGCACACTTATTTCAGTGTATCGCCTTTAAGGTATGACAGCATCTCTTTCCAATGGTCTTGTTTCTGCCTGCACAGAACAAAATCTTGCACTTGGCTATTCATACTGAGAGGCAATATTTGGTTTGACTCTTTATTCTCCACCTAATGCAGCAAGAACCACTGGACATTTATCTGCATGGAACAACTGTGTTTATCAGTATAAGCTTGCCATGGCAAAACCAAGGTCTGGATCTGACTGGATACATTTGATTGACTTGAACAGAAAACCAGAATCTATTAATACCGAAGTGTATTAATGTTCATTAATCTAAATAGGTAGATCAATGAATATAATGATTTAATATTTATTATAAATAAATATAATATTAATTATTCACAATAAATAAAATAATTAATTGTATTGAAGCAATTAGTCATTGCAAACTAGGGCTGGTGCTAATAGTCTACAGTTTTCCCTGAGTTGTAGCTTTTCCTCTTCAAGCAGTTTTCCCTGAGTTGTAGCTTTTCCTCTTCAAGCAGTATGCAACTTCCTTCAAAGAGGTGTTAAGGCAAGAAGTTTCTGATAAAATCACATTTTTGCCCTGTTTTTCTGTCAAAGACTGGATGATGAACCATCTTTAGCTCCTTGTGTCATATTATTATCTTTTAGATGCATTGGAGCTGGAGGTCAGGAATGTAATTATTCAACCCAACAAACAAGAGTAAGATGGGTGTGCATCACCTAGCAGGGACTAGGAAATGAGAGAGCAGCAGCTGCTTCCTCCACCATTCCTATCTTCCCAGGTCCCCTTCCCCCAGCTTCTCTCATCTCCCTCAGTCAATGCCCTAAATGGCAGCATTGCTTACTTGTTCGCCGGAGCCGGGCTGGCTCACCATGTGGCCTTCCCCCAGCACATCTATGGCAAAGCCATTCAGAAAGGACCTTGGCTGGGAATGCAGAAAAAGGGGCACCCAGCCAGGCTACATGATCCGACAAGCATGCAGCATGCTCACTAATACTCCACACAACAGCACCACTGCTGCTTCCCTGCAGAACTTGCCGGAGTGGCATTGCGCTGACACCAGGAGAGCAGTGAGTGAGCAGCTGAGCTCCAAGGCCTCGGGGGCAGAACCTCAGTCCTGGGGCACATGCCGCCCTGCTGGGATCTCAACACAGCCCTCTAGAGATCCCATTTGACCATACTTCTTCTCCCACTAGCTCCATCACCTTTCCCCAGTCCTCAGTCATTGGTGATTTCCTAGCTTCTGCACATTTTTCCTCCTTTCTGAAAGGTGAAATACCTCTTCTAAGATTTAATTACTAGCAATACAAGTTTAAAGCTAAAATATACTGGGGGGTTAGCATTCGGGCCCTACTCTTTGGTCTTTACCTCTGCCCCTTTTGCCTTCAGCTCCACCCACCATTGTAAAGTGACCCTCAAGGACTTCTCCTAAATTGAATTTGGCTGTAGGGTTGGAAAAGCTTCAACGCCAGTGCTGCAAGCAAACCTGCTGCCCTCCCTAGCTGTCCCATTACCGATGCTGAAGTAGGTTGAACAGCCAATTAATACTGGTTAGCTTCCTTATATGGCATGGGGGTGGGAACACCAGCTTGTTCCCACTTTAGGCAGCAAAATATTTTGAACCATCGTGATGAAAATGAATACATTTTAAGCCAATTTTTGTTGATTTTCATTTGAAGATGAATCCCTAGCCATTCCATCTTTCCATTCCAATTTTTTTCCATCTGGGTTCTCCTCTCCATTCACCTAAAATGTTGAACACCTTTGATAACACATTGCCTCTTCTTAATGAAGAAGCCCTCGGAAAGTAGTCATGAGCTTGAGCTCAATATATTCCTCAGTGAGCAAAATCAAACCGATACTGGAAAGATACCAAGACTTTAAGCCAAAGTACTTTAATTTTGCCTAGTTAATAGCCATCAGTGTCAACATGGACTACAGCTTAATAATAGATCAGTGCTGCTCAACCTGATGGTGAATTTGACTACAGGAATGTTCAGCACTGTCACCCTCTTCCTGGATGTATCAGTTCTTTGAAGGCATGATCCAAGCTTTCAATACCAAACTGAACCACTTCGTTAATGACATAAGGGTCTAATCAATTCTCTTCACACAAAAATATTCCTTTACTTTTTGTGTCCATTGCGGCACATGCCCTCAGTAAATACCAATAGAGGGCAAAGAAGAAGACGTAAGAGGAACCTTGCTGGGTCAGACAGAGGGACTATCTTCCACAGGGATGGGGAATCTCCTGTCCACCAACCTCCATGTAACCTCCTTAGGTTCCTCCAGCTTCCAGACCCCACCTCTTGGAAGAAACCATGCTGTTATCTCTGATCTGCAGTTGGAGGTAACAGTGACAAAGGAGGCAGCTGGAGCCACTGCTGATGTTAGAAGGAACTCTCCTCCTGGTGCCAGTTCAGTATGGCCATATGGTCAGTATGGACGTCATCCCATGGGAGATGAGTTGGCATACACGACACTGAGGACTCACCCCCACTGTACTGCATTTCATTTCATTTCATTTCATTTCATTTCATTTCTTACTTTTCTCTCCATAATAGTCAAATCTCTTTAGGCTGTTTATACAGATAGCAAAATTACATTATAATGAAATATAAAACAATTTACACACAAAAATATAAAATAGTGTTGAAGAATCAACAATAAAACTTTCCAGGTCCTGTTAAAGCATCATGTCATTTGCTATCAAATGCCTGGGAGTAGAAGAGTCTTAACCTGACATCAGGAGGACCAAGAAGAGTTTAGACCACAGTTTCCACCACAGTTTCGTTTGTGGTTTTCTCAGTGATGGTGCAAGCACAGTCAGAGAGAGAGAGAGAGAGAGAGAGAGAGAGAGAGAGAGAGAGAAATTAGAGTCAGAGGAGGAAATAAACCATGGCGGTCTATTCCCTGTACAGCACCTGCCAGCTGGATTTGCATGTTGACCCTTGCCAGCATGGCTTGCCATTTCATGTGACTGCATGAGCTGTTTTAGGTTTCGAGTGTGGTTTGTTAACTACAGCAACAAGCCAGCCTCGCTGGGTTCACACAGTATAGCAAAATACATCAACAAAATTGTGCAAATCCACTAGGCGAGCAAATCCATGATTACGTAAACAGACTGACAGAGAAAATGGTGGAGGGGAAATTGAGCCATGGAAAGATTGCAAATCAATTGTTACTGAAGAACTACTAATTTGAGAAGATATGGGAAGGGATACAAATTAACAATTTATTTTTAGGTGATTCTGATGAGAAACTAATTGGTTGCCTTGGTCTTTTTCAAAATGTAAACTATAATAATTATTTCCAAATTTGCATATATAGACACATTAACTTGCAGGTGCTCATTTTCTGCAGAGTTGTGTCCTATGTGTCTGAGCCCTGAATCTCTTAAGTGCCCAGCAATGCCCCTGGTATGAAGGCAATAGCCCTTTCCTGTTTGTCCCCAGATGCGGCCTTCAGAAAAACACATTTCACAGGCCACTTCCGACTCTGACACATTGCATTTGTTACACCCACATGTTTTGGAAAATGTAGGGCTCTTTGCACTTCAGAAGCAGCAGGACACCTGTGAACTCTTCTAGGCAAGCTAATCCTCTGCCACTTTATGCACCCTTCCTTGACAGCAAACAGCCCTGACCTTAGTAGGACTTCCTTCTGCACAAACATGCATAGAAGCGTGCTGCTAAAGGACTACTTCTAGTTGGCTAGTCTTCTAGTAGGAGAGTGCAAGTTACACCCAAATCAGTTTCAGATTATTATTCAGATTTTATCATTCAAAGTTGTCTTCACACAAATTTATAGTGGCACAAGTCTTTGTGGACTTTGATGAATTATAATACCATCAGCATCCTCATATTTAAGCTAAACAAGATTTCTACAAAACAATGCTTCTACAAAAAAGCTTCGGTCCAATAAAATGAAATTACAGTGTATGTTTCATTCATTAACAATATCTGCTCATCTAAAGATACTAAAATGCTTAATCCATTTCAAGCAATAGTAGACAATTCGTCCTTATCTATAGTTTCCAAGGCACAGATCAATTGTTTTATCACCATTGGAACTTTCTAGTAACTAGCTAGAACAATTCTTGCTGCTGTAAACAGGTTCAACATCAGATGTTTTACAGAAATATGCTGGGAATTATCCAAATTATTACCCCCCAAAAATAATATGACCCATAAAAACCATCCCCCAGGCTTCAGGCAATTACCTTTCAAAATCACTTCCCAGTATCCTTTGAATCATAGTGTAACTCCTCCAAAAACATATTAAATCTCCATTAGCTGCAATGCATTTCAGCACACAGACCTGTTAGACTGTGTTTTCCTTTTTTATTTTTAGAGCCCTTGTATAACTGGATTGAATGGAATTAACTCAGTCCTCCCATTTTGAATGACTTGGAGGCACTTTGTACTTTTTTTCTCCCTCGGTTTCTGATTATTTTGGTAATGCTCCCAGTGGCTTCTCCTGTTTTATGGTGCGATCTATGCTTGTTCTGTCAAGTTTTGAAATTGGGCGAGAAACATCAGCCCTTGACCATGTAAACATCAATTTACATGCAATCAAAAACTACATGCTGGAAAGCTCGGGAATCCATGCAAGGATTCAGTGATGCAAGCTGGCCATCGGAGTTTCCAGTGCTCCACAGATTTCTGGTTTTCATAAAGGGCTGTGTTAGATGGCTTGGCTGCTTAGGCACAAGTCTGCAGACATCTTATCTCATTCCAGTCTCAGTGGGATGTCCAAGAATATTGGAAAGCATATTTGACCCTACCAACCAAGAGGCTCCAAGATGAAACAAAGAGATTGTTGCCACTCCAGCCAACACAAATACTAAGAGATTTGACTCCCGGCATGAGAAAGGCCTGTTCTGCTGCACAGCTGTGAAGATGAAGTGATTAATTATGAAGATTATTATCCCAAGAATTTTAGACGCAGCCTTCACTGTAATATCTGGGCAAACTTTACACGGTTTCAATTAAGAATGGTCACGCCTGGGCAGAATTACACGGTGCAGTCTTCCTTCATGTTGCAGCCTTCAGAGAGGGAAGAATCTAAAAACAAGTAGCTTAAACTCTGGAAGTAGAGAAGCCATGCTGTTTTTAAATAAGCAATTGACAAAACAGGAATAAATGTATGATTTTTCATTTTTATCAGACGTTTCAGCTTCCACTTTTGATACTGACAGACAAGAGTGGAAACTAATGCTCATAGTGAGACAGTTATAGAATTCCCATTACTTTGTCTATTTTTATGCTATAGATAAAGAGAGGAGAGATTGAGAGAGAGAGATTGAGAGGATTTTGAAAAAATCCACCATGCTAATTTTTACACCACTATTGTCACTTTCTCAGTATTGCCTGCTTTTCGAAACATATCCAGTTTGGGGGATCTGAAACAGGCCAGTGTTTAGATCAGCAATCTGACTCCAGTTACACGGGGTCGGATTAATTTCACCCATAGTCATATATCGGTTTCATTTCCTTGGTCTGGGGAAGGACCCCTTCTCATGAACAGCAGTGCAAATCAGGCTTCAATTGTTAAGTCAGAGTCATGGGAAACCTTGCATTGGACATAGCATGGCTTTGTGACTGTGTTGCTCTTTTTGCCTCGGAAATAGAAATCCAGCATCAAGACATGTATAATTCCATATTTCATGAAGCTCTTGCTTGGGCAGCTTTTCTTCACTGGTTATTCTGCACTGAATGAAGTCTAATTACATACAACTTCATTTGCTCACTTGATTCCTCTGGCTCTTTGGCCTCACTTCTCCCATTGTTTCATGCCTCTCAAAATTTAGCGGGTGATCTGTTTGCAGCAGAGACCTCTCTTTTGTTCTTTTACTTAAGTTGTAAAGGGTATAACAAATCAGACACATTGGTGGCACTATATAAAAATGATAATGCTGCTACTCAAGCAACCATGGGTTAAAAAAAAAAAAAAGAATCACACCAGCGAAACATTCCCATTTCTTCCTCTTTTAGCCAAAACAACTCAAAGCACTGTATTCCTATGTGAGTTGATCTAGAATCAGTTGTGATGTAGTAATTCATCGTATGAAAAAAATATGATTATTGGAAGCACTTCCAAGAAATACATATCTATCACTTTTCAAACACAAAAGGAGAGAGTTTGAGTAAATGCTTATAACAGCAATTGAAGCACCTCAATTGAAGCATGTTATTCCCAGCTATATCCGGCTTATGAAACTAAAGTGAGTAACCCTTAACCATTTGCTCACCCATGAGCAAGATGATAATGAAATAACTTTATATTAGTCAGCATAACTCATTAAAGTATGACTATAACATTAAAGTTACTGTCAAGGAAAGGGATGGAAAGTGATCAAACATGGATTAATGGGGGACACCGTGGAGATATATCTGCTGTAAACTTGTACATCTGTTTTGGGCAGTGGTTTTCTGGATTAGTGATGTGGAAATTCATGCAGATTAGCTCAGACAGTTAAATCCAATGGCAGACATTTTTTCCTTAAAATCCAACAGCACCCTAACACCATCTTTAGACAGAATAAATCACTCATACAATGTAGAAAGATCAGTGCTCACTTCAAGGGTAGCCCATGTGCAAGTCCCACTGTTTTTAATGGTATTTATTTCTGGGAAGGCATGCACAAGATTGCCGCCTTCCATAAAGCACTTGGTTGTGTGGTTTTGAACAAACTGGTCTGAAATTTAGGGAGTTGTAATCAATAAAATACAACATACTTCCTTTTATAGGATCTAGTAAAACTTGAGCAAAACAAAACAGAAAAGTGAAATCTTGCCTACAGTTATGTAATGAGTGATTATTTACTCCAATGCTTGGTTTACATCTGGCTTTAAAAAGGAAAATCACAGAATTTTGATCAGAAAATATGAATGACAGGATCATACTTAGCAGGGTAATTTCCAGGCATAGATTAGTCTGGAAATTGCAGGCATGGGATTTGGCCCCTGAGCACTTTGCTAACAATTTAGGGCATGATTCTATGCATGTTTAGATAGAAAAATGCCCTGTATGGGGAATGCTGAAAACATGTTTCTGCCTGAACATACACAGGATTGTAACCTGAGTTAGTTTATACTTTGCAGTCTCTTTCTCCAGGTTGAGATGTAAGAAATGCAACCATTTTGAGAATGAAATCCCATAGATGGCTGTGCAAGCTATTACCTTTCAGCCAGATTCTGAACTTATTGATGAAGAAATAAATGAGTCTCATTGAGTGTGGATATTTACAAATGCAGGCTGGGAGGCTATCAAGAAGATGATTTCTTCAGTGCCTGGAATAGTACACAAGTTAAGGATTTAAAGTAAATTTAAAATGGATGTTGATGATGTCCTGGGCTGAGGCAACATGAAACACACTGAATAGCTCTCTGCTTCATTTTGAAAGAAATTTGTCACTGAAATGGGCAATGACTTGCAAAGTTTTCCCTTGACTTGCATTGTATCTACATGTATGGCAACAATACACTATCAATGTACCCAGCACATTATAGCGTAACATAAGCACGGTCTCAATCATTTTTCAAGCTATTACATTACATCAAGAATCAATTTCTTCTTGATTTCAAGAAATACTAAGACTCTCCAGTGGCAATCCCTTACCTGCTTACCTGAAAATAAGACCCATTAAACTGGGTGGGTATAACTTCCAAGGAGATAAGTACAGACATGTGCCATCAGTGATAAAACCAGAAATGGCAACATAGGTTCCCATAAGAAAATCCAGACATGCTGCACTGAAATGAAGACAGATTGTACATTCACTGTGTTTTGTTCTTGTCGATTATGGCTTTTTGTTTGTTTTTTGGGAACACCATACCAAGACAAAATGAGAACAAAACCCTGTAGGCACTATCGGATAAGTTAAAACATCTTTATATCCCAGGTCCAATAGGACACATGTTCACTTCTCTTCTCAAACTTGACTGTATTTTTTTGTAAATGTCTTTTACAATTCATTTAACGCAGGCAAACGTCATACTCACTTACATTTCTGATTTTTTTGTAAGGGAAAAAATAATTTGGGACATTAACCCTTTTCTAATATTCTGTTTTGTACAATTCACAGATCCTGTGAAAGCCAAACATTTTTCAGCAATGAATCACAAACAGGGATTTTAGGTTTGGTGCCTCTTTGTCAAAACTAATATCTATTAGACTGCAGCACTAAAATTAACCATAACTGATTAGATCATATGGAGCAATTGAAATCCAAAGAGTGCCTGTTCACAAACAATATGCTTACAGGGTCTTTTGAAAGGGAGCTCCAAGTGCAACTAACCCCCTTTTACGCCAAAGAACTACCTGGGATTTCACCTAGTAAGAACACTCTTTGTAGTAGATTGTATCATGAAAGACAGTGGGGCACTTCACTGATTCGGCGGGCACTCCATCTTTCCTCCAGGGAGTTCCAGATCTGGCTCTCTCCTATCCTAACTTTGCAACAACCCTGTGAGGCAGTTTAGCCGAGAGAGAGTGATTTGTCCAAGATCACTCAATGCACTTCAGAGACAAATTCAGTCATCCTGGTCCATTTCCAGCCTTTATCTGTTTATTTCTTCAATACATTTCTATACCACCTCTTTAGCCCATAGGACTCTCTGGGCAGTTTACAATGATAGTAAATAAAATGATTTAAGACAAATAAAAACAATTTAAAAGAGTAAAACATCATAATACAAATTATGATATGTAAGCTGCCACGGGAATACAAATGAGCTGGAAGAGGACTTGGATTTCTGAAGTCAAAGATCTACAGTCTTTTCCTCCTGCCATGCCAGTACTGCCCAGCTCCAAGACCTATTCTGAATAACACCATCTGATTCTCCTTACTACATTTATCTGGTCCAACTTCATCATCGATGCTTCCTGCTTCTGCATCCCCTCCACACATTTGTCCACCTCAAGTCAAGTCCAGACACACATGCGTACACACACTCAGACTGTTTTGTTCCCGGCTATTGAATCCAGAATCATTGTTAGCTTTTATGTTCCATACCCTTTATGTTCAGCATCAGTCTAAAACAAATCAACTGTACTTCACCTTCCAGCATGAATCAAATGGGTGGATCCAGGTTTTAGCCATTTTTTTAACCAATCATCTTGGAAATTCAGAAGTAAGGTGGAAGGAAATGACTAACACATTTTAAATCCTAAGACTTTTTTCAGGCTAAACATGCATAGGATTGGACCCTCAAAGTAATACCAACTGAATTTCTGAGCATGTTCTCTTCCTCCTAAACTTGGGAGAGGGGTACTTTTAATACGTCTGAAGTTTGCCTTCCCCAGTGAGTGTTGCCTTGTTCCAGATTCCTGATGAGGCCAAGAGGATTATTGAGTGCCAATGAATAAAAGAGAGAAATAAGGGGTGGGGTGCTTCCTCGTTGATCTGCACACCCCCGCATTACCACCAGACCTTCCCGCTGGCTGCTGTGCTTTTTTCCCTGGGGGACTGCTAGCATGAGTGGTAGAACTTAGCATAGTAATTGGTTCATTTAGGGACAGCGGCTCATTCCGGAAAAGCCAGTTATTTCCCTAGCATGTTGAGAAATGTTCATCAATCTAGTCATTTTCTGTAAGGACATCTCCAGCACGCTGCTAGTTTAGGAGACTTTGGGGAGGACTTGGTGGTGAGGTGCCCAGCATCCATCCACATATCCTGTCTAGACTGTCCAAAGCACACGTTGCCGAGGGCAGACCTGCTCCCCCGCGTACCTGAGCATGTGGCATTTTCTCAGGTGGACGGAATGAGTTGCCATTCCCTGGTACACAACAGTGCCCTGACCTCATTTTGAGAAGTTACAGTCCCCTGTTCCGCCTCTGAAGAATATATTGACCAAACCGTTTCTTTCTTCCTCTCTGGTGGACCAGCTCAAAGCCCGACAACTTTTAAGCAGATTTTGCATGTCTGCCTTATTGGAAGTACGCATGCCCCACCTTTCCAACGAGTGTGCTTTGCTCAGAGCATCTTACCAGCGTTCGCAGCCTTTCCCCAAAGATGCACAAGAGCCAAAATCACCCGCAAACGGCCGATGGAAACACAGACTTGCGAGAGCCGCTCCCCCTCCCGCTTCCAGTTTGCCCAAACCAAAGTTTGCCGAAGTCCTGTTTCCACCGCCGCCTGAGACGCGGGCCGCCCGGAGGCTCTTACCGGTGCAGGAGTGCAGAGGTTTGGGTCTCACGATGAGGGAAGGGCAGACGGAGTAGAGCGAAAGCTTCTCGAAGTAATCGCACGTCTCCTTGGAGAGGATCTCGTCGATCATGAAAGTCTTGTAGCGCCGCCTGGCTGCTTTGAGCTGGCCGGGGGAAGCCAGCCTGACCTCGGCTTGGCAGTGCATGGCTGGCTGCGCTGCGGACGAGCGCCGACCCCCGGAGGACGGGCCGGGGGGAGGGCCGGGGAGGGAGCGCGCTCGGCCCACGGGCAGGGACCGGAGCGGGCGAGCGGAGCCGGGGGCCGGCCAGGCGCGGGAGCTCAGCCACAGGCGGCCACGCAGAGCCGGGGATCTCGCCAGCCCGTCGCGGCTGCCTTGTGGAGGCGAGCGCCTGCTCGCTCGCCCGCCCGCCTGCCCGCCCGCCTGCCCGCCCGCCGCGATCGCTCTCTCTCTCTCTTCCGCTCTCCCCCACCTCCAGCCTCTATATAAGCCGCGCACCAGCCCGCGGAGGACACTGCGGCTGTCAATCAAGCGCTCATCCTCCCCATCAGCGCCCCATTGTTAGATCGCGGGCTGCGCCGCCGAGAGTCATTTCTCTATTTTAAGATCGCGGGGTGTGGAGCGCCTCCCTCCTCCCCGCATTGGAAGGGGGCCAGCGCGCTGGGGCCGGGCCGGGCCGGGCCGGGCCGGGCCGAGCCGAGCCGAGCCGAGCCGGGGAGGGCGTCCGCTGCGGGTGCGCGCCCCGCCTCGCCAGCTCCTCCTCCGGCTCTGCCTCCGCGCCAGGCTCGGAGCTGCGAGGAAGCAGCCCGCGCGCCTCTGCCTCCGGCGGGCGGCGGGGACCGCGCTCCCTCCAGCCGCCTCCCCGCGAGGGAGCGCGGCAGCCGCAGCCGAGGTGCCCGGCGCAGCCACGGCGCAGCACCCGGGCGCCTCCGCGGCCCTCCCGGGCTTTCCGCAGGTGGGAATCCCCACGCCACTCGCCTGGCGGCCGGGCGGCGCCGAGATCCGCGCTGGAGGCCGCGCTCCTGGGACAGCGGCTGGGGAGCGGAGGGGAGGGCAGGGGAAGGGCGAGGCCCCCCGGGCACTCGAATTGCCTGCCAGGTGAACGCGCGCCCTCGAACTGCCCGCACGGGGCTTCGGCACCCGCATTGTGCGCGCTCACCTAACGAGCCTCCCGCACCTGCTGCTTTCTGCGGGGCTTGCTTCTGCAAAATGCCCGCCTGACGCATCCTTGCCCGGACAGCAGCGTGGCGCTGGGAGTCTGGTCAAGCACAGGCCGTGGCCTGTATATAAAGCGGCAGCAACGACGCTAGCTTGAAATAGTACCATCATTTTCACCTGGGAATTATCGGATACATTGTTTAGGCACACTCACAAGGCCGAGATCGGCTGTGCTGTAGGGTTAAGACTGGGACTCGGGCCATCTGGATTCCGGTCTCCACTGGGCCATGGAGCCAACTGGGCGATAAGACTGAGAGCAGGAGGAGTGTGATGTAAGCCGCTTTGGTTTGTTGTAAGATCAAAGCGGGATATAAATCTAATAAATAAATACACAATGAAAGGATCAGACGATGCAGAGACAGCTCTTGGGCAACCGGTTGTTCCTCAACGGCTTCCCTTGTCGCAGGAGGGCTTATAGGGCAATCCTGTGTGTATGTACTCAGACGTAAGTCCTAATGAGTCCCGCGGAGCTTAATGCAGGAGCATAGACTTGCGGCCATAGGACTAGACATTCCCCCCCCCCCAAAAAAGCTCGCTTTCGCCCCACCCGTCCCTGCAGTTGGATTAAAAGCAGAGGAGATGCAAAAGTTCTCACAGCAAGCACGCCTTGCCGACTCTGGGCAAAGCCGATCTCCCTGGACCGGGTCTCGGGCGCCGCGGCCGAGCTTCTCGGCAGTCCCGCTGGACGAGCCGCGGGGGAGAACGAGGCCGGCCCGAGCAACCGCGCCACCGGCTCACGGGTCCTGCTCAGCCCGCCTTTCCTCCCAGGGGAGGGCAGGGCGGTGCACGGCATCCCTCAGCCCTAACCAAAAACCTCAGCCACGAAGCAGGCAACTTTTGTTCGGTGCTCCCCGGCTTTACGCTCTCGCCCCCTTCGGAGCTCGAGCGCCGCAAGCGCCCGCGGGCTCCGCAGGATCCCTGGCCCCGCGTCCGCACTTGCTCTGACTGGCTCTCGGTCCGCGCCCTTTCCCCCGCTCCCTCCGGGCCTTGGATATATCGATGCCTTTTCAGCGAGAAGGAACGCTTTCCCCTCCACCTCGCTGTCTTTACGCAGTATTTTTCGGTGCGGGTGTCTTGGGGCTGCCCGGGAATCGAGAGGTTAAACCCGGGAACGGGGGAGGGGGGGCGCTCCCCCTTGACTGAACAGTCACTGTTTTTCCTTCTCTTTAAGTTGCACCCCGGTTCGCGATTTCCACCTCTTCCCGGGCACACCAGCCAGGCCCCTTCGGTTGCTTTCCCAATCGAAACACACCTTGTTCTGTAGCAAGACTTAAGCTCCCGTGCCAAGACTTCTAACATACATTATGGTTATCACCTAATAATTATTTCGCTTTAAATAAGTAATGAATTAATTTTCGACCGCCACTCAGAAGAGTTCTTTTGGGCTGCCATCCCATGCACACGTACCTGGGAGTAATCCCAAGGTAACCAAATAGGAGTAGACAAACATAGGATCACATATTTAGCGAACCAATGGACTTCTCTTCTTAGACTTCCCTAAGGAATTATCCGATGACTTTTTGTCATCCTACATATTTCCTTCCGTTTTGGGTGTTCTGTTGTTGTTGTTGTTGTTGTTTCTGAACTGCACCCTTCCTCACCTGTTAAGACTGCGCTCTTTTCTGGGAATATGACCAATTCCTTATAGCATCGTGCTGCAATGAAGCCGGCTGTATATAAGGTCCTTCTGAGCAGAGCAGGGCTTTCTGGAGAGGGAACCTATGTAAGGAACTTGATCTCTCGGACAGTTTGCAATTATAGGCATGTGCGCAGCCATGCAGGTAACAATTCCTTCAGAGAATTCTACGCGCGTTCTTGGGAGCAAGTTCCATGGAGTTGGATGGATCTTACTTCTGCATCAACATACCTAAGCTTGCTAGTACAATGGTTTTAACCTCAGCCTCTGCTCAAGGCCATTAAAAGTTTGGCTGAATTATTCCTTTACTATCATGACTATATTTGTGTCACACCTTTCCCTGTAAAACTTTCCAAGGCAACAAACAACTATAAAACTAACTGTTTATTATGTAAAAACCAGGAGCAAAAAGCACTTATCCAACATATTAACTTTGTGGAGATGGGATAAAATGACATCCCTTTAACATTTAATACATGCGTCTCTAGAATACTATATTTGATTCCCTGGTCTCTTCTCCCTCGTCCAAAAAAAAAAAAAAAGTTCGGTCCTATACACGTTTTCTAAGGCTAACTCAATTGAGAATAAAGAAACTTAATTCTGAGTAGACATAGCAAACCTGAGCCACAATAAATTTGAATCTTTGATTCCATGTTGCTTGTGCAGCAGCGAGCTAATACGGCTATGGGAACGGAGTAGGGCTGCTGTTTGACTGAGCCCTTTGGAGACAGGAAAAAACGAGCTGGATGAGTATAATAAAATCAGATAGATGCCTTCCAATAAGTAATACTTCTAATAAATATCTCCCAAAGCTGCACATTATTTTAATATTCTTCTCTTATGGTTGTGTTGGCCATATAACAGCGACCCATTCATTTTGCCTTCTGGGTTGGGAAGAAATAACGTGATTTTTAAAATTTTAATCAATACTCATCATTCTGTTATAATTATTATTTAGCATGGGTGAGAGTGTGGCATCAATTTCCCTTTACGCTCGGGCAGTTAGTACTCAGGAGATTCGTGGACCTATAGAAGCAATTTTGGCTTCAATGTTACACACACTTACTTGGGCACAAGCTGCACTTAACTCAATGGGAATTACTTTGGAGTGGACATATAGAAAATACCATTCTAAGGAACCAAGCGGCTGTTAACCTGCTACTCCCACACCCTTGCAGGGCGCAGTCCTATGCATGTTTAGACAGAAAAGTCTTACAGTTCTCAGCAGTCATATTAGAAAATAAGGGCTGTTTTCTATCTAAATATAGATAGGATTGCTCCCTGGCTTTTCCAGTTTAATATTTTTCCTTCCACTGGGCTTTTACGCATCTAGAGAGCCCTCCACCTGCCTCACTTACCTGTGCCTTTTAACAGTTACTTTGCGCGCTCGGATGCCTATAGAAGGGTGACGAAAAAAACCGAGCTTCATAGCCCAGTTTAGTAAAGCGATCTATGGACACGGGCGAGCTTCACCACAGAGCCTTCAATTACGTACAGACACGAAAACTAGGAGAGGGAAGGAGACATAAAATATGCCTCGGTGCCAGAGGAAAGATGTGAATTTGTACAGACAATCAATCGTACCTCAAATGGCATCGAACACCCCGCTGCAGAACGAATTGCCAGCCAGACGGCCAGCGCGACGTGAGCGCGGAGCTAAACGTGTTACAAGAAAATCTCCCTGGGTCCCAATGGGCTTTCTCGCCGTAAATGTCCTCGCGCCCCGTAGCCTTAAAATACAGGATTCTCACTTGTCTTCAGTGGCACTGCAGCGTGACTAATGCCTTCTCCCCGTTGGCCCCTTTTGTCTCCATCAAAAAGAAGAGCATTTTAGAAAACAGTCTGCGCTTGCTGTACACCGAGAGCGGCATCAGAAATATCCGGCGCGAAAGGGATCGAGAAAAAGCAATTCACACTGAAAAATCTCTGAATTCGAAGTCAGGTACAGCTTCCGTCTAGTCCTAACCATGTAATAGACAGTAACTGAGATCACATTAAAAGAGATTGACTTCTATGTGCTTTGTTCTTCCAATTCACTACCATAAAGGTGCAATTGCTACGCCTGCTTAGACAGAGAAAAGTTTTACGGGTCCCAGCGAAAGGCCTTTTCCCCTGGCCAAATGTGCATAGGATTGAGCCCCAGAGCACGCAGAGTTGGTTGGATGGATGTTTTATGGAAATAAATGAGATTTTTGCAGCTGAAGACTGCGGTGCGAGCTCATAAGAGACCACCTTCCCTTGTTCCTTAGCCTTTTCTTTCAACAAGACAGAATATTTGGAGTGTTAATTAAAGAGTGACCTAGAAAATCAGAACTCTTCGTTAAAATGAAACTACATTAAATACTTAGTGACACTGAATGGCAAGCGACACTGAATGAAAGTCACCCTGTCTTCTTTGAATAACAGGGTGACTTTAATAAACCGATCCTGGGATTCAAACAAAGTCAGGGGAACCATTGTAGCTGGGAAGTCTGCAAATGCCAGTTCGAGTTGATGCAAGAACTGTAATTAGAGCCATTTAGCACGCGTAAACAAACACGAGTACTTTGGTAGGGCTTGATTTCCACGACTCAGTTTGGGTGATGAGACCAGAGGAATATGCCTGCACTCCAAACGTTAGCTTTGGAACAGTTAAAAAGTCCGGGGCAGGATTATAATCTTCCAGAAAGAACTCCAGCCTATGCATCCCTGAAATCAGTGGGAGAATGGGATTTACACTGAAGAATATAAATTTATCTTTTAAAATCATGTAATCCCATTGACTGTAAGGCGTTAAATTTTGCACAGTCAGTGAACACAATGAAGTTTCAGGGGCAGGCAGTAGGGAGATAACCAAGTATCAAGCACTCTCTCAATAAGGCCAGTTTGCTGGAGAGTATTTGGACCTGAGTCTTGGACACAGCCTCCCACACTCCTACGCACCCCCCCCCCCCCCCCCCCCCATGCCCAAGCTTCTTTAAATAGTGTACTTCCAATATTGGCAAAAGAAAGAGGGCAGGGAAAAAATGCATTAATCTGGAAAGGGTAATGGAATTGGAGGTATTTCCACATATATAACTTTTACTTTATTTTCTATTAAATCCTACTGCAGTGAGTTTTTCATTGCAGATTTGATCAGAGACAGATCTATGATTCAGCCTTCAAAGGATTTTGTCACTGCCAGCATAGTAAATAATGCCTCAATATATAATCTGCAATTTTCTTTCTGTTCAACAATTAAAAAGGCATTGGGGACAAAAGCAAAAACAGAAAACTCTGCTTTTGCCACTAGTGTGTATTCTCATCATAACCAATATTAAATATTATGTTATTTTAAAAAAAAATCCTCTTTTTTCCAAACAAAAACTGACCTAAAGAAGAAGATTTCAGGCCCTATCCTATGCAATTCAGACTGGAGTCAGTGAAAAGGTACCCACAACTGGTGCTCCTGACACAAACAAGTATCCGTTCAAAACTGTGGTTAAAACCAGTTTAACACATACTTGCATCAATTACAGTTCACCATTATTTATTAATCAGTGAGAGCTAGACTCCATTAGCTAAAGCTTCCACTGGTTAAAGCTCATGCCTTTAATGTGTTTCAGTCCATGTATCTGGAGCCTGTTGGGAAATGCTGGGCTTTTTTACTATCAAAATTGGCATGGGTTTGTGCCCTTAAAAATCCACATGCAGATTTCTGTGGTGGCATTTGAATACCCTGAGGAAATTTGGAAAAAAATAGTATCCCCAAAGCATTTTTTAAAGGTTTTGATTCATGCTGAGTGCATAAAACAAAATATATGTCTAAGTTTTACGAGGCATTACAAGCTCAACTTACAGTAGGAACGATTTATTATATTTTTCAGTATCCAATATTTATTCAATCCAGTTTTGAACAAAATTATGAATTCTGCCTCTTTTCTAGAATATTTATAAAGCTAGTTAGCTTTCACATGACTGCATCTCTATGGAACTTATTTTCTCAGTGAGACAATCTAGGAAGTTTTGGATATTTTTGTTTGCTAACAAAGCTTCAAATCCATTTTTAAACTGAGTCACATGTCCACTAAGTATGCAAACAAATGAATTACTAGAGGGAGCAGGTAGAGCTAGGGCCCCTAATTTTTCTGATGCCTTTCTGTTAAGTAAGGAGAAATGCGGGGTACGAGTTGACTAAAACTGGAAGAATTTGGAGAATGAGGTTTGTAAATTTCATTAAGAGCTCCATTAAGTTTGCTCCTAATCTTTGTGCACAAAAACCTGTTTCTCAGCATCACATCCAAAATACTGCCATGAGCAGTGAATTGTGTAGTTCCCAGACTGGATCTTACCTCAGCTACAAAATCATCACAAGCTGACAAACTGCTAAACTCCCAGCCTCTCATCATCAAGTTCAGGTTTACTTTACAGATCTGTTTTAATTTTCATGGAAGCCGTGCCCCTAAAGGGCTCTGAACACTTTTTGCCATGTGAGTGACAACTCTTACTCCCTTAACTCAATGGGTGCTTAACTCTGGAACCTGTGCCAGAGATCACAGGAAAGTAAGTAAAGGAGAAAGGTGCTTTTTAGCATTGGAAAAATGACTTTCTCTGAATTACTCAGGAAACTTTTGCACATCTGGAGTTAGGGGTAGGGTTAGCCAAGGGAAGACACGACTTCAAGAGGGTCTCGACATTTGTCCTTTTAGACAATTAAGCCCCAGACAGAGAACTGGAGCTAACACATATTTTAATCTTTAATCTTGCTGCTTCCTACAACCAGTTTGAAGTAGCTTTAGCATGCCAGAAAAATGAGTGAAGAATTGGTGATCAACACACAAAGGCATGCATAGACATACAGACATGGACACACACACACACACACATTCAGTGTTCTCTAAAAGATTCCAGGGAAGCATTTCAATAATGAGTTTCTTTTTTAAAAGAAAACCCTGTGCAATAATATGGTTTATGTCGCATGAAACACACGCTGGCTGTCAATCAAACCCAGTGCACTTTGGTCAGGAAGAATTGGGGGTTTTGTTTCTAAAACAGTAATGAAGTGGCTTGAATAGCAAACATCTGCCGTGTGAGCTCAAAGCCCCTTACAGCTGTTGGGATCACCAAAGGCCTCCTTGTCTGGTAAAACCTATCCTGGCATTTCTTCAGGAAGACAAGAGACAGGGAAGAGGGGAAGAAAGAGAAACAAGCTCCTTAGAAGGGAAGAAGGTGAAACAACTCTCACTACGATGGTCAGCCCATGTCAGGGTTGTACCTAGGCAGTTGTTGGCTTACTTTGCAGAGAACAGTGCCCTGTTTGAAGGGCTATGCAGCTGAAGTTCGGTTTGCAGATAAAGGGAGTTCAGAGGCGGGGAAGTTGCCCATCTGTGCTTAGCACCTGGACTGAAACTGAGCAGACACACAGAAGGTTAGTTTGGTAAGATGCATGGTATTTCAAATTCTAGCAATTATTTCTAAATTTGCATCTGTATTAAATTAGCATGAGCATGTTTTATGTAAATGTGTGTCCTCTTTTCTGTTCTTATTTGAGAATGTGTAAGTGGCCATCAATACCATTTAAGGCTTCAGGTGGATGGCCAGATGACCAAATGCTTCACCAGACCTATATAGTATATCCTTGCTTATAGCAAACTAGCAGATAAGTTAGCCTAGCCATTACTCTGATATACTAGCTCTCTACAAACAGGATATAAACAATTGCTCATGAGAGCCCTCCTCCACTGCAGTCTGAAGTGGTACAGTCTAAACACAGGGCCACCACCTGACATAGACCAAACCATAAGGCTTAAAGAAGGGGACACCTATTCCCCCATGAGCTGAATAATCAGGGCACATCACTGAGTGTTGCTGCTGACTGTCAAAGAAAGACAAGTAGAAATAGGACATCTAACCCTCTTATTAAAGATATTCCAAGAAGTAATCCCCTGTCTACTCTGGGTTTTAAATAATAATAATAAAGACAATGGATTGAATGCAGATGTAGAAGTCATGCTTAGGGAGATCCATCAAAATCCATGGAGAAAATTTATCGTGATTGGGTAAGGTCCCCTTGATTCCAGTGGAACTGCAATAAATGTGCCTGTGTTCAGACCTAGGGCTATGCTCTTCTGGCAGAAACTGGAAGTTGTTGTACTCTGGGACCAGGGCTCCCATAGATGCAGTGCAGGGGCTTTTCTATCACTGGAAATGCTGGCAATGACTGCATTCATACAACATGATAACCCATGTTGCAATAACAACTCATGGTCCAATGATAATCCACACTCAACCGACGCTCGACCCTTGAGGGTGGGGTACTGTGTTCTCTGAACCCAGCCATCCATTGCCTCACCCTCACCCTTCACCACTCCCTCTTCTTCTGAGCTCAGAGCTGCTGGGGCCAGGGATTAATTTTCTTGACAACAGTACATAGTTGTGAGCTGTTTCTGTTGTAATGAAAAATATTTTATGGTTGACTGGTCTTGAATGGGCTGTTAAGACCAACTGCTTCATGCAAGGTGTGTTCCAAGCCCAGCAAAAGCTTCTAATATATATATATATATATATAAAATATTAGATTAATATAATATAATATAGCCTATCCTTTGGGGCTGTCATGATACACACCTGCACTTCACCATTTAGAGTTACACCTCTGCGCAACCCATTTAAAGTGCTATTCAGTGCACTGCAGGCACTGCCTACTTAAGCAGAACCATCAGAGGAACAGCTCCAGGAGACATCAAGGACGTCTAAGCTGATCAAGGACCCCGTTGCTGCACACCTGGGCATTTCATCAAAGCACAAGACAAATGGGGGCTGTGGCCAGACGTCGTGGAGACCAGCCACTGTTCATCTGTCCCAGAATGCATTGTTCAGTGTAGTCCCATAATCATTGCATTTATCTGTGATTCATTCCATCTGCAAATCTCCCACAACCAATAATCTTTTGGCAGTTTCCTGGCTGCAGTACAATCTTTTCTCCATTCTAAAAACTTGAAAGAAAGAAGACATCAGCATCATCAGCATCTTTATACCATCCGAGAGCCAAAGCCTTCTATGGATGACAACAAATATGGAAATACAACACACCATAACATCCCAGTATACACTACTTTAAACAGATTGCACAAAAGCAGTGCCAATAAAAAGTAGACTTGCTTACACAGCTTACATGTAAGTAAGCCATCATGAGATGGTTGTAGTGGATGGCCTATAAAAGCTTTTAATAAATAAAGCCCTATTATATTCTACTAAATGCCTGGGAGTAGAGCACACTCTTAACCTGGCACTGAAAATATGACAATGTTGACCCCAGCTGGTCTCATTGGGAAAATTGCTCCATAATTTAGGGGCCACCATTGAGAAGGTTCTCCTCTTTCTTGCCCCCCTGGCTGTCCCTTGGAAGAAGCAGTCAGAGAAAACTCAGATATAGTTCACAGTGCCCAAGCAGAGTAAGGCCATGGGATTCATGCACTGCAGGCACAGGCCACGGAGGACTTTCTAGCACACTGAATCAGCTCAGAAGCATGCAGGCAGCCACTGCATGTGGGCCAGGACTGATTTTAGTTATTCGGAACTTCTAGTCCCAGATATTTGTTTATTTAGTGGTATAGAAGTATAGTACATTAAATAATAATACAATAATAAATTATACTTAGCCACTCTTCTGGAATTTTTATCTGTTCCCTTTCTTCAACTCATGTTTGGAAAGGAAGAGATGTGCACAGATTTCTGTATTTGGGTATCAGAATCGAGGTATTCTTATGCTTAATTTATATTTCATTTCTAATTAACATTAGTTGAAGTTCTCTTGTCAGTTTACAACAACACATAAAATACAATATAAAATATGAACAGCATTAAAAACATCATAAAAGGGTTACCAAACAAAAAGTTGAGGCACTTGTGAAAAGTTGCAATAGCTCATATAAAGTAAATCGAATGACCTGTTTAACCAGCCAACAAAGCCCCAGAAAACTAATTGAATGTCTTGTGGGAGAGGACAGTCTCATCCTTGCAATGAAAGGATGTTCAAGTAGGCACCAGGCAGGCCTCAGTAGAGTCTTGTTCCCTAACTGGGCAGTCGCCACTGAAAAGTGTTGGGGATGTGAGCTGATCCACTCGCTCCCAAGTCCAACTCAAGTCTCATCAGCAATTCAGCTTGGACTTGACTTGGGCACAGCAAGAGAATGACTCAACTCATCTTGAGATGTCTACGGTTTTTATGGCCAAGCCACCCCAGAGCTTACCGGCCACATCCGACATGCGAAGGAAGGCATCTGTGACAGGCTGGAAAGCAGGCATGGAAACAGCAGAGGCAGTGGGGGGGGGGGGGTTTTAAGGGGGGGGGGGGGGGGATAGGAAGGAGGGGGTTGCAATAGCAGGAAGGGAAGTCTGAGCTTCAGCTCTTCTTTTTGGCCCAAAGGAAGTGGGTGTTTAGTGAAGGTGGAATCATTATGACGTCTCCCTGTGCCAGGGTGGGAGGGCAATCATGTTGAGAAAATTTTTGTTGTTTTATTGCAATCTTGATCAATTCTAATAACAGCACAATTCTGTTTACATAAATCGAGGCTGAAGTAAAGGACTTCAATGTATCACTAAGAGAAGCACATATAGGACCAGGTTTATAGCTCTCCCACCCATACACCCCCTACCCCACCCTCACTGCCTCCCAATCACTTTTTGGGTTGAAGTTCGCTCTTGAGACTTGAGAAGAGACTTGAGACTTGACTTGAACCTTTCTTGCAATGACTAGAGACTTGACTTGAACTTGACTCTATCTGCATTCAAGGCATCTCCTAATTTGTTTCCTCAGTCCCGACTCTGGGCTGTATCATTGAGCCCTAGAAGTGCCACTGCAGTGACGGTGCTCAGGAGCAATTTTGCCAACCCCCCAGGTCATCTCTGCATTCCACAGATCAACCAGGGATTTGGCAGGACCTCCACCATATAAGCTGGAAAGCCCCCAGAGCCGCCTGTACAAAATGTAGCACTAAAATGCAGTCAAAACATGCTAAGCTGCCAACAGTTCAGAAAGTGAAGAAAGATGAACTATATTCTTCAAGGGGGAGGGTGTTGAAAGCACTCATAGCACTAAATAGAAGTGAACCTTTTCTAGCTCCTAAGCTAGAAAACCAGTTCTGCAAGTTTCCAACACAGCCAGAAGTAGAGAAGCACCAGATGAAGAGGGCACCTATTGGCAAGCTCTGGTGATGCCACCAACAAACTTCTGTCCCCAGTTCTTGGAGGAGCTGAACTGTTCTAGAAAAGCTTGCTGTCTTTTTGTTTGTTTGCTGTGACATGAAGAAAGGGCATGTAAACCAATTGTCATGTGTGAGAGATGGTCTGAACGTACCTGGGATGGCAAGCTTGTAGCACTACTCACATTTGGGGTAGGTAGAACTAAGCTGGGAAATTGCATGGGAACCTCAGTTCATCAGCTATAATGGAGAATATAAGGGAAGGGAAGGGAAGGGAAGGGAAGGGAAGGGAAGGGAAGGGAAGGGAAGGGAAGGGAAGGGAAGGGAAGGGAAGGGAAGGGAAGGGAAGGGTCAGCCTGATGCCTGAGCAGGGTCAGCTACAAAGCAAGGCAACAGGCTTAATCATCAGATTTGGGGAGTCAAAAGGAGAAGAGATGCTCATATGATTTTTGGGTCTCAGATGATAAGAAGAGTCATCCATCCTTGGGGACTATACGTCTTGCTGTAAGGTGCATTTTGGCCCTTGGCTCCTTCACTTTAGTCACCAAAATGACCTGGACTGGCCCCATGCATCAGGGAGGAGGAGGAGGAGGAGGAATGGTTACCTGGGGATCCAGCTTAATCTGCCTATAATGCTGGGCTTACATCACAAGTGAAGAGTTTGCTGTGGCTCTTGTCACAAATGCCTTGGAACCAGGAAGCCCTTGGTCCATTTAGCATTGCTGACACTGGCTGGCAGCAGTTCTCCAGAGTTTCCAGGTTGTGTGGCTAGCCTTACCTGGAGATGCTGCAGATCAAATCTGGAACTCCTGCATGCAAAGAGTTCCAGGTTTGATCCTCTGAGCTGTGTTCCTCCATTATCTGTTCTCCCCATACATTTTGGCTCACGTATTGCTGTATGGAAGCCGAAGGACCAAAGTCTCCTAACAAGCCTGGGCTGATGAACTCTGGAGGAAGCAGGAATGCTAGTTGCAGAATCAATGGCTTCCTTTGCCACATACTTTAAAATGTGGCAGCAAAAACAGAGTGGAGAAGGTAAGGGAGCATCCTTCTTGCATTACATCGCTCATAAAAGCATGTTTCCTGGCCCGTATTTTTCACATTAAGGTAAGATATGGGCTGATGTGGTAGTTATGTTTATATCTGACAACAGATCCTCTTTGTTGTATCCTAATTCCCAAATCATTATGAAAGTATTTGCACTCTTGTTTGTTTTTCTTACACTAACTCCTTGCCTCCACCACAGTGTGAGAAAAAAAATAATTTGCACCTGCCAAAAGGAAACTGCTGCTTTTCTTGGCACACAGTCAGGAACTATGCTGTAGCACCTCAGCAACACCCATCAGAAAAGGTGCACCACCCCATAATCATCTCCCTAAATATCATCTGGTTCGCCCAGTGCTCCTCTTCTGTCCAATTTGCAGTGCTAGTTTATCCAATCGTGTATGTTCCTTGGAATTCTAAGTAATAAATATCTGGGTGGGATCCACTGGAACAGGCACAACAAAATTGGCATTACCCAGAAATGGGACTAGGTATCAGCTAGTGGAGGTACTCCCACAATTTGCAGAACACAATACACCAATTTCAATTCTGAAGAGTGTTGCGGGAGAGAAACCAAAGAGCAACCCGGTGAGAGCGGAGAATGCTCAGTTGGTGCAGAAAGAAGGGAGGCAGGAAGGGGAAACTTGGCAGGGGAAGGGGAAAGGAACGAAAGCTGGAACTCCAGAACCCTTCATGTGGCAACATTTTGTTGCAGGCCCTACTTGTTACACCTAATAGTCTTTGATAGGCCTCTCCTCTACCAGCGACCACTGCTATATATTTAGGCAGCAGATTCCATACATGAAGCATCTGTTGCTTCAAGAAGAACTTCCCCTCATCTGCTTCATTGGTTGACCGAGGGTTCTACTCTTGTGAGAGCAGGTGAAGAGGTGATGTACTCATCTTCTCTACACCTGGTGACCTCCAGATGATTTATACTACAATTCCCAGCTGCCCCAGTCCACAGGACCAATAGCTTGGGACTACAGGGGTTATAGTTGGAAGGCCCCCTGTTGGGAATGTTCCTCCACACACTTTGCCTTCATTTTGTACAAAGAGCTATCCTTCTCCCCCTTTTGGCCCGTTTTTCTCAAATAATCCCACCCCTGAAGAAACACTTCAGCATTTAACATGAACATGCAGATTGCAAAAGGAAATTCCTGTATTTGTTTGGGTTGGCTGTAAACTGCCCAGACAGAATCAGGAGTATGACTTAGGGTCATTCGGCTGCAAGTCTGCACACACTTACTTGGGAACAAGCCCCTTTGAACACAATGGGCTTCTTGTGTGTGTGCAAAATTGTAGAAGGTTGCACCATCAACAGTACATCAATATTTAGTGACTGCTCCAAAAATAGCATAGTTGTGATGATTTGTGAGAGTAGTTGTAGCAGAAGGGTGCACCAATCCTTGGGCAGCCCTATGTGGAGCACTGTACAATAACCACCATGGAAGGTGACTCAGGCCCACAGGACCCTGTGTCAGATGTGCCCTGGAAAAAGCAAGAGGGACAGTTTCTTTGCTGCCTTTGCTGCCTCAGAGCAGGCTGTACAATGAACCCTAGCCCTTGTCTGACCAACTCACCCTGAGCATTCTAAGTCACCCTAGTCAGCATCTCACTCATGCCATCACCCACAGTGCCCTGGGAAACCAAGGGGTTCCTTTGGGTCCACTCTGTGGGAAGATGCTCGGGAATCACCCAAGTTCCAGAGGTTACCCAGGGGTCCCACAGAATCACCTGCTGAGGTGACAGGAAAATCCCCAAGGGCCCTTAGAAAGCCGCCTGCCAGCATCATGTCCTCATCTTGTTGCCCAGCAGAGCTGGGTGTGTCTCAGCCCCCAGAGAGATCTGATTGAACCCTTAGAGGCCCCCCATGAGGAATTTGTGCAACACCTTGAGGATAAAATTGCTTGGAACTGTAGAGACTTGGACTCCGTGGTTATTCTAGGTCCATCAGCGGAGGCATCCAGTGTGTCATCTTGTTCCGTTTCAGCTCTTGTGGCCTGACGATGTGGACAGGGCGCTTCAGTCTGTCTGAACTATGACCTGCTTGCTTGAACTTTGCCCTTCCTGGTTGGCTGGAAATCTATGCAGGGAGTCTGAGTCTGGGCCAAGGAGTCTGTTAATGCCTCTTTCAGAGAAGGAGTGGTGCCCTCTACTTTAAAAATAGCGGTCATTGCACCACTCAAGAAACCCGCCCTGGACCCTGAATAATTTTCAGATAACCAGGTTATCTGATGGAGCGCCTTTCCCCATAGGTACTGGCTCGTTCACTGCCATCTTCATCTGAAGCCCCCTTCCACATTCCTCTCCCTAATGAAGTGAGGGAGAGATTGCAAGGAAAGGGGCTTTTGCAAGTATAGCAACCAAACTCTGGAATTCGATTCCACTGGAGAACCAGAAGGTACTGTGAAGTAGGCTTGCCTGCAACTCCCATAGTTCCCAGTCAAGAATCATGGCCTGCTGGACGATGTTATGGCAACTGCAGGCCAGCACATCTGGGCAGCATTAGGTTGAAACAAGCTGGTCTGCCCAGAACCACAGAGGTGCTACAAAGAGTTAGACAATGGATTCAAAATGCAGTTGTGTCTAAGTGTACCATCCAATACACATTCTGAGAGGATTTGAAAGGCGCTCCCCACTCCCCAACTCTTTCAGCACATGGAATCAAAAATAATTCTGCATTTAGAAGCAGAGGGGAAGTAGATGTGTTGATTTCCCTGAAAGAAAATTCACTGGATTTCCTTTCCTTTTAACAGCCATGTAAAGTCGTTCATTTTGACCCAGTCATTTGCTTTTAATAGCAAAGCCAGCAGCATGTTTTGGAAAGCAGATCACTCCTGCTGCTGGCATTTTGCCCATATTGACCATAATAATAGGGCTTGTTCTAAACTTTTGCAGTTATTAGATCTGGGACAAGCAGGACCCAAACTGGGCTGCTTGCTTCACAGGTTTTACTCCATATCACATCAGAAAATGGAAACAAGCAGTCCATCCCACAAATTAGTAACGTCAGGGAAATTTAATCACACTAATTAACACCTTGCCACTATTCAACATATTATGAGTTAGAAACAGCCTCCTCTGTTGTTCTGAAATTGGGAATTAATTCAAGGAAGGGATAGGTACATCGCTTACCTGAGCCATGGTGAGGTCAGGAAGCCTGTTGCCCAGATCAGTGGCGAAGAATCAAACCCAAATGCTACCGAATCATGGACTCAAAGCCCTCACAACACAAGGCACACCAGGTCACGTCCCAGCTCACGTTCACAAAACCACACCACACCGGCCCTTTGGGCTAGACTTCTCATTCTTTCTGTTAGCTGTTCATTGCTCAGGTGTCTTGTACGATATTAGAAAATGGTTTACACATTCTTTAAAATAAATTAAATACATACAATGAAGGGGAGAGGGGGGTGCATGGACACCTACATCCATAGCCAACTATCATTTATATAATTTTTAGGTTTTTTTCAGTTATATTAATCATGTATTTCTGTTATATGAATTATAGATTATCTGTGTAAGTTGCTTCAAACATGCTTCTCCTGGTGGAAAGCAACACATATCTTAATAATAAAAGCAGCACATAATAACAGCAGTAATAATGGGATGCAGGGTGTTTCTGGCATTACACCTAACACGGGACACCTGTCCCCAAAAGCAGGCAAGGTTCAGGGCTGCCGGTCTGTTTGTTCCATTGGCCAAAGGCACCACTTTGCCATGGCTCCCTAATAACCAGAGAGACACCTGGCTGGCACCGGCTATTCACAAGGAACCTATTCATAGCATGGGAGCAGGTGGCATCCCAGGAGCTTAAGTGACTTTGACAGTCTGCCATGACTTCTGTGGGTGAGAATCGGCCCAGAGAGACTTTCCAACGCCATCAGCCGTCAGCCTTCATAACCGGCTTCTAGACAGGCGTCTTAATTTGCAAACCAATTTGTACCAGGCATACGGTAGATCAGCATTACAGCCGTGCAGACAAGTGCAGGTAGGATGAATTGGCAAAGGCAGCTGGAGAGGCAGCGATGACCCCTCAAGCAAAGCACCTTTAGCAGGAGGAGGACCTTTCGGCACTTCCTGGGAGCATCTCTGTCTCAACTGAACCTCCCTCAGCTCCTCAAAAGTCCTCTTCTCCCTTAAAATGCTCTGGCACGTGCCACACTTTCGACCTGGCCGCCACACATCGTGGCGAAAGCAGGACTGTCAGTTTCCCTGCCAAAGAAGGAGTTGCAAATTAGGCCTCTTGCCTGCCAAAGTCAAGGTGCACCATGTGCAAAACTGGTCAGCACCCGAGGCCTACAATCCCACCAGTACCTTCCCTGACCCTGGGAGTAAAAACACAGGGAATGACATATTAATGGAATATTAATGCTGTTCTTTCAAGACATCCAAGCTTTCCACACTTGGCCTAAAGACCCTGAGCGAGAGAGCTGGCTCACCACCTCCCTCAGCTTGGCCAGAGCAAGAGGCAGGAGACCAGGAGGTCTGCAGTGGTGGGAAGCAGGATTACTTCAGGCATCTCTTGCCAGTCCCTCTCTGCTGGCATGTGGGTTCTTGTCCAGTGCCCCACCATGCCTGCCCCTTGGCACCAGCCCATGAACGGATGCTGAGCTGCGCAGAACAGTGCGAGCAAGTGCTCCATGCTTGGCCTCCAGGTGCAGAGCATGACAGGAGGCAACAAAGGGGAAAGGAAGGGTGGAAAAAGATAAATACGAGAAAATGCGGTTATTGAAAGTATGCCTCCTTTTGGTTGGTGAGGAAGACTGAACGGATGGATATTGTACATGCCCAAATAAAAGACATGCCAGAACAAAAGCAAAGTGGCATTTTCAAAACCCTGCAAAGGGGTCTTCGCGTTATTCCTCATGAAGATACCCAGTGTAAAAGTAAGAGAACCTTTTCCGTGTGGAATCAAAACTTGCCCTGCACGAACCATTCTCTTCCATTTCTTCTCCCTCTGTGATCTTTTAAAGAAAGAATGTTCATTATCAGGGAGAAGACAAGTAATTCAATTGACACTGAGAATAATTAGAAAATTGAAAACACATGTAGGTATAAAGACTCTGATTTGAGCCCTGGTGCCATTGGTTAAGCCTGGGAGCTTTCCCTGGCATTACGCTGAGCTAACCCTTGGAGAATTGCACTCAACAACTGCCTAAGCCCCCTATGGGGAAGGACCTTCCTCTAGCACTATCTTCCACCCCCTTTCTTCTTCATTCAGCTCTAGGCTTTCTAACTTTGACATTCTCCTTGACCCAAGGTTTTTCTTCATAGAAAAGTCTGTCTGAAAGAGTTATATTGCCCAGGATAATAGGGCTCTCCCAGCTTTTGGGTTGTTTTGTTTGGGTTTAGTGGAGCAGCCAGTTAGTTTTCAAGCTACCTGGGCTTGAAGTATGGGCTGGTGTGAACCCAGCCTCTAACGGTGCAATCCTAAGGCAGAGTCAGAAATGCATTTCATAAGCAGAGCTGGCACTCCAAATTCGGAGTGCTCTCCTTCCACCCTTGGAACTGGCTGCAGCCCGAAGGAAGGAAGGAAGGAAGGAAGGAAGGAAGGAAGGAAGGAAGGAAGGAAGACCTCAGAACTGGAGTTCTGCGGACATTCCAGTAAAGGCAGAGGAGAGTATCCCGACAATGCCTGAGCCTCTCCTTGCCTTCTACAGGTGGACTGTTTGGCAGGGCAGAAGAAGCGAGGAGATGACCTTTTTCTCTGTGCTCCTCTGACCTCCATAGGATGCCTCTGAGTTTGCAGGGTTGCAGGGAGCTGAGCTGAACTGCACTGTAAATAACACGGTGTTTGAGCAGAAAACCAAAGAGGAGAAGAGATTCCTTCTTTAAAGGGTACATTTGTCTATGGGATTTCAGTAGAACCAACACTGCCATGCCACTGTGTGGAACCACTGTATATAAAACAGCACTGCCATGATCAGAGGAAGTCTCTTTCTGAATCAGTCCTTACACATTATTTTGATTCAAATATGAAAATGAACCAAGAACTTCCAGAAGAGACTTGCAGACAATGTGACTATTTTACAGTCATTTCTGTCCTCTGTCTCATCCCTTTATCAGATCTGGGAATTCATAGTGGGGATGGGTGAGCCCTGATTTAAAGGGTGAGCGAGAGCATCGCTCTTTGCTTGTTGGATTGATTTATATGATCACTGAGCTCCACCATCTTCATGAGGATCTCTTGCAATCTCCCCAGAACATTTTTCTTCCTGGGACAGAGCAGCAAATGCTGCCCCTTCATACCTCAAGTAGAGAATCATCCTGCTGGAAGCCAGTCCTGAAGCACAAAATTCCACAAGTGGAAGCACAGTAAGGTATAATAATAATAGCCAATGCTTTGCTGCCCTTTCAAGACACCCAAACCAGTGACTTTGTGCGTCACACTGCCAGATTTGGGAGGGCAAGCCCTGCTTGAGAAAACAGAAACACAGACCAGCTTCTGCTTGACCCAAAGTCAGGAAGTGCATTGCAGATGTTTATTGAGCTATGATTTCTGCATCTGGATGATTAATTAACTGTTGTGCAAAAGCACAAGAAAACCATGAACATACACTTTGTCAGGAAGAACCTTTCACACAGCACTTTGCATAAGCACATTATGCACTCCCAGGTGTGGGACAAACTAGACATGATGTGATACTCGTTGCTTTTAGTGTTTTTGAATTGCTAATTAGGTTTAGGGGGGAAGATTGCCATTGGATTGGGTGGGGAGGGGAGAAATAGTGTAACCCACAATCCAGCACATGGTGGTTAGAAAGCAAAAGGTGCAACGCCATTCTCCTGTGTCTCAGATTCAGCTAGAATTTTGCTCACATTAGTCACATAATGTCAAGAGCACAGATTGCAATCTTAGCACATATGGCACTAGAGGGTGCTTAAAATTAGAGTGCAATTCTAGGGTTTCCCAAAATTGTCTGGTAGATCATAGGGTTTTTTGGAGTCTAAGCAATGAGGTCCTGCCTTCTCACAGCTGGCATGAAAGGAATCAGGCTGGTTGCCCCCTCCCACTGAGGCTGCAACTGAGCCTCGGAGGAGGAAAAAGAGGAACAGAGAAACAGAGCAAGTCAGAAGGGGCTTCCTGGGTCATCTAGTCTGACCCCCAGCTCCAGCTGGCTCTACTCATGACATGGCTACCATTATGCTGAGGCTGGGAAGGGGAGGAGGCTGGGACCACAGAGTTGCCTTGATTCTGACATTCCTTCCCTCCTCTTTACTGGCCCTAAATCTAGACAGCTGAAAACAGCCATCTAGATAAAATTTGGGGTGTAAGGTCTGGAAGAGGTCATTACTACTGCCCTTCAAACCTTGCATTGGATGATTGTAAACCTCCAGTTTGGGAAGCTTTTTAGTATCTGCCATGAGTGTAATAGGATTGTGCCCTTAACTGTAAACACTGCAGTTCATATACAGAAAGAAGTAATACATGCACACAGTTTCCTCTCCATCAAGTCTTTGAAATAAAAGACAGCAATAGGCCTATGGTTAGGTCATCCAGTTGGCTTTGTGGCTGACGGAATCTAGCAGCCACTGTTCTAAATGCTCCTGCTGAAAAATTCTGCTTTTTGGACTGTTCACATTCCCTTTCATTTCAGTATAATTACAATGTGGCAGAACTGTCTGTGCCCTGCTTTTCATTGTATTAATAATCTCTCCAGCAATGTGCAGCTTTCCTTGGATATCCACACTTCAATTACTTCCTGCGGAAGATGTAAGGAGATGACTCTTTCCTTGGGACTCTCTTCTTCCAGACAGCTTGGGTGGCTGCAGAGCTATGGAGAAATGTCTGAGAGAAAGAAAAGAATCAATAGCACCTGTGGCCAGCTCACAATGGGTATTCTCTGAGACATCACCAAAAAGAATTCAAGAGATATACTAAAGCCCCTTGAGAAAGGAGCAGAAAAACAGAAGTCTCTTTTATGAGTTAACTTATGTGAAATTATTACAACATCAGTCCAAATTGAACAGTCTAGCTATGACTCTCTGTTCGCTATTCTTTCCTTCACTGTCTCCTTCTGCCTTTGCCTTTTTCTTCTTTCTCTGGGTTACAGGACGGGTGGTTAAGTGAGATCAAGGGAAGGACAGGATTGCTCCTGGATTACTGCTTAAAGGGACTATTTGTGAAATGCCATTTGAAAATGCCAATAAAGTGTAAGTAATAGAATAAATTTAAAAGAAAAAGGTAGGAGGTGCATCTAATTAATAAATAAATTGCAGCCATTCCCAAGTTGGGTCAGCTCAAGATAACTGAAGGACACCAGGCTGAGTAGGGCTGAAATGTGATTATGAACTTTAAAAGTGCCTAAAAGCCAAGTTCCTGGATCTAGAGGCAGAGATCTGCCATTTCCCTGGATGCCACCCAGTCCAGCTTCAAAGATCCAGGGGACATCCTGTGTTTCCCTAACCAATGGATTCCCGCCTCCCCATCCCCATTTGCATTTGCAAGTGATGGGATGGAGAGCATTGTCTTGTTCATGTTTAAAGGCAGGCAGCGAAATTCTTCCATACAAGTCCACCAGACAGATGCATTAACTCCTGTAATCCCTTCCCGTGGTTTAGGAGACGCCAACCAGATTTATTAATTAAACCCAGTTATCTGGTGGCTACTGTGAATTAAGCATTTCCTCGTAATGGCTGTAATGAGGGCTCATTCATTAGTAAAAGTTTCCATTGCATGTAAGGCGAGAGGTTAGTTCTGCTGGCCAGCTGAAGCCGAGAAAGAAAAGGAAAGCAAGAAGGCAGGCAGCAGATTCATGAGCTGGTTAGGGAGCCAGTGTGGTGAGGGATGTCCAAGAAATCTGTAGGGGACACAAATGGGGTGAGATTTCTGTGAGTCTGACCTGTAGATTCTGCACCAGATGGGCATTTTCTGGGTTGTGTGGATTCCCAGGATTCCCAGGACTTGTGGCCCTTCTGTTTAACTTTTGTGGAGAGGGATTTGCCCAAAAGCAACTTCGCAAAGGCACAAGTGAATTAAAAGCTAGTGGCAAGCAGTCAGTGGAACAAAATCCACCTGATCATCAGTGAAACAGAATGGATTTAGCGAAAGCCAGCCTTCCCTAGGAATAGCACTCTGCCTGACCTTTGAAGGAGCAGTTCCAGCTGTAAATCTCACCACTGTTGTGAACTTAATAGATCCCCTACGCAAGCCTTCTGTCCCACTCTCAGCCTCAGCTCCATGTTCACTATGGGGATATAAGTCAAACTGGCCTGCCTTAATGAGTTTCTGTAAAGAATAGAACAAAATTTGGAATCCTCTGAATCTTTGAAAACAGGACATTTGATGTAGTGGCATGTGATGATGAATTATCTTCCTTGTGAGATGACATATGTCCCTGACAGTTTTATTGTTAGGGACACGCTGAAGACAAGTGTTCATGTCAGCTCTCCCTGTGCAGTTTAGCCTACTTTCTTATGGGTATGTAGATACAATGCACTCTGCGAATTTATCAAGCATCCGTGTTGTCCAGATGCAGAGGAAGGATTCTTGCACAGTGGCAGAGCACAGGTTTTGCACACAGAAGGTCTGAGGGTTGTTTTTTTTCAAAGCCCTGGATAGCTGCTCCCAGTCAGTGCAGACAATACTGGCCTCCACGTAGCAATAGTGAGACAGAGTATAAAGCGGCAGACTCTGTGTACACACCCAGTTATCTTCTCTGGATTTCAGGAGCGATGCCTCATTTCTGCGGGACTCAGTAGTTCCTCCAGCTGTACTCAGGCAGGGATGGGGAAACAAGCAGCGTTCGATACCTCAAGGATTCTGCAAACATTGCCCACCACTCACCTTGTGCCCAATTCCTGTTTGTGATGGCTGCTCACTCTGCAAGAAAGGGAAATGTGCAGATTGAAAAGCAAACAAAAGTGCTCCTCTGAATTTGTGCATATTTCCTCCGTAGGCTAAAATGGGACTGATTCAGTCTTTGGAGGAAAGTAGCACAAAATGAACTGGGAATCAGATACAAGAAATCTGTGAACATCTATCCAAGAATGTACTAATACTTGCAACAGGCAAGCACTTGTTCAGAGCTTCAAACAGGACAGAGTTACATCTGTTCCAGGCAAATTTTGCTTGAGCTTCTGAAGCTGAGGATAGAGTCACAGCTCCCTCTGCTGCTCTAAAATTCAAAGAGCAATGCTATTTTGCGTAAAGAGCTTGCATTTGTAACCTTGATCTAGAGGACAAGGGGACAGAGGGCAAATGAACAACCATTTTCAGCTTCATTTTGTGTCCAAACAAAATTAGACTAGGTCACTAAGTACTCTGAGTCACTGTAGCACTAACCCTCTCTTGCTTATTTATCTGATCACTCTCTATAAATATTGTTTGCCATAAATATACACAAAGGATATGATTCATCAGCATGCTCTCCACATAACCCTCCTACAGGGATTTAGTAGCACTCATTAGAATGTATTGTTATTTGTAGTGCAATTCTCCATGCATTGGAGTCTGTATTTTTAAAAGTTGTATAGTAATTTTGGTGGCACATTCAATACAACATGCAGGGGATAGAAAAAGGTACGCCAGCAGAAATTCTCTTGTCTTGTCACCACAACAAAGGCTCAGAAGCTCTGTTTGCCTTTCTGCAAAAGCACTGCTAAGAATGACACTGCATATCATCTTTTATGCATAAAAGCTTTCCTGTCCTTAGATTCTAAGGCCTTTGGAATATAGCTTCCCTTGCAAAAATCTTCCTTTAGCTCTCTTGGGGAAGGTCTATGATGGAACACAGTCTCTGTATTTATACAACATGTATTTATCATAGATGAGGCACATGCTAATGAATACAGCATGGTTTCCACTTTGTTGGAAATGTGACCTTGTGTCACCCACAAATGCAATTGAAGGAGAAGTAGAGGGAATTGGAAAAGTGTTGTGAGCAAGGAAATGAACCTTTCGAAGAGAAGAGAAGAGAAGAGAAGAGAAGAGAAGAGAAGAGAAGAGAAGAGAAAATGACCCTCCACTCAAAAGCAAGCAAGTGCAGCTCCTCTTCTGGGCTAATTTTCCAACAAATCAGGTAAACAAATGAAGTCAATGTGATTCATTTCTGAGTAATATATTGTATGGAAAAATGCAACAAATAAAAAACTTGGCTGAAGAAATCTGGAATAAATGGCAGAAACAGCACAAGAAGGATGGTTTAGGTTGAGTATCATGTGGCATAAAAATGCCATCTGTAGATTCCCCTTTGAAGTTCAGTTCCAAAGAATTAGGGCTAGAGAATGAATCAGCCAAGATTATTTCCCTCCACATTTTTGAGGGATTGTTGCTTGCTGCTTGTTATGCTCATTAAGTAATTGCTTTACTGAAGTAGAAAGATCATATGGAAGGCTGACCACTTTATTTTGGTGTAGGCATTCAGGGTCACTGTGTGCTTTCTAGGATACACAAAGTGTCAACTTCAAATTTGCAAATTGATATACACAGGCTGGAGGTGGGGGATGAAAGGCAAAGGGCTAATGCAAGCTGGGTTGCCAAAGGGCACAGAAATGCAAAAGCACAGACAGTGGTGATTACCTTAAGAGCTGCCATTCCCAAATGTGTTGCGTGAAGACACAGACCTCATTGCAACAGTGGGCCAGTTAGCATATATAGCACAATTAAAAAAAAAAAAAACTTCTGTCCTTATTCAGCCACAGGAAATAGAGCAGCAGCATCTCTTGATGAAATAGAAACATAGAAACAGAGCGAGTCAGAAAGGGCCTCCCAGGCCACCTAGTCTGACCTCCGGCACCAGCCGGCTCCTCTTACGACATGCCCACCATGTGGACGTCCAGCTTATCCTTGAACACCCACACCAATGGGGCCTCAACGACCTCTTGTGGAAGCCCATTCCACACCCTCGGGGTCCTGACTGTCAGGAAGTGCTTCCTGGCATCCAAACGAAACCTTGGCTCCCTGAGCTTTGCTCTGTTGGAGCGCGCTCTGCCTTCCTCTGCAGGGGAGAACAGGTCTCTACCCATCTCCGTGTGACATCCCCTCACATACCTGTATGTCACCAACTTATCCCCTCTGAGTCTCCTCTTCTCCAGGCTGAAGAGACCCAGTTCCCTCAGTCTCGCCTCATACCCCATCCCCTGCAAACCGGCCACCAACCTTGTGGCCCTACGCTGCACTGACTCTAACCTGGCTATATCCTTCCTGTAATGAGGGGCCCAAAACTGAGCACAATACTCCAGTTGCGGGCACACCAGAGTCGTATAGAGTGATAGTAATACCTCTCTTGATCTAGAAGCCACACTTCCGGCTATGCAATCAAGGATGGTGTTCGCCCTCTTGACCACCGCATTGCACTGCTGACTCATGTTTAGCCTGCAGTCAACCAGCAGCCTGAGGTCCTTTTCACAAGTGCTGCTCTCCAGCCACTTGTCCCCTAACCTGTACTTATGACACCCGTTCCTATGCCCCAAGTGCAAGACCTTGCACTTACCCACATTGAATGCCATCCTGTTGTCTCCTGAAATGAACTTCAGAAATTTGTGTTCATGCCTGTCTCTGAAATTTCTCTGTTTAGGATCATTAACACAGCGAGTATTGAACCCACAATGAGCCATGGCATGTGCTAGCCATGTGCAGCTGCCATTTTGAATACCCAACGATGCAGTCAAGGATTATACGAGGATTGTTTAACCCCTGCACATCCCATGGTGGGTGACTTTGCACTGCACAGTGCAATTCCCAACCTCTCCAGTCAGGGGCTGCATATTGCAAAAGGTGACCACACACACCTGGAACACGCCGCAACTCACCTGCAACCTGCCGTGTCCAAACCACGTTGTGCAAGCTGAATGTGTATCAGGGAAGCTGAAGCAAAACTGTGGTTTTTCTAAAATGGCAAGTAGAACTATCATTCCTCAAACTGCTTTTTTATATAGTGTATGTCCTTAAAACTTTTCTGTCAATGACGTTTGCCAATTTAAACAACAAAAGCTAATGAAAAGCAGAATTCTTTCAGGCTCTTGTTGTTTTGATCAGGCTGACGTGGTTCTTCCTCTTTGGCTGGGGCTTCTCTCCTGCTGTCCCCTTGATGCACACAAGCTTTTGAATAGCCCATGGGAAGCATAGGGAGGGCCACATCCCACCAGTGCCGTCTGTCCAGGAGCTAGATGGATGGGCTTCTTGACCTGGGAAAATAAGATAAGCCATCTCCCATAAACACTTCACCCAATGACATACAGAACAGGATAGAAAAGGACCACCAGGTGGCAGTGGATCAGCAGAAGAGATTTCTGTGTCAGGAAAGTATTTGGGACAGTAAGGACAAAACAATGCTCCATCCTTACATTAGAGACCATTGGAAACCCATTTCAGAAACTTGAACTATGAGAATTAAAAATATCCTGGCTGTAAAGATGAGGACTAGCCACTTGACCTATAGCAGATTTATTTGTAAATCTTCATCATGAGAGTTGATGGGATGTATTGAACAGAGTGTCAGATGCAGACCCTCTCTAATACCACTTCAGCCTTAAATCTTGCTGGGTGGCTCTGGAACTGTCAGAGTCACTATCTCACAGTCTAACCTACCTCACACGGTTGTTCTGAGGACAGACTGCAGTGGAGGGTGGAATTATGACAGTTCCTTGGAGAAAAGGTAGGAATAAGACCAAACTATGTAGCTATGCTCATTTCCCACCCCGTGTACCTTTTCATTGGCCCAGTGTGCACAAAGCCTTCATAGCCCAGTTGCGAACATAAAATTGTCTCCCCATGGTCAGATCTCATGTCACAGCACTAATGTGTGCCTGTGATGGACCCAATTATTCCTTTATCTAAGGCCACCTCTCAGGACAGAAGCCCTCCCAAAACTAAAATTCAAGTAACAAAAAGCAGATGCAAGAATGAGGCCTCAAACACTCATAAAACAACAGATAACAGCAGTAAACATTAGCAAAAACCTAAAACATATTTGATCTTACAAAGCAGAAGAATGCAGTAAAACAAAGCCGAGGGAAGCGAGTTCTTCTTCTGCTGGCTTTAAAGTTAGGTACCCCCTGGAATAAGATGTGTAAGCATAGGAAGAGCCATGTGGAATAAGACCGAAGTTCTATCTAGGCCACCATTGTGTTCACATCCTGGCCAGACAACTCCCTGCAAGAAGCACACATGGGAGCCATGGATACACTGGTAATCTTCCACTTGTGCTCCTCATCAACTGTCATAAAGTGGTTTACTAGTGACCTTATATATAGATTGTAGATGTAGATGTAAATATGTTCAACCAGAACAGGAAAACATCCAAATTGCACAATGGAAAAAAGAGACAGCATTTCAGGGTGTAGAAAACCTACATGCTGTTTTATCCCAAGAAGCTGCCCTATGCATTCTGGTTCTGAATAATATGTATGCGCCTTCTTGAGAAGACGATGCTTCTCAAAGTGCCAGCAGAGATCTCTGAAAAGGAGAATCCAGGACTAAAACTTAGGCTTTATGAACTGCAATGACCTGCTACAGCAGAAAGTCAGACACAATTAGATTAGAAGAATATTGGCAATTGTATTCCTTCTGAAATTTAGAGAACGAGAGATTGATATTCTGAAGTGAACAAGGGTGATGCTAGCAGGAGAAGCAATGCAGAAATCCACCCAGGAATGAAATTGAGAGAGACAGAGAGAGAGGGAACAAGCACAATGAATTCTCAATGATGCTCCAACAGCAACAAACAACCAGATGGCTGAGCATCCCTGAGAGACACTATTCGGAGAGGAAGCAGAGAAGGGAGTCCAGGGGTCAGTTTAACATGAACAGCCATTCCCAGTGGAAAACAAAGAGGAAAGGCAGATGATGAGCAGTCTTCATGGGTCCTGCACAGCATGTGGCACTAAAACTGGAGCTGGAAGACACAGCGGCATCTTTAGCTCTCTGGGGCATCGCTGTGTAGCCTTTGTCAACCTACGCTTTCCCTCAGTCTATTTCCCACCACTCATTTTCTTTGTGCATAGGTCTGTGAACTTTTTGCTTTTGCTTTATTTATCCATGCTTTATTTTCCCTCTTTCCTCCCCTTAAGTGTTTATTTATTTAAGGCTTGCAAACCTCCCTAGTATTACATAATGTCTGGATTATTTGATAGTTCCTTACAAAGGTTCTAGTCCCTATGGTCTAAGTCTAGGGACAAAACAACCACCACCACCATGAACTAATGTTCACACAAAGCACTTGCTTGCCAGAAAACAAACACCACCAAGGGCCAAACAGGATGTGATCCATGTGTTAAAACAGGAAAGAGTTCCAATAAAGTAGAAAGAGGAGGGGCGGTCTGAGTTTAAAATGAAAAGGGATGCATGTGTGGGGAACAAGGACCTCCAAGGTCTTGGCTTACATCTCTAAAATAGCTTTACCCCCTAAGTTTTCCCTCCTCAGTTGAGTCCCAATGCTAGAAATACTTGACAGAACAAAAAGCACTTGAAAATTCACTTGCAGAATGATGGGGCAGAGAGAAGCCGGCTTGCTTGCTTGCTTGCTTGCTTGCTTGCTTGCTTGCTTGCTTGCTTGCTTGCTTGCTTATTTATTTATTTATTTATTTATTTATTTATTTATTTATTTATGGAACTTCTATGCCGCCCCATTCGCCGAGGCCTCGGGGCAGCTCACAATAATAAATAAATAAACACAATATAAAAACAATAATTATTTGAGTCGACCTGGCCAATCAATCAATCAATCATATTAACAATTAAAATAACGTTTGAATAAAAAGGTATTCGCCTGGCGCCAAGAAACAAATAACGACGGTGCCAGGCGGACCTCTCTGGGGAGTGTATTCCATAGATTGGGTGCCACTGCAGAGAAAGCCCTCCTCCAGGTACTTACCCTCCTAATATCCTTCACAGGGGGTTCCCAGAGAAGGGCCTCTCCCGCCGATCTCTAGGGGCAGGCAGGCATATATGGACGTAAGCGCGCCTTCAGGAAACCAGGACCCAAGCCGTTAGGGGCTTTATAGGTCATAACCAACACCTTGAATTGGGCCAGGACTTCAATGGGAAGCCAGTGAAGCTGACGGAGAACTGGAGTTATATGAGAACAATGCCCAGTCCCCGTCAGCAACCTGGCAGCTCTATTTTGAACCAATTGAAGTATCTGGACCATCTTCAAGGGCAGCCACACATAGAGCACGTTACAGAAATCAATCACTGTTGCTGTTAGAAGCCGGCACCCCTTTGGGTATGCAATGCAACATACATAGTGCAGAAAAGTGCACAGAAGCTTGCACTTTCAATTTGTGCAGCCACTGCAACCATCTCAGCTCAGCGGTGGGTAGATATTCCCCCTTCTGTCCATGACCTCCTTCTCACTCGGAAAATTTCTCAGCAGTCATATGCTGACCACAGGCAGGGCCCAGGCCAGTGATGGGTGAAGCCAGAAGCAAAGGTGGCTTGGGCACCCCTACTTTCTGTCACTCCTCCCTTTCCCTTTCCCTTTCCTTTTCCCTTTCCCTTTCCCTTTCCCTTTCCCTTTCCCTTTCCCTTCCCTTCCCTTTCCCTTTCCCCCTCCTTACCCAGCAGACGGCTAGGGGAAGGACACATTGTTCTTGCCAGTGGTCTGATCTGGTCACTTGCACTGAGCTTTTGACAGCAGGCTGAGGTCTGCACAAGGCCCTGGGGCTGCAGATTGCCCACCCCTCGCCCTAGCTGGTCCAAGGCATCACTTTGTACCTGTCATCTCTGCAGCAGTGCAGAAGCATCCACTGACTCATTGTGCAGAAACCTGGGTGGCTTTCTCCTCACTGCAAGGTAGGAAAAACAAATCCCTTGGAATGTTGACTTTGCATCTTCCAGCAGCAGGCAAGAAGGACAAGGTGATCGGAGAGGAGCATTGCAACAATGCCCCTAATTAGCAGGCTGATCCATGTCCTTAATTGACTCAAGTGCTGTAACCAAGGAAATGGAAGCAGGGCCTTTGCTAGCCATTCTCCCCTCTGTCCCTGATTCTCATTTACTCTTTCTCTCTGCTTCTCATTCAAGTCTCCCTTTTGTGACTCAGGTCTGTAGGCGTTAGGTAGGGAATATGGATTCTTTTAACCTATTCAAGTAGAATCCTCAACAAATGAGTTCTCTCTCTCTCTCTCTCTCTCTTTCTCTCTCTCTCTCTCTGTGTGTGTGTGTGTGTGTGTGTGTGTGTGTGTGTGAGAGAGAGAGAGAGAGAGAGAGAGAGAGAGAGAGAGAGAGAGAGAGAGGGGAAGTTTTTTTTTATTCATCAACTATGAATGCAGAAGTGGAATTTTGTCCAAAAAGGCTGTATTAGTATCAGGATCCCCAAGTCAGGATTAACTGGTATCTCAGTTAAACCAGCAAGAAAATAAAGTAAAATAAAAATAAATGGCAGATTATAGTTTGTTTTCCCACATTATAATTTTGGCTTTTTAGATCTGCTCAAAGAGCTAGTATACTCAGTTAAAATTCAAGTAGGAGGCAAGAACATGTATCTAGAAATGAAAGATTCTACATTTAAACACACAAAAAGTTGGGAAATATAAAAAGTTACACTTCTCACAGCCATTTTAACTGATCCACATAAGCTGATTCTTGTGCTACTTCAAATTCGTGAGAGAACACCTGCATTTCTTATGAATTATCACATGCATGTAATAATGCATGTCTCCCTATAAAACCAGATGGCAGTACTTTGAAAACAGACAACCCAAATTCTATACAGACACTGCCATGTGCACGTCACTCTGTGCAGAGAAAGGACGTTCATGCTTGGTTCAGATGATCTAAAACCCTACATTTGTAACAATTCCATGTTTACAGTTGTTATTATTTTATGTGCTATCATTACTACCCATCCCAAAACCCAGTGCATTAAGTAGACCCTAAATTTGGAAGAATCAAAGTAGAGCTTAAGCAGTTAGGAATTTGACTCTTAACATTTTGTTGCCTTTAGAAGTATAGAGCAACCTCAGTTGGAGGGTGGGCATTTATGAATTCCCCCAAAAGCAGAAAATGTATCATGGGGAGCATGGAACAGCTGTTTTGCATATGTGAATATGTATGCCAGCTCACTGCAATTCTCCACCGGCTCCCAGGGAACAAGGCAATTCACCGGAGGGCAAGGTTGCTGACCTGGAGAAGATAACAGGGGCAGCAGATGGGAGCTTTGGGTACCTGCGTGACGACTCTGCTGCTGCCATGCAGGTAATGAGCTCTCGGGAAGGAAGGCGTCATTCTGGCAAAGAGGGAAATGATTCCTCAGAAGGGACCAATTCCTCTACGCTCACACCAAGCACGTCCCTCGTGTGGGTGGCTTGTGGAGGTAGGAGAGTCCGTTACTGGACACACGGACAGCTGTCATGTACATGTTGTATTATGTCTAGCTAGCTTTGCAGATTGCTCTGGGGTGGAGTCAGTGTGGTAGTAGTGACACACAGGCTGCAGAAGGTGTCACTGCTTACATGGTGTCGATAGGGTAAAACCTAATGGGGGAAGACTTCACAGAAGTGCTGTTGGTGACACTACCAGGTTCCAAAGGTGATTTACTGCTAGGTTCCAATACTAACTAACTGCTGTTGTCCTCCTGACTAGAATGCTGAAGACTTGCTATTATCTCCCTGAAAAGAACATCTGAGGGCTCGGAATAGAGTTCCAAAATCCCATTTTGTTTGGGATGTCGCTGCAACATTGCTTGCTGGAGGTTAGGAATACATTTCCCCTCAGCTTCAATAGATGAACTGGCTCCCAATCCAGTTTTTAGTCCAGTCCAAAGTTCATCACCAGAGTACTAAAAGGATCTGTCATCACCATATGAGACCATCAGCATCTGAAGCCCTTCTTCAGGTGTCTCCATCCTTGCAGGACTCAGATGGTGGTGGTCCCAAAATTATGGAATCCTTCTCCCAGAGTCCAACCTTCTTGGTTGTCATTTCAATACCAGGCAGAGACGTGTTTGTTTCCCCAGACATTTTAAGTACGAGTTTTATGTGCAGTTATAGTTTTCACGCTGCTCTGCTATTGCTCTTTCAGTTTTTGTACACTTGTATTTGATGATGATGAAGTTGATGGCATTTGCAATCTTGTACATGCTATCCATGGGGTTGGGAATAAACAACAACACAAGCCATCCTAAGAGCAGTTTATAAGAAGGGGTATACATCCTTGAAAAAAGTGTTTTCCCAGGTACTTAAAATGTATTAGGAGCTGTACATAAAGGATCTATACCCTTTAACTGCTAGCAACAATGATGGCTTTATTTGCAAAATCACACCCTTGGGCTTTCCTCCTGGTCAATCAAGATCCATTTTCTCAACCTGTCTTTCTGGGAATGGCATGCTCAGGCAGCTATAATCAGTCGTTGTTTTCACCAGTCTAGTGGATCAATACTGCCCAGAGCCAATATCATTATCTGTAAGAAGAATCCCTTCCTAGCAGTACCCCTTCTATTAGCAACCTATTGATTCTGACATTTTGTTGGCTTGCTGGCAAATTTCAACAGGAAAGCATTCCCTCCCCATTGCTTGTTATTATTGTTATTGTAAGGATCCATCTTCCTTCCCGAGAAATGCCAAAGCTCTGAAGTCCAAATCTGCAGTGGATTATTAGTGACAGGTACTCATTTGCAGAAAAGCACAGCACATCCAACACAAAACAAGGCTCTTTAAGTGCCTTTGTTCTTCCTCCTAAGATGTATCAAAGGAATGATTGAAGAAACAGGGGAAGGTTTGTGTCCTGAGCCCATAAAATAACTTCACCGTAATTGCTTCTACTGCTAAAAGCATCAGAGAGGAAGGGAAGAGGTTGAGAATGAATGGAGCCATTAAAAATTCAAGAAACAAACTCCACAATGCTGTAGTAGTTCATGTCAGGACACAGTGAGTTACTAACTTTTGTGGGTTTCAGCTAGAAATTGTAGACCTTGTGGTCATTGTCATAACATCTGGGGTTTAGCAAATGGAGCAGGAGGGAGGGGAATTTCAGAATGACTTGAGCCCATATCCAGACATTTTGTGGTGAGGGGAGCTAAAGGATGCACTGCTTTGTGGTGGGAGCAGAGAGAGAAATCTGTGCCATATCTAAGTACAAGTCATGTCTAAAGTAATTTTATTGCATGAAATGTTAATAAATTAAAATGTGATTTTGTAAGCCAAGGATCCCAAAACTTTGAAGATCAGTGGTCACATTGGGAATGCTGAGAGATGGTCATGGTACTCTCACAAAATGGTTGTGATGGGGCATTTTCTTGTTTCTATGGAGACACACACACACACACACACAACAGTGAGGATTAGAGCTAAGCCGAGAGGGGAAAGGGAAAGCTGAGGTGAGCGGCAGAGATGTCTCCATCCATACTACTGAAAAAAGGCCAGCCCTGTGCCCTCCAAACCATGGTGCCACCACATTCCTACAAAGAACAGCACAACCCTGATGCCCAGATAACAAAGTCTGCCTCTCTGCACTAAGGCAGAGCCAATGTTCTGAACATGGTGGGCCACAGCTTCGGCACAGGCAAGCCCCTCTTTCCAAGAGCATTTTTCAGGCAAAGGTAGATGCACCAGGATTGCCTGAGGGCCCCTGATTAATAGAAGGCTCCGCCACTGTGGCTGCCCATAATTGGATTGTGGATTGCAGGTACCCAGTTGAGCATGGGAAGAGCACAGAGGCAATGCTTGCGTCCATGCTTCTCCCACCCTGCAAGAAACATTTCAGCCACTTTCAGCCATCTGTGTCTTCTGCTCCTGCTCTCAAGGAGAAGGGACTGAGATGCTGCTGTGCTCCTTCATATCCTAGCAGAGTGTCTCTCCTCCCCTTATGAGTCCCCATGATGGTTCCAAAGTTGCACTTGTGGCTTCAGAGCCACAGCCAGTGTGGACAGAACTGTACGACCTGCGAGGGTGAAGCAAGGATGCTCCATTTTCAAGTCCTAACTCTGACCTTGGACATGTTTGGAGGTGGGAGACCATTCATCCTATGGCCCCCTAAACAGTGTCTAGCAGCCAAGGGATTGTGCCTAGCTGCCATAGGATTGTATCCTTAGGGGCTGTAGCTTTTGAGATTGCAATTTCACCCCCTTTCCAGCATGCAATACTCTAGGAGGATGCTACATACGTTACATCATTTTCATCGAGCAAGTGGCTGGGAGCATCCTCAGCGATGTAATAAAAACTTTTCATGGGGTAAGGGTTGAATCTATCATTTAGCAGTTCCATTCACATTTCCGATACCATTTTTAAACAATTTGATCAAGTTTACAATAGTTCATCCAGGCAGGTCAACTCCTATGTTCTCTTTATGAGGAGAAACAACTCATGGAGAGCTGCCAATAGGCAGCCAAAACACCGGAGTGAAGGATTTGTTCTTGTAGGGTTCAGTGCCACTCCGTTCTATGCATCATAATGGTTTTGCAGCAGAAAGAGGTACTTTCACTATCAGATACATTGTCTGTACAATTCACGGAGAGGAGAGAAGAGGGAAAGAGCAGGCAAATTTGACAGTGTGGAGAGCTCTGTTCAATTTAGAAAGCAATCTGGGGGCTGTTTCAGTGTACCTCTCTAAGTTGCCTGTCAGTGGGGCCATGATGCCCAACTTGAAGGAGCCATTGCTGGAGGCAGATGTGGCAACGGGATGCCTGCAGATTCCTTGCCCTTTTTGTGGAAAGCACATACATTGCAGGCAACAGAAGACTGGCTGGGTCTCCCACTGAAATCAATAGGAAGGGGGAAATGAACTGCAGATGAATGGAAAATGAAACCAATGACATGTTACAACAGAATGGGAAAACAATTTTGTTCTTTTGCATGGCCAGTCCTTCCAGTTCAAATACTAGTTGATTCTGACAATAATTCCAACAGCCCACACAGAATGAGTGAGTATGGAGTCCAATCCTTTGTGGTTTCTCTGGATTACAAATCCTAGAGAATTGGATCCTTTAGGATAACAAGAAGAAATATACCAGAAGCACATTATCAGTTGCCAGATGTACCATTTACTGAATTGCCATTTGTACAAGCCCATGAGCCAACTGTTCAAGGCAGAGAAAGGAAGAAACAATGGGTGGGAGAGGGAGGGAATAAAACCTTGGATGAAACTATAATGGACAGTAAATCTACTGGAAACTGTTTAGAACTGATCCAAAGTATTCTGCTGATGTGTTTCTGAATGGGATGGGAAAATGCTTGATTGGGTAAACATTTAAAAGGACAGTTCTGTTCTTCTTTTCTTCCTTAAGGTTGGAGACAGCTGCTTAGAATCAGACTGTTGGCTTGTAAAAATGGATGAAAGGACATTTTCCCACATGGAGCTTAAATTGTTTTATGCTCAAGCTATGCCTAAGATGTGGCTGTAAAGCTAAGCTGCACAACCCAGGCCTGTCTCAGGGCTGCATTTGGGCGAATGTGCACCAGGAAAGGCGGGTGACTAATTGTCAGTGGGTCTCCTTTTCCATTGCAGCCATTCCTTTGAGCTGACTCAGAGCTATCCACGGTGGCATGCCCATTTTGCAGTGATGGATCTCTGATGGATCTCACTCAGGAACTTCACTGACACAGGCATCACCAGCCTCCTCACCAAGGGCTGTGCCACAGCTTTAACTATGTAAAACATTTTGCCGCATTTTAACTATTTTGCTTTAAGTAGCTCCCTGCACACTTAGCACATTCTCCTTTATTGAAAAACCCGTTTCTGTTAATCCCACCCTCAACAAGGGCACTGCGGTAATTTTTGCAGGGTGGGGGAAAGGAAGCCAAAAATATGCATAGAAATACACCCATGGGGGAAGGAGGGAGAGAGAGAGAGAATTCAGGATAGCAACACCTGTTGCCAGAGCAACTGCCCCAACATGAACCTGCCAGGACACCTGGATCCACATCTGACACCTGGGCAACCGCCACAGTGTCCCGCAATTGTGACACCGCCCCCTGTGGAGGCATGCCTGTTCCCGATGCCATCACCTTTGGAGTGTCATACTGAGATCACCCTCTGCTCCCAGGCATTTGACGGCAGATGGCGGGGCATCCATGCTGTCTCTGCTAAACAGATCTAACCTGGAAATGTGCTTTAGCTCTTTTAAATGCTTTTCCATTTTGTAGCTGTTGAAGTGTATACTATAGAATGCTGTAGGGATGATTGGCATTTTTTGCAAATTGTCATGAACCACCTGTTGTGAACCAACCACAGCTATTGGGCAACAGAGAGGCAAAATAATACGTGTATATATGAATAAATGGGGCCTAATGCAATCGCCTTCCTTCACAGACGAAGATCAGTTGGTTGATTTGGAGCACAGGGGGGAAACTTGAAAGAATGCTTTTGAACTTGTTAGAATACATGCTTGGAATACATTGCAGTTGCTGCTTTCCTTCTTTTCTCTGGGCCCCCTCTCTCCTCCTTGCGTGCTTTTCGCAGGCCTGTCTCTTGCAGAATGGCGAGCAATACCTCTGACAGACTGTTTTTGGGTAATATTGCAACCAGCAGTGGCACAAGCTCTCCCGGCACCCAATGCAGGAGAACAAGCTTCAGCTGGGGCCCAGCAGAATCCTCTGTCCCCAGCTGCCCACCAGCCACGCCTGTCTCCCCCTGCTCTCCTGCCCCTGACCCAGTGCCCCTGCTGGCCGTGTCCCTCTTCCCACCCCAGCTGACTCCCAACCAGCATGGCTCACTCAGCCCACTTCTCGCCCCACTGTTGCTCTCTGGAGAGGCACATCAGTCAGCGTGGCTCTTCAGGAACCCAGCCAAGGCCAAAGGCTTGGAGCCCGGTCCCTTGGAAAGCGATTCCCAGCCCAGTGTGCAGAGACCTACCCTGCAAGGATTCACAGATTGGAAGGAAATGGCAGTGGCAGCAGAAGCGTCGAGCACAGCACTGGCGGCAGCAGCGAGGTGGAGAGGGTGGCAGGAGACGTAGCCATGTGAGGACTGCAAGCAGGGTGGCAGGCAAGGCCGCTTTTCTTTCGAGCCTCAGAATCCATGGTGCTGAACTCCACCCACAAAATACCTCCAGCCCCCTAGAGACCCAGGGATAGCTTCCCTAAAGCTGTAGATGAAAGTTGCCGGGAATAAGAAGCAGCACTGGCACTGAAGTCACCTGGTGGCAGGTCCTTCTGATCAGAGAAGCAATTTGCCATTTCTCCTGCTCTGCCACCGGAGGCAGGGGACTCGGGCCACCTCATGCGTGGCCATCCCTGAACAGCAGCCACTCACGCAGCTCCCAAACTCCTAAATCCAAGGTTCAGTGATAATAGCAGAATTCAGATGCAACTGTCTTGAGCTAATGAACCACACGACTCATCCTTTTGTCTTTCTCCTTCTTTTACATACCAAAGCTGAAAATGTCTGGTGCTTGTGATTCCATGGTTTCCTGTTACATTTGAAGCAAGAAACTGTGGCTTAATCTCAGATTATAAACCAATATTGGCAGTTTAAGAAATACCAGAACTTTTCCATTGCGGTATATGAATGAAGGAAAGATGGAAAGGGAGCAAGATAAAAGTGTGCACCTTTCTAGCTCTCTTTCTAGTTGGGATTTACTAAACAGAAAATGCTAAAGTAAAATTTCCATGCTTGAGAGTTTTGTCAGCTGTATGTGCTTATACTTTTTGCCATTTTGCTGTATCTGTGCAGATTTCTATAAAGCAGGCCATAAACCAGGTTCATGTGGGACCCTGGGAAGGTATTTGGGAGGTAGTTTATGACCCACGTCCACTTTCTGCTTGAGTTCTACTTGTGTTGAAGGTAAATACATGCATATTTTGTGTGCATTCGTGCATGCTCACACACTTTTGCATTTTCATTGTATTGTAAACAATCCTGACAGCCTTTGCAGAACTAGTACTCAGGATATGCATTTGAAAAGAAATAGCTACCATGATCTCACTTTCCCAAAAATCCTTCTGGCAGGGCTCCTTTTCTTGGCAACCGCAACACAGACATGGTTATAAAGTGGGGCATAATACTGAGCATTTACACAGTGGTGTGTTTTTTCTTTTTCTCCCCCTCTTTTTTTATTAGTAGTGTTCAGAATATTTAGAGAATGCCGTCTCAAGACTTAATGGTTTTAATGTTGCATAACTGGAAAAAGAATCAAATGAGCAAGAGAAAAGTATAAGATAACAAAGCAAGTCTTTTATTTCTGGTGTAATTGGTTCAGTTTTGTAATACCCTTTTTCCTACCAAAAATCCAGATGCATCTTCTCTATTTGTCAGCACTACAAAGTGAAGCTCCCAGCTGTATTTTCTTTTACTTACAAATTCCTCTAAAATACATGAAAGTTTATGGTTATTTAATTGGATGAAAAACAAATGAAGATGCTCGAAAGAGTAGTGATCACACTGAAATAAAGAGACAGAAAGGGCATCATCCAGCTCCTAAGCATCAAAGCACAAAGATGTAAAGGTCAAGGGTACATCCTGACCTTTAATTCACTGCACTCTGTTTTTTTCCATTCTAGCTTATTCACCTTATCCTATTTATTTTTTCATTTATTTAAAACATTTCTATGCTGCCCCCATCGCAACAAAGCCTCGGGGCGGCTCACAAAGAATACATAAAAACATACATAAATAATAATAATACAACAATTAAAAAAACATTTAAAATCCCCCGGTGCATTCTCAGCTAAAAATTTTAAAATCCTAATTAATTCAATAATTTAACAATTAAAATAAGTTTTAAATAAAAAGGTCTTAGCCTGGTGCCGAAAAACGAATAACGATGGCGCCAGGCAGACCTCTCTGGGGAGCGCATTCCATAGATGGGGCGCCACCGCAGAGAAAGCCCTCCTCCGGGTACTCACCCTCCTAATATCATTCACAGAGGGTTCCCAGAGAAGGGCATCCGTTGCTGATCTCAAGGGGCGGGAGGGCATATATGGACGCAAGCATTCCTTTAGATATCCAGGTCCCAAGCTGTTTAGGGCTTTATAGGTCATAACCAACACCTAATTTGGGCCCGGACTTCAATCGGGAGCCAGTGGAGCTGACGGAGAACTGGGGTTATATAAGAACAACGCCCAGTCCCTGTCAGCAGCCTGGCAGCTCTATTCTGCACCAATTGAAGTATCTGGACCGTCTTCAAGGGTAGCCCCACACAGAGCATGTTACAGAAATCTAATCGGGAAGTTACCAGCGCGTGTGTCACTGTCGCCAGGCAGTCATTCTCCAGGAAGGGACGTAGCTGATGTATCAGCCGAAGCTGCAGGAAGGCGCTCCTCGCCACCCCGTCACCTGAGCTTCCACAGACAGGTCAGGATCGAGGAGCACTCCTAAGCTGCGAACCCTGTCCCTCAGAGGGAGTGCAACCCCATTTAGGACAAGGCCCAAGTTCCCCATTCCGAGGCCCAAGCCACCCACCAACAGGACCTCCGTCTTGTCTGGATTGAGCTTCAGTTTATTTGCCCTCATCCAGCCCATTACCTCGGCCAGGCACCAGTTCAGCACAGCCACTGCCTCACCTGGATTGGTGGAGAACGAGAGGTAGAGCTGGGTATCATCAGCGTACTGATGATTCCACAGCCCACACCTCCTGATGACCTCCCCCAGCGGTTTCATGTAGATGTTAAATAGCTATTGGAGCTGAAAGCACAGAAAGGCTAAGTGCGTGCGCGCGCACACACACACACACACACACACACCAGCCACCAACTTCCCTCCCCTTGGTTTTACTTTTGACACTGTGGCCATTCTCTGGTTGGGTTTAGTCAGAAAGGGGTCCCAGGCTCCATCTTGTTCTTCCCAGTTGTGTTGCTAGCTCGCGGCAACTTTTAGATTCAGTGTGTGCTCAGCTCATTATAAACCACAGACAAGTTTTTGAGCATCAGATTTATCTTGCAGCAAAACAACAGCAAACCACCCTGTGATATTCTAGTCACTTGAATAATTCTTTTGCAGACTGACAACAAAACTGGCAGTGTGACTTGGAAGAAAGTTGCATTGTGATCAGTAATGCTCCATAGATCACATCTGAAGCCTTTTCCATTTGCAAGTGGAATCCTGGGTGACTTTCCAGACATGGTGTGTGCCTGGTTGAGGAAGGGGGTCCCTGAGGCAGAGAAGATACCCGAATGTCACTGAAGATATGCGACAAGTGTTGAAGACACTTGTTTGCGGTTACGAGAAGGAGGACGTGGGAAATACCATTCCTTTGCTGGCTGAGTTGCTGGTTAAAATAGCCCAGGATGATATAACTGATATAAGGGGAGCCAATCTGACATTTGAGGAGATGTTTGAGATTTACACATTCTGTGTGTTTTTGAAGGAAATGCCTATAGTAGCTTAGAAAAAGGAGCTGGAAATGCCTACAATAGCCGAGCAACAGCACCCCAGCTCAGGTGCACCCATGACAAGCCATGCACCTGCGCATGAGCACCTCACCTTTTCGCTTCCCTTCTCCCTCTTATTTATTTAATTTATGTATATCCTACCCTTTTACCTTTCAAGGAACTCAAGGCAGCTTACTTAATTCTCCTCTTCTCAATCTTATCCTCACAACAACAACCCTGTGAGGTAGGTTGGGCTGAGAGTCTGACTGGCCCAAAGGCACCCAGTGAGCTTCATGGCTGAGCAGGAATTAGAACCTGGAGCTCCCAGGTCTCCAGTCCAGCCCTCAACCACTATGTCACCACTGCTACCCTGGCTTAAATCTGGACCACAAAGCTGAGGCTTCTCATTTTAGAACTGGCTTTGTAAGCCGCTATTAAGCTAGAGCAGGACTGGCCAGACTTGCTCAATGGAAAAGCCACTTACAGTAAATGTCAGATATTTGAGAACTGCAGGTGGGCCCTCTGGGGGGATGGGGCAGTGGCCACAGGTGGCAAACAGCAAGCAGTTGCCTCCTGGCACCTGTAGCAGCAAGCAAAATTTAGCTGAAGAGCAGCTCCTGATCTTCGGTTTGGCCAGCCCTGAGCTAGAGCATCCTGGTCCAGAACTTGGACCTGGCATAAGAAGCCATAATGCATGCACTGAGGTTAGGTACACAAAGGTGAGAAGGGAAAGGGCCGGAACCAGGGCATGTGCTGCCCTGGAGACTGCTCCCAAGTCAGTGCAGCATTCTTTATCAGGGTGAAATGAGCACTCTGACCAGGCCAGGGAGAGATTGCGATCTAGCTGAAGATGAACCCTGTTGCTCTCGTGCTGAGGATCTAAGCTTTGCATGCTGAAGGTCCCAGGCAAAATCCCCAGCATCTCCAGGTGAGGCTAGAAAAACACACCTGAAACCCTGGGGAGCTGCTGCCCATCAGTGTTGACAATGCTGGGCTAGATGGACCAATGGTGCGACTCGGTTTCAGGCTGCTTCCTATGTACTTATGTTGACTTGCAGGAGAGCTTCTTAGTTTCTTTCATGTATCTTTTACATTTTCTATTTGAAAATAGGGCAAATGCAACAAGAATGCTGTAAGCCTCTGGGGCTCTGATTTACCAAGCTGAAGTAATCCCCTGCCTCAGTGGAAAATTCTCACCATTTGGGTCCGCGCACAACAGTGCTGCTCTGTCAAGATGATGTTTATGCCACAAGCATGGCATGCACTATGAATCAATGGATGTACCCCAAACCAGAAGAATCAAGGAGCAACTGGATTAATTCCAGGAAGCGTTTGAGATATTCCAGTGAAAAGAACTGATGGGATGTTTTTACATTTCTCCAGTGACATTTCCATTTCCTTTCCAGAAGCCCCTGACAATAGATTCCATTATGCTCATTTGATGTAGAATTATTTATTAACAAAGTCTTGTCTAATGGTCTGGGTTAGGCACTCATTTTGGTAACTTATGAGAAAAGCTATCACTTGACCCCCCTCTTGTTCAAGTGTTCCATTAGCTACTTTGCCCTCTCTTTCAAACCTTGCCTGCAATAACCAGTAGCTAACTTTCCCTTATAATTAAGGGATTTTATTCCAAGACAATGGAAAATAAAGGGAAAATTCTATTCTTTTAAAGATCTTTGAGCAGTGCTGAGTGCCTTAGGCAACTGTGTAGATTAAAACAGCTTCTGACACTATAAAGTGGAGGAATAACACCACCACTACGAGTTTGCACAGTTGCTTTTATCACAGTTGCTCCTTGTTGTAGGTTAGTAGAATTATTGCCGTTAGCCAGAGGGGAAACTAGGGCACAGAGAAATATGCTGCCTTTTTTTCTTTGAGGTAATAGCTTTGTTAAGAAAAGACATCTAACTGACAACAGTAAGTGTTAAGGGAATACTATCCTTGTAATACTAAAATGGCAGAGAATGACTATCACTGCAGTTGACTTGTTTTGTTTTGTTTTATTTAAACATGCAGTGCTGCTTTTGCAGCTGTCATGAAGACAGGAAGAGACAGTGGGGCTCCTTTCACTGCCCTTCCTAAGAATGTTCTTGCTGTCCTGCAGGTCATCTCAAAGGATGACTTCAGTCACCCAGCTGTGGCACTTCAGGTGGGGAAGGAAGTGCCTGATGGCCCCAGTTCCTCTCCCAGCTTTGCCCCTTAGGAAGCTCCCTTTGCTCCATCTCTGAGGTCTCTTGGCTCTTGTGACCTTGGAGAAGTTCCTGCCACCACAGTTTCCTCTATGCCACCTGCAAAGGAGCGGGAGAGGACTGGAGCACAGAGTTGGAGCTCATTTCTAATGCTGCACCCAGGAATCCAGGGAACCCTGTGGCCCTTTGACACTGGCTGGGTGCGCACACCATGTTCAGCCATGGTGCTTTATAAGCCATGGTGGCTTAGCATGCTGCCTGGCATGTTCAGCACTCTTTCCACAGCGTGCTTTAGAAGCCACTCCAACTAACCATGGCAGGGTTGAATATAGCAGGGTCTAATAAACCCACCATGGCTTCTTGTGTTGTCCCAATCCAGACATCACAAGAAACCATGTTCGGGTCAAGACAATAGAGAACCGCTTGTCAGGAGCGAGAGAAATGTTTGCTGCTCTAGTTAAGGGACTAGTGGGCCACTGGCCTTGAGGGCGGCTGGGAAAGCTCCTGCACCTCCTTGCAGCCACAGCGAGCCATTTGGCACTGGCCACGGTGTGCCTTTGTTTATCAGTAAAAGCCACAGCCGGGCAGCCTCCTGTGCCTGTTGCAAAGCATCCAGGTGGTGACCCCTGCCCTAGGATAGCCAACAGGCTCCTGGGAGGGCTGCCTATGATCACCCACTTTCCCCATCCAAATTAAAGTATTCCTTTGTCTCCCTTGCATGGATGTGACCAGAGTTACCCAGCGACCTTCAGGGCTGAGTGGGGACTAGAAACCATTTTAATTGTTTTTCCTCCATATAACTATGCATTTTCCAGTTTTTTGTCAGGGTGTTACTTAGTCTTTCCTATTTTAATATAGTTCAATGGGAAGAGGGATTCTAGCCCCCATGAATCACCAAGATTGAGGAACTGCAACAGCAAAACAGAGGACAAAAGTGGACGCACACATATATATGTGTTATAATTTAGAAACAGTAACTATTACTAAAGGGACTGCAGGTGGCGCAGTGGTTTATACTGCTGTGCTGCTGGGCTGGTTGATGAAAAGGTCGCCGGTTCGAATCTGCACAATGGAGAGAGTTCCCGTTGCTCCGTCCCAGCTCCTGCCAACCTTGCAGTTCGAAAGCATGCAAATGCAAGTAGATAAAAAGGTGCCACTTCAGTGGGCAGGTAATAGCATTCCGTGCACTTCAGTGTTTAGTCATGCCAGCCACATGACCACGGAGATGGTCTGCGGACAAACACTGGCTCTTACTAAATAAAAATACAAGACAACTCACCATAGTTGCAAAAACTGACCTATTTGCCTGCTCACTGCCAATGAGCAGAGCTCCTGCTCTCCTTTCCTTTGATTTGAAATTGTCTTTGAACTTGGCTGCTCATCAAACAGAGGACACTTTCAAGTAGAGGACTGTCCTTCATCATCTCCTCTCCTCCAAATACTATCCTCTGTGGGGACACTTGTCCATCCAAGAGAAGTGGAAGACATGAAGGAGAATAAACAAGGACAAAGGGGTTAGATGGGGTAAGTCATGTTTGCATTTCTTCTGAATATTAAGCAACACTGTAACGCTGAATAAATCTATGCAGCATTTTTAAATCAAGCTTTTCAATATGCCAAGCACACACTATGTTTTGCCAATAGCTTCCGTCAGCAGTTCTATCAGACTCCTCTCAGAACATTTTTTAAAAAGGAGGGTTGGCAGCTTCTGATAGCCCCGTTCACTTATTAAGAAAGACACTCAGCCAACACGAAAGGCCTCTGTTTAAAGATGTCTGCATCTTGTTTAAATTTATCAGACAGCTCTGCGAGTGTGAAAGAGCACTCGATCAAGCAGAACAGGGCCAGGGGGCTCAGAGATTCTGGTTGCTATCAGCGGATGGTGGGCTTCAACCTGATGGCGAAAATATGTCAGCATTCCTTCGTTGGGTGTGTAGTTACAGGAATGGCAGCCCTGCTGCTCTCACTACAAAGGACATTAGGAGCAGAAGAATGGACCGAGCTGTTAGGGTAAAGTTTTGTATACACAGACTGAGCCAATCATTTATAATACAAAGATGGGAGACATTTGGGAGGGTGTGGGCCATTTTCTCTGAGCATGCCCAGAGCAGTTTGTTGAACCCAAATTATGTCCAAGAACCCTCCTTTTGAGTAATCCTCCGCCTTCTGCAGGGGACAAGCCACTTAGCTACACACTGCCCCTGCTTTTGTGTCAGGGCTTTGCCTAGTCTTTCCTATTATAATATGGTTCAATGGGAAGAGGGAGCCTAGCCCTCATGAATCACCAAGCTGGCTTCTCTCAAGGCACCATGGCATGGTTTGGTCTGGCTGCTGGGCCCCATCCCATCCCACATCTGGCTGTGCTGGCTATTCTCAGGGGCCACCTGAGCACTTGATGAGGACAACCTTGGGAAAAGCTCTCCTGCCCCTTCCGTCTCTAGATCTGAAAGCCCCATTTCCCAGGGCTTAGCCTCCCCATGTGAATGTCTGTGTCCCCCTGGCCCTGAAATGCATGCTATAAGCAGCTGCCTCTTTCATTCCCAGCACTTGGTGGCACAGCAAGAAGGTGGGGAGGAGGGTCTGCTGTTCAGAGGGAGAAAGCATTAGACAACAGCAGCAGGCTTGGTGGGTATGCCCAAGCCCATGGGTGTGCCTAAGCAGCTCTCGACGATCTTTGTCAGATGCCAATGGAAGCAGCAGTAGTAGCTCAGAGTCCTTTGTCTTTGTTCAAAGGATGAAGCACACAGGTAAGCACAGACAGCTCTCAAAGACAAAACAAATCCCAAGTGGGCATGACAGAGCATGCGCACATTCAGTTCTTTACACAGATTGCGAGCCCGAGTGTAACACGTGCACAAAATGGGCATAAGTTATTATTATTATTATTATTATTACATTTTTATACTGCCCATAGCCAAAGCTCTCTAGGCAGTTGACAGCAATAATCACAGATCATACCCTCAAGTCACCCATCCCAATTCTGCCCAGGCCTGACCCTGCTTAGCTTCCAAGATTAGGCAGGGTCAGGCACTTCAGGCTACATGGAAGCATGGCTCCCAGGTGGTTCACCTTGTGTGCACAGGATTCAGGAGCTATCCCTCTAGAAGTGCCTCAAAGGCTGTTACAATGAGGAAGAAGGTCCAGATCTCTTTTTGCTGATGCCAGAGTGTAGGACACAGAATAATCAAGTCAAGTTGGGACAGCCCAGATTCAGGCTGGGCATCAGGAAAAGCTTCCTCACTGTCAGAGCAATACGACAGTGGAACCAGCTGCCTAGGGAGGTGGTGGGCTCTCCCACACTGGAGACATTCAAGAAGAAACTGGGCAGCCATCTGAGTGGGATGGTGTAACGTGGTATTCTGCAACAGCAGGGGGTTGGACTCGATGGCCTTCATGGTGCCTTCCAACTCTACTATGCTATGATTCTATAATCCTTCAAGTATCTTGTGAGCTGGGGGCTCTGGCACATTAGATTTCAAATGGAGATGCCTTGATAGTAAGGAGGGAGTCAAAGGAGGCACATTCTGTCCCTGGTCCCAGCAAAGCACATTGGAGGCATCATCTCTTGTTCTGTCGAGGCATTTTTGCAGCATGAAAACTAGAATGTGTGACCACAATCAGCAGGGAGTGTATCAGACTAAAAGTAACACAAGTATAAATCACTTGTCCAGTACAAATAACTATGTTCAAGTGTTTGCACAGTCAAATTGCTGGGATCGTTCACTCATATATACAAGGACTGACAGTCTCGGCTATTTGGGAGGCAGTACACTGCAGTAGTGTCTGTGGAGGAGTGGAGGTCAGCCATGTGACATGCTCAAGAGTTACATTTCGACACACTCACATTCTGATTTTCAAAGGAAACCAGAGTCAGAGTTCTCAGAGTTCAGCCCAGTTCCCAAGCTTCAGTGCTAAAGGAGGAACACACAGAAAAGACAAGTATCTGGCCACACAGCCTCGTCAGATGAGGAACAAGGATCTTCTGAGAACTACCTAAGGGCATATCTCCTATGCGTGTTTAGACAGAAAGAGTTCTACAATTCCAGCACGTTCCAGCCAGCCATACGTTTGTGCATTAGTAGGTGTTACATAATTTGGATTCTAAATGCCTTCGGTCTGGGTATGTTGTCTCCCAACATACCTTCTTTGTGAATAAGTATATGTGAGTGAAGAGTTAATATTTTAGGAGAGGCCAGTCTAGTCAATGAACACTGTAGTATGGGGGAGTACAGGCAAGTTACTATTGATAGCAAAGGATTTGCTGGTGCAATCTATGCAGAACCTATTCTGCATACAGAAAGGGATCCAAGTTGGCTCACATGACAAAACCCCGGTTCACAACCTTTCAATATGAGAAGGAGGAAGCAACAGTGTTTGCTCAATCTGTGTACTGTAGCCATTAACTACTGGCCATTTTCATAAGGCTATATGGATCCTAAAGTTCCTTCAGTTCTAAAACGAATATAAGTCATTAAGAATGAACAAGTGAATTAACAGCAGCCTTTGGTATTCCTTCCTTCTTTCTCTGTGACTTGGTTGGCATTAAGACAGCATTGTCAGTGATAGCGATCACCTGGCTCAGGGCCAAGAGCCACTGCCTGCTCTTCACAAAGCAATATCTTGAGATAAGCAGAAATACCCATTTCTGCATCTGGAGAGGTCAGCAGCGCTCTGTCGTGCCTCTGACTTTACAACCAATTGCTTATTTTGATCTAAATAAAATAAGATGATCCCTAAAATGCATCTCAGTTCTGTGTTTCTTCCTGTGGCATTGGAAAGAAAAGCAATTAAAAGTACTTAGAAACAAAATACTCCACCACGCAAGCACATTCGCAGGCAAAGCCAGAACAGTCATAGCTTTGGTTCTGTCGGCCTGGGCAGCCCTGGGGCAAAGAGGCCACTCCTCACAGAGAGGCTGAACCACTCCCATTAGAGCAGCCTGCAGCTCCTGCTCCTCCACCCAGGATGTGCCAAAGCACAAGTCAATATGCAGACCTGTGAGCCGCAAGAATATATAATACGGTGTCTGGAAGAAAAGGGAGAACTTCAGAGACTTTCACCAGGAAAGGCTCAAGCCAGGTGGGATAAAGTAATGTTAGATAGACTGAATCTTTCTTAAACGTATTCATTCTAACTGGAGAAGCACATTATTTCTGACTGAGTTCATGGATTAATCAAAGTGGAACAAAGTAATCCCTGGGAGTTCAGGTAAGCATGCAACTTCCATACAGAGGAGAATCTTTGCACATGTGCAACATAAAAGTGCATCTTTGGAGCTGTAGTCTGGACATCATAGTGAGGCATGACACTGTGTTGTTATGCACCCCCCTTTTGACTGGTACTTTTCCTTTGCTTGTGTGACATCACTACTGGGTATTTGCTCACTTTTGTTACTTCTTTATTATGTTGCTATCCCTCCTTAAAAAAAAAAAAAGAATTCAACACGGTTTGCATCATTCTCTTCCTTCTGTTTTCAGTCCTATCCCTGCAACAACCACCCTGTGGTTTGGACTGAGTGTCTGTGACCGGCCCCAAGTCACCCAGTTGGCTCCCTGGCTGAGGGGGGACTAGAACCGCTACACCATTCTGGATCTCTGTAGGATACATGATACCACAAGTGTGAAGATAGATCCACAGAGTCCCCATCATTGTCCTCATTTTGCTCCTTGGAGTCAGTACTGCTGTGGCATCAATGGCAGTGGTGAAGGAAGCAGCTAAGAAGATTGCTTTGAGTAAGCTTTTTGGGGCCCTGCGCTGCAAGATAGCTGAAATTTTTGTAGATGGATCTGGTTCTGTTTTACCATGCACACTTCCAAGTTAGCAGTCAATCCCCAGTTGACTAGTGCATGCATCCAGACACGTATAAGGATAATCTTCGCAAACAGTCAAGCTCTGACCAATGAGCCAACTAATTATGAAATGAACAGTATTGCTATTATTTCAGGACCCAGCTAAGGTCAGCCTCTTTTCGCACAGCAGCCCACATGGCTTCTATGCTGGGTGCAGGTGCTTGGGTGTATTCCATACCTCTCCTGCACTCTTCCACAACCATGTACCCTCTAGACATGTTTGGACTGCAACACCCAGAATCCCCAGTCAATGACCCTGCTGGATGGGAATTCTGGTAGTTGTGGTCCAAATGCTACCAGGTTGGCAAAGGCTGTTCTGCTGCCAACCTGCTCACCTGCCTACACAGCATTCCTTGCCAGCTATGGCTACCAGGCATGAACAAAGGGCTGGATTAGGGACCAAGAAAGATTTACCTGGTTACTTTATACCAGGTAAATTCAGTGGTCCGCCTTGCTCAGCGCTGTCTGCACCAGCAGGTTTCAGTACATGGGGCACTGCCATTTGATGGAATGTGGCCCATCAAAGCGCAAGTTCCAGAGCAGGCAAACAAGAGGCCAGAGGCAGATGCATGGCCAAACCCAAGCAGAGGTCTAGCAAATGTAGCAACCAGGGGAAGGGAATAGGAATTTTGGCAGCATGTCTGATTCCCAGAGAAGAGATGCTTAGACGGAAAAGAAAAGAAAGTTATGATGGGACCAGAGACTGGGATTGGTCCCAGATAATTATTAATTATTATACCCTCCTACTGGCAATAGCATCTCCAGACAAGCATTCTTTTCACTGCTGCTTTGAATTTTGAGCCCTTTAAGGAATAAATCAAGCTGTTGCTTTTGGCTTGCATTCTGCTGAGAAGCAGTTCTGAAACATCTTCGGCCAGGAAATAAACAGTCTTCTCCTCTCCTCCTAAGCATGCTTAACTGGATGCAATTCCTACTGAATTAATTGAGACTTACTTTGGAGTGTGTGAGCCTTGACTTGCAGCCTTAAAGGGGAAGAGCAGAGAATAGTGCCCAAGCTGATAGAGGATGCAGGAAATCCTGAAGATTAAACTATTCTTTTGTGAGCTAGGCCAGAATATAACATATTGTGGAGATGGCTCTGGTCTTGTTCAAAGAGTTGTGGCACTGCTGAACCATTTCCCGCATGGATGCAAATGTGTTCCCAAGAAGCAGGCTCTCAACAGGGAGCAGAAACCAGTCACAGCTTTGATGCATATATTTGTCAAAACATATTTGTCGTGTTCCCATTTTATACATTCAGATGTATACTTCAAACAAGAGCTGCAACCCAATTAACAAAGCATCCATTAATTAAGCATCTGAAAACAATACGGTTAATCTGCTGGTTACATTTACATACACGAAAAACAATATTTATGAAGCTTTTAAAATATGTGCCTGTATCTCACATTGGCACCGGCTCTCTGCAGCATGTATAAGCACTTGCATTTTTTCCCAACTGTCTCTCAATTAACTATGGACGCTTTCCTAGGGTGCAATATCCTACTGTAATATCCCTGAACTCTGAGACTGGTGGGTATCCAGGCAGATTAGAAGAAGTGGGCAGAGTGGTGTTCTTTGCCTTCCTGTCTTCCAGCCTTGCATCTCCACTGGAGAGACTTTTCTCCCAATTCAGCTGGGGCATCTCAGGGGGGAAAGCACACAATCAAGGTCTCAAGACACCAGTCCCCTCTTCATGACCATGAAGAAAAGAAAAGAAAAGAAAAGAAAAGAAAAGAAAAGAAAAGAAAAGAAAAGAAAAGAATGGAGAGAGAACATGTGAGCCCAAAGCTAGACACTTTTTCACATAGTGAGAAACTGATTTCCTGTTATGTCTGAACCAGTCTCAAGAGCAATACAGATATTAATGTTCCCCACTGTTGATGGAATTGTAGACAGGCTGATATTCTCAGGCAGAATGTCTGGTGACTGGGGCAGACATTCTGAATGATCATCACATGGTTGGAAACCAGAGAATAAATCATTGATATTTTGCTATGCTTCTCAATAGCACTGCAGAATCTGCTTCTGGAGTCCTTTGCCTCACCTCACTTCATGGTACAGCCATTATGTTTCACAGGTGTAGGTGGCTGTTTTCTATTGGCACCAAAATTAACATACATTTCTGTTGCAGAGCTGTATCTGTGTACTAAATACAATTCAAGTCATTGGGACAATAGAAGTAGAAGGTGCCATTTTGGCCATCAAGTCCATCCCCAGGTCATTGCTCATTAGAAATGGTCAACTCTTGTGACACCAGTAGAGTTGGGATCGGCCACCCAAAGCAGAGCCCCTCCTATGAGAACCCTTCTGCAGTCATAAATCCTTCCTAGCTGCCAAGGCCTGGTTGAGTTAGAGCTCCAGTCAGCCTAATCATGGCTTGATCCTGTGGCTGCTTGGAAATACTATGTCTACAGAATGGAGTTGAGCCATCCACAAGTGGCCTTTTCAAGACTAGGATTGCTGCTTGAAGCTAGCCTGAATCTAGGCCACATTTGCATGACAATTACAGGCGCTGTTTGTTTGGCAAAGACAGACTTATCATTGACAAGTTAGCACGGAAGTGTATTGGCTGGATACGGAGAAGGAAGCTGTCCTTGCCCACACGCTGTTGCTGTACCCATTCCAAAGAGAAGGATACTTCATTTTTTGCAACTGTTAATAAATACAATGCTAACAGTGAAAAAATGAACAAAACTGTTTTCTAGGGACACAGCTCCTGTTCCCTGTGGTTCTATGATTAATAGATTCTTTGATTCATCATCATCATAGGCCAGTGATCAAAATTACCCACCTCTGGCAGACACACCATCTCATAAACATTCACTGCAAATCTCTCTCTGAAATCTATCGCCTGCTGTGATAATAAAGAGCAACTTGGTTGGAAAGCAGCATCTTTCTACATTTTGGATGCCATATCTATCAGCATCCCGTGGCTGTGCAGTAGTCATCAACATGGTGTAACAGCAAGGCCTGGAAGCCTGGAGAACACTCCGTGTGAAATTCTAGGGCCTGGTACATCCAGAGAGCAGGCACTCGCTGGTCCCACTGGGATTTAGGAGATGGGGGCAGGGACAGAAGACCACTAGGAGCAGAGAAGTGATTGCAACACAGTTAATTAATTTTTAGCTCCTTCTCTTGGCTGTAAAACTCACCTACTCAAAATACGTGCTCATTGAGCATTTACGGAACATTCACAGAGTCTGGCTCTCATATGATTCATTGCATCAGATGGAGAGAGATCCCCCCTGGTATTGTCTGACTTCTCATCAGGCTGTTTTTGTTATTCCCCAATCCCATTGTGTGCTCTTGGCAGCAGTACCTATTTAAACCTACAGAATCATTGGCTTTATATCAGAAAGAAATTGTGACATTGTACTTAAGCGAAGTAGGTTGCTTGCTTGAGTCTGCAGGATAGAAAGCACAGAGAAGCTTTTGCCCCTGACAGGGGCTGTTAGGTCTTGGTGGATGATCCCAAAAAGTTTGCAGACCAAGATTTGAAACCATGCTTAATGCAAGCTCCGTAACTTCTGTTACATGTGTACATGCAGACACAAACTCAGAGCTTTGAAGCACATTAAATACTGGTTATGAACATTTCAGGGTGCATTACTGAAATTGCCATGGCTCAGGTACTGTTCCTACTCAGAACTGGCCGTACAAAAGAACTCTGCCTGGCATGGTGCCCTTGTTAAGCCTCTGAGCAAACAGGTCTCTGCTTTTTCATCTATCGTTGTAAAAGCCTACTTAGTGATTACATGCTAGAAGCTGTCAACAAGCTGAATGATCTTTCTGTGTTGTTTTACGAGCTTGTGCAAGTTTCACCCTGTGTAGTTACCATACCTAGATAATACTATTACTAGAGAGATACTGTTGTGGATATCTCTCTTAGTAGGATTACTAAGCCTACTTAGTGATTACATGCTAGAAGCTGTCAACAAGCTGAATGATCTTTCTGTGTTGTTTTACGAGCTTGTGCAAGTTTCACCATACCTAGATAATACTATTACTAGAGAGATACTGGTGTGGATAGTTGTACCAGAGCAGCAGGCAAGTTAGGAAAAGGCAGCAGGTTCATGAACATTATAAAGGAGTCCTAATCTTTATAGCCGTCCATTTACAATTGCCATGTGTGCGGTGCTGGTGGAGTATTACACAGACTTTTCTTAGCTATTAATACATATTTCTGAACTAGGATGATGCTATGGAAAGGTAAACCTCTCTAAGGTGGTGCAGCGTTCACTATGCTAACATTGTACCTACAGGGACTCCCAGACATTTGTACTAGTTGACAATCCATCCCGGATGATCATTAGTTTTTATTTATTTATTTATTAAAACATTTTTAATTTTGATTGATGCGGATTCATTTACAAAAGCTTATTGCAGGCAAGTCTTAAATGGCTTAGGACCTGGATATCTGAAGGAGCATCTCCTTCTCTATTTGCCTGCCTGCCCCTTAAGATCTGGGTTGGAGGTCCTTCTTTGGGAGCCCTCCTTGAAGGAGATTAGGAGGGTGGCTACCCAGGGAAGGGCCTTCTCTGTGGTGTCACCCCGGTAAGGGAATAAGCTCCACAGAGAGGTTCACCTGGCACTGGCACTTTATTCTTTTGGCAGCAGGCCAAAACCTCTTTATTTTCCCAGTATTTTAAGGCTTAGATTGTGATTTTAATTGGAGTTTTATTGTACAGAATGGATGCTGTGCTTTACTGCGTTTTATTGTAAGACCATCCCGAGACTATTTGGTTGTGGACAGCATACAACATTTTAAAATAAATAAATAAATAAGACCTAAAACTGAATATCCAAAGGGCATTTTCCACACTGAAATCCAAAATGAATAAATACTCCACCCTTTATGTATAACTCTCTATTGTTTCAAGTTCATGGTGGGGTACATGATTCTTCCCACCTGCATCATCCTGACAGGAGTCCTATGAAATGGTTGAAATGAGAGATGGTGGCATCCAGCTCAGTACTTTGGGTACTGGGCAGATCTGCACACAGATGGAAAATAAGCTATGATGGCTTATTTTCACTCCCTGTGCATGTCGGTCATGAGACTCCTAATTAGCATGATTACCCTCACATCCTGAAGCAACCCTGCAAAAATGACACATGCACATTTTTTAAAAATTGCATATACAGGATGTTTTGTTTCGCTCCTCCTGGGATTAAAGGGAAATAAAACTGATTTCACAATGCAACAGCAGCTTTCCATCCCAGCAACTGCTCTACATGAAGGTAGCTTAGCACCATCAGAACTAGTGGCCATTGATAACAACCTTCTTCATTAAGTTCTCCAATTCTTCAAGGCCATCCCAGTTGGTGGTTGTCACTACATCTCATGAATGTGAATTCTATAAGTTTAGTTTCATGAGAAGCCCCCTGCTTCGGTCCATGGAATATCTTTGCTAGGATATTCATATGGCAAAATATAATTCAGCAGCTTTCCCTAGCACGCATGAACTTTCATTTGCACTGGCTGTTCAGTAGCAATGAAATGGAATTCATTCATCTGAAACAGCTCCAGTTATGATGGACTTCACAGCTCAAGCTCATAATGCAAGTTAGCAAGACTCTGATATGAGCTGAACATTTTTGGACAAATTACTTCTGTCTTAATGCCAACATAACATGCTGGTGCTGAGATTGCCCTAATAAAAGTGATATTTTATATTTTGAATTAAAGAAATCTTTGCCTCCCTTCCTAATGACCAGCGTTTTTCTATCCAGGCGCCATCTATGGGAATGAAAACTAATGAGTCACCAGCCAAGCTGATCTTTTCCTCCAATGCACAGTGCTGGTGGCAGAGGGAAGTTACAAGGTCACCAGTCTGAATCCACAAAATGTATCAACTTGTTAATCACCTGATATGCGAGGTGTGTGCCTTGTTAGCACCTTCTGGCAAGGGATACTGTTGCAACAGGATCATGCCAGAGCTTTGGAAATAGCTGCCAGCTGCTTCTCTACATTGCTATGTCGGTACTAAACAGCTTTACTCTTTGTCCGTATGGGATTTTCTACCTCAAACTGTAAAAGCAGACATTGAAACCTGTTAAATTCTGTAACTTTGGATTGTTTTATTTTTAATCTGTTACTCAAGCACCCAATGTGTCATCATGCTTTCTGATGGTTTCTCGATGTTTCTGTACTGTCCCTGTGTGCTTCCATATTGCTCTTGTACATCACCCATTCAAAGTCTCATTCCCCTCCCTGCAATGCGTACGTGACACCAACTCTATAAAACACTGTTCAAGACTGTTTGGTATACCTGTCTGCTGTTAATAAACTCTTGAGGGCGTCACTGTATGCTCCTTTTGGATCTGGGCATTCATTATTTGCAGGTCTGAAATCCAGAGACTTGCAAAAATCAATGCACGTCAGAGGGGGAATGCATTCGTCTGACTTGACCCATAAATTGTTCTGATTCAGCTATCTAGGCAAAAGCATCTGATTATACCTCTGCTCAGTGATTGTCTAACTTCTTTTACTGTGTGCTCACACTTTGTTCCCTTATAAATTGTGTCTCTGAATAACGAATGACAGCTTCTCTGCTGAGCAAAAGTGTCTGACTTTCCTCGTCAGCCTAAATGCTTCCAAAAAATCTGGAAGATGCATCTCGTATGCATCCAGTCCTTGCAATTTCACCGCAGCTCCCACAATTCTGTAAAGGCAGATGCAATCTGAAGCTTAGCTCCTGTTTGCATGGTCCTCTTCACTCAGCTTCTTCTTGGTCTGCAAGATATTATAAATATTGCATTTTCTCCAACTATTACTCTACTGTCTCAACAATCTACTTTTCTGTCAGTCTGCAGAACATTTCTCTAGTCCTAAGAACATATACAAATCTCAACCAAACCATTTTAGTCTCTTTTATTATACCTGTTAATGGCCTTCTCTAGAGCATTTCCATCTGAGGCTAAGTCTTCTTTTCTCACATACCTAAGATTTTTAGGTTTGGCTTAATGTCTATCTTCAGCCCTTTACTTTATGCATATGCTTCCCAAGCGCATTAATATCTGTAGGCAGAAGGATGGGCAAAAGTAACGATTATTGCTGAAATGTTGGCCACACCAAAAGCCTGTGGGGCTTTGTGCTTAATTCCAGTAGGAGCAGAAAAATCACCCTGTCTATTAGACATAATTTTACTAGATTTTCTGAATTTATAAGGCATTGAATTAATATTATTGTTTTATTTTTATTTAGGTAAGGATTAACTTTCAATTCTAAATGATTAGAGCATTTTATGTTTTTAAAGGTCTGAAAATTTCTTTAAGCTGTTCTACATTTTCTAAAATGTCTAAATCCATCTTCTTAATTCATCTTGAGTCTTAAGTCATTTTCACCATGTAGCAAAGAGTTATGTACTGTTACATTTTTCATCACAAAATTATATGTGTACCAGCTGGAGTTCTGCTACAAATAAATTTGAAAACTGAAATAACTGAACTGAAATACTTACAAGAGTGTTTTGGACACTTGTTCAATCTCTTGCTGAGGTTGTTTTTAACAGCATCAGTTCAATTAACACACTGTTCCAGGCTGTGGTGGTGTTGATTCCTTGCACTGAGCACAGGGCTGAGGTTTCTGCTATGGTCAGATCTTGATCTTGGCCTGCCCAGATCAGCTTCCAGAACAGAAGCCAGAGAGGGACAGGCGAGCATCACAGCTCTGAACAAAACTGAAAACCTGGCAGAGTTGTCTTTATGTTGCTCCAGCAAAGAGCAGGCAAGACTGAGCCTTTGACAAGAGTCTGACTTACTGCAGGCTGGTTGGCGCTGCCCCCACAGCCACCAAGGCTTTATTGCTTCACAGTCCTGGCCTGTTTTTTTTAATAATCTCATGTTATAATGATGAGGGAGTAGTGTGACATACAAGATTCCTCCTGGTACGTGTCCTCACTCTGAAATCAGTAATGCAACCTTCTCTGGGTACAGAGATACTCAACTGTGTAGTCTTTCTGGATAACTAGACCCAGGGAACTGAAAGCCTTCTGATGCCTTTCTGTAGCCAAGTCTGAACCATTAACTCTGGCTCCCCCTTTCTGAGAAAAGGGCCTGAAACCCATGTGGGGAAGGGATCAGAGTCCTAGTCCATGGCAAGAGTGCAAGTGTGGCTTGCCACAAAATGTTTCAGTGCACACTCCATCTCTCAAGCTCAGTCCTCATTGCATTGTTTGGAGAGTTCCCCTTTAGGATTTATTTTTCTTTCTTTTAATACTTCTCCAAACTTAGAGTCTTCTTTGTTTATAATTATTGTTATTATGACGATTTTAAGAGTAAAAGTCTTTTTAAAAAGGAAAAAGGAATGAAAAAATGGAAAACAGATAAGATTTTGTGGGTATGGACTCATTAACATTTCAAGAAAAACAAAGGTTACTGATTAAAAAGAAAAACATACCTCAGTTAAGTTCAGTTTAACTGTGGAGGTTCCCACAAACATGCTGATATCTTGCTTTTGTCTGCAGGTGGTACCATTATTCTGGCTACATAAGAATGAGTACTTCCTATTTGCACATATAGGTTGAATAAAATAATTCATATAGACCATATAACTCAGTGACTTGGCATTTTTTAAAATTGGGCTCTTAAATTTCCGGTGCATTTCCTGTTAGTGAAAGGAGCTTGTGCTCAGCATTTCTTGGTTTGTACAAACATTCTAGTGTGCGGCACAACATTCCGTGGCTTAGAAAACATGTAGAGAAGTTTGTGTTAGTGGCTTAGTACTTCGTAACCTACCTGCAAGGCCATCACTTCGTTTCCAGCCTTGCTATGATATACAAAAACACTACCTCAGTAATAACGTCTCTGCAGACAGTGCTGAAGATTAATGAAGCTGCATTGCTTGTGTAGCAAAGTATATCCTGAGGCCAAATATGGCGTGTCAGCAACAAAGTCCTTTATAATAAGCAGAAGGAGGTAAGGGAACCCAAATGGGCGACAACTTCACGTAAGGGAAATCTTCATTTTGGTTTTCACAATTAGGAATCACATACCCAGAATGAAGATGTATTTATTTATTTAGGAGACTTCTATGCCGCCCCATTCGCCGAAGCCTCGGGGCAGCTCACAACCATGAAGATGTTCTCAATGCATTTTTCACTATGGGAAACAATAATGGAAACATAATTTATATATTTTATTTATTTACTATTATGTATTTAAAACATATTTAGACCATTCCTTACCAAAGTCTCAGGACAGTTTAACAATAAAACAATATACAATAAAACACATCCTAAAAAAATTCCAACCAACAATAAAACACCAATTAAAACAATCAGATCTTAGAACATTGGGAAAATAAAAGGTTTTAGCCTGGTGCTGAAAAGAATACAGTGAATATTTATTTTTTAGAGACATGGTTAGCTCTTGGCTTTATGTTCTAGTAAAGCATCTCCTATTTAATTATTGGCTGCATGGAAGGATGAGCCCTTCATAGCCTTCTGTTTGATATGTGCTCAATGCAGAAAACCCTCCTTGCAGTCATTCTGATATAACTGAGGATGGCAAGCTTATATGGATCTGGAACCCGGGCTTTGGAGCAGCTCTTGGCGGGAACCACATGGTTGCCCTAAGCACTGTTCAGGTTACCCCAGTTGCTTCAAAGCTGCCCCCCACCGCCATGTGCACACACAGTTGCTAAGGGGGAGCTAAGTGTCCCCCATGCACCCTCTTTCTCTCTCAGGTGCACACATGTTGTTTCTCAGCCTGCTTCGTGCATAATAAGCAAAGGTCACAATCGCCCTGAAAGAAGACCTTGTCCTCTTTCCTAGTGGTGATCAATTTCACGGAATAATGTAACACTGAATAGGCAGCCTCACGGTGATCAGGTTTTAGGATGGCATTAAATGTCACTGGGAGCTCCTACCTGCACATTCCTTTTCAACCAAGGCTTATCCTGATTGCCAGCCAAGCGAAGGCCACACTGAGCAACTCAAAGGTGCTGTTTTTTTCCTGTGTTTGCACAGCACGGACAACTTCCTGAATTGCCACCTGTCATACTGGATCTGCTGACATGCACTCTCCCATTAAAAATACAGACTCTCTCACCTCCTTAGTAAGCTTTTCTACACCAGGCTGAGAATTACTTTACTTAATTTACTTTCAGTTTCCACAGAATTGAGATCCAACACAAAGCTTTTCCTGCCCTGTTCTTTTGCCACACCCCTCTAGGTGGCACAGTACCATGGATCAATATTGCAGCTGCAGGAGTAGGAAAACCCCTTTATTTCATTTCCTGGAACACTACCCTATTTTCTCTGCTCGAAAACAAAAGAATTCAAAACCAGAACTATACTCTTGAAAAACAAGTGAAACTGGAAGATCGTTACATCTAAAGCATCTAAAGAGCTGGCAAACAACTGTGAGCAACTAATCCAAAGTGCACAATACATACCTTGGCTAGGAAAGCTCTTTTGCTGGTCATGAGTACTTTAGAGTTTTGAGAGACTGACAAATGGAATTCACTGTTAATACAGAGCCGGGTAAGGAACAGGATGATCTCCACATGTTGTTTTTTTCCAGCTTCTATCAGCTCCAGCTAGCAGGTCATAGAGGAGGGGATTTCTGGATGGCACAGGTTCCCCTGTCCCCTCCCCCACCCCTGCACACACACACGCACGCATGCACGCACATGTATACATATATATGTATGCCCTTCTAGCAAGTTGAGCATAGGAGATGTCTGTGGAGATAAAAGTCTGTTTGGCACAGTGGCACTGTGGACATGGTCTGGTGTGGACAGTCCATTGGTGTCCTACAGCACACCACGGACTGTTTCCTAGAGGAATTCATTCCATATAAGTGCATTTTCCTGGGGAACTGGAGGAGCCTATCCATCTTCTGCTGGACTTACAAAAGGAGCGAGAGCAAAATCTGCCCACCACCCTGAGAGCAAGTGTCTTAGCTTTGGTAATATGCAAGTCCTCTCTCTGCATGCGCACATATTTCCGCTTATCCTGAATGCATGGTAAGTCAAGAACCCTTCATCTCACCAGTGCTTGTGGACAGTCCCGACTTATTTCAGTGTCTGATGAAATACAGTAAAGTGTGAGATGATCAAAGACTGAAGTGAGTTCAGGACTGATTATTCCAGATTAAGCTTAAAAGACCCTTATTAGTCACTGTCTGTCCTCACCTGCATATTTATAGCCAGAGATTTAAAACATCTCATCTCTGAAATTAACTGAGTTTCCAGTAGCTACCCTATCTTAAAGTGCTGCCTTAAACCGTCCCTGCCTGTTTAGTCCCATAGAAATGGTTCTTCATCTGAAAACCAGCAGGCTTGCATAGGTACCTCACCACACCCTTTCCATCTTTCCTGTACTACTGCATATGTATTTTTCGGGGCATGGATGTCTGTGCAATGCATATGTTTCCTAATTCGCACCATCCTCTTTGGAATGACATCATATGCTCACTTTAGGCCTTTTCTCCTCTGAATAGTGTTCCCCGACAGAGAGAAAAACACGTGCCATGGGGAATATAACAAGTTATTTCTACAGTGTTTGGAGGAAATAATTTTGGTGGCCCGGAGTTCTGAGGTAGCAGCCTACTTTGTCTGACAGCTAAAATCAAGACACTCTCCACACTTGCCTCAGCATATACAGTACATTCCTTCAAACATGCTGTCTATTGAGGAACCCACAGGACTTCATTGCCTTGCAGACCATCTTGGGTTGCGTCGTCTGGAAATGCACAGCTTGTTCAAAGCGCTACCCCGTGCACACCAAGAGTGCCCACAAAACGCTTTCCAGGCACTCGAGACTCCACAGCTGCCGGCTCTGTGTGCAGCCACACTCTGCAGTGAAGCACAGAGTTGCAGGTCAGTTGCCAGCGGCACAATTCCTTCCACCTGGCACAGGGTGGACTCTGGGTGGACCGAACTGAAGCTCTGCCCTGATTAAACTGGCAGGCAGGAAACAGTCACAAACAGCCTGAACTTGCTCACAGAGACATCCTGATCTAATCTGATCAGCGTACAATGTTGCCAATTCTACCTGAGATACCATGTTGTAAGTTCTCTCTCTCTCTCTCTCTCTCTCTCTCTCTCTCCCTCTCTCTCTCTCTGGGATCCTATCTGATATAATGCTGCTAATCCAATTAGGAAACAATGTGACCAGTCCTTTTGCCAAAAACCCGTTTACTTATGAGACATTTGTCTGCTCTCCTCCTGTGTCTTAATTGTATCCCTCCAGTGTGCCTGTTTTTTTGGGTTGTCTGGCAATGGCTGTAGGTCCCCTAAATTCCTATAGGGTGCAATTCTGTGTATGTTTTGCCAGAAAAAAGTCCTACAATAGGCAGCTTATAAATACATGTATCAATCAATCGGTCAATAAACTTCCTTCCAGCACCCACCAGCCAGCCACGCCTAAGGAATGTTGTAGAAACATGTGTAGGATTGTGTCTTAAGAAATCCATCTGCAGAAGGTAATCAAGACACCACTTCTGTGTTTGCAAGTAGTAGTAAGTCCTCTGGAATGGTCAGACTAGTCCTTTGGTCATGAAAATTTGCTGCCTTTCACTTATTGGCAGGAGGAAGGTGCAGGGGCTGGGAACACTTCGGAGGCACTCATGACTCCCTACTCATTCCTTTCCATATGCAGGCACCCAGGGAAACATTTAGGAGAGAGCATGGGGGGAAGGCAACAGGCCAAGTGTCTTCAGTGGCTTCACTTGACAAGGGTCCCACTCCTCCTCTTCTCTGGAATACTTGACCCATTTTGTCATGGAAGTAGGATGACAAGTCACTCGCATGTCCAAGACCAAGCAAATGATTTATACGCTGCTTCCAAGAAAGCCACACATTTTTGTCAAGCCTCTTGAAAGAGCTATGGGATGAAGCCCTCAGTGATGCACCCGAACAATAGAAATGATTTTCTTCTGCTGCTGTAATGGTACATGGGAAATACAGGTCTGTCTTACAAATGGAACAAATTTCCCCTTTCTGACCTTTGTAAAAGCTCTTTGCTATCGTATATGATTGTGAAGCTGAAGGGAGAAGTGCTGAACAACTTTTAATTCCAGGTTGCAAAGGGTAACTGACTAGTCACAGCAGCAAGACACAAATACTTTGAAGGTTTTTTAAAAATCCCTTTTTAGGCCACTGCATAACAGATGTTTGGGTAGCTTACAGGAATAACATTGAGCTGAGCACCTAAAGTCTTTGTCAAACATTCTGGTTTCAAAGGAATATGCTACTTTTTCATGTTTCACAGACCTAGCTGTATTCTCAGATATTATCAGTCTGAGTAGCTAACCTATGCTGTCCTGTTTTTCATATTCGCTTTTATTCCATATCTCTCAGAATGGTTGCTTCATGGCCTTAAGTACTACTGAAGTTAAACAAAGGGGTCTGTATATATTTGCACTTTTCTTTCCAATTCCTTGGGGCAAATATATATGTTTGCTATCTTCTCATCATCAAGGAAAGTGCCCCGAATGAACTAATCTCTTAAAAATCTTTTTTCAAATGCTGTTTATTATTTCATAGATGGAGATTGGTTTTCCTGCCCTGCAGGTATGTATAGGATTATGCTTCACGCTGCTCAAATGCATGGTATAATTACGTGTAAGCAAAGGATGCAGAATAATTGCTTCTTAAAGTGGTGTTCCAATGATGTGGAACAAGTTGCCTGTACCTTGATAAACAATGCCAGAACTGCCTTACTTTTCGACAAGCAGTTTTCTCATGCCAGATGTAGCACACTCATCTGATCCAGCAGGACTGTGTCAGAAATATAGCTGGGTGCTACATTTTATTGCTTCCCTTGCCTTCTGAACTCTTCACATCTTGTGCTTACACAAACAAGCAAAACTGCACGTGGGAAAGTGACCTGAGACTATGGGAAATACATTAAGTGGGAGAAAGAGGGTGACTTCATGGCCTCCATTTCCTGAATCTTCACACTGTTTGAAGCAGTTGCAAAAACCTTGCATTCTTCAAACAGATGTTTGTCTTGTTTTCTTCATGTCGTGAGATTTTGTTGGTGTCTCTAGTTTTCATCACAGAATAAAAGATGTGAGCATTCAAATAGCAACTTTTTTGTAGCATTGACCAAGCAAGATAGCTGCAAGAAAGGGTTTCTTTTGTGTGGTGCTTCAATTCCTGCCAAGATGTTCCGGGTCAGGAAAGGTCAAGTTTCAGAGGTCATGGATGTCAGCCATGGCTGCACAGGGACTGGCATTGGAGATACAGGTCCAGCCTGGGAAGGAGAGAGTTGAGCTGATGGAGTACGTAATGAGAAAACATACCAGTCTCATCCAGAAAGCAAGTGTTCAGAAACAGTGAAGTGCTGTGTCAGGAGAACAATTCTAAAAAACATCTTTTGGGAGAGAGTTTCCAGAAAGATGTATGGAAATATTTCCAAATACTATGGATCTGCATGTGCGCAGAAAACATTGTGACTTATCAGGATCACAGTTCAATTTACTTAATGAAACAAGCTACTTAGTATGCTTTCCATAAAGGCAGGCATAATATCCCTGCTCCATATGGGATGGTTTCAATAATTGCTTCGCACAAGCAGTTATCATAGTATGAAGATCTCCCATCTCATTGGTTTTGGATGATCTACACATTTGAGTGGTGTATCAGAGGTCAGCCTGCGCCCAGATCCTTTTTTAAGGTGACAAATCATATAAATAGTAGTGGTTTTGTTGGGATTTTTTTACTTTTTCACATCAGTTACTTTTCAGTAACTTACGTTTGAAAGTGAGAATAGAATCTGGGGCTCTGTTGGTGCACAACTGGACAGCATGAGTGATGTGGCTTTCACTTCCCTGTGAATAAAGTCCCTTGAGCACAGTGTTACACACTTGTGAGAAAGCATTTGTATTTATTTAAAATATTCTGGCCACCCTTTAGGACAGTTACTTTCTCTAGACGGCACACAACAGTAAAAGTTACATCATAAAAACAGCAGCAAAAACAGCAAGAACAACAAACATTCTAAAAAGCAAGAAACAGCAGCAGGAAACAAAATCTGCAACACACAGCTGCAGCCACAACCCTGTCTAAGAAAGCCTGATCAGAGGAAGGGTAAATGAGGAAGCTTTCAGGACGAGGTTTGTACCCTCGGTACTCCAGCCTCCCTTCTTTTCCTAAGAGTTGCCAAGATCAATTGCTTTATAACCCTTTACTACTGATGCACTGCTTGACTTCTATTTCTTTCAGTTCCCAGTTATTGTAGTTTCTGAGGCAGCAATCCTAAACACACTTTATTCCTAAACACACTTTATAGCACTGAGCACAGGGAGACTTCCAAGTACTCACACCGTTCTTTGTGCACTTATGGTACATTAAACCCATCGTGTTTAGTGAAGGCTTTTCCCAGTCGAGTGTACTTGGTGTTGTGGTTAATTAAGACTACTGCGCTTGGATTTGGGAGATCCAGGTTCTAATCTCCATGCGGCCATGGAGGTAATTGGGTGACTTTCAGCCAGTCACAGTCTCTCAGCCCAGCCTACCTCGCGGGGTGGTTGTTATGAGGATAAGATTGAGAGAAGCATGTAAGATGCTCAGACAGCCATCTGAGCGGGATTATTTAAGTGGAACTCCTGCACTGAGCAAGGGGTTGGAATAGCCTTCCGGCCCCTTCCAAATCCACCATTCTGTGATTCTGTATGTAAGCCACCTTGTATTTGTTGAAAGGAAAAATGGTGAGATATAAATGCAATAGTCTTCCTATGCACACATTGTGTGGGAGTAAAGCCTATCTGAACTCGGGGTGACCGAAGTGGGCATAAGTTTGCGCTAACGAACTCTACTTTGGTACTACACAAATGTTCCCCCTTGTCTCGTGTTCCCAAGCATTTCCCATGACCCTGTGGCATTACAATGACATATAATTTTGTCCCCTCCTCCAGCGGAAGACACAGGTTGCCTCCGAAGTACGTGCTCCAGGATGTGCTCTAAGCTTTCGGGGTGGACTAGCCCTGGACGAAGGACACGCGCACGGAGCCCGGGCTGCATCCCGCGCGCGCCGGAATGCGTGGGGTCGGGGAACCGGCGCAGACGGCGAGCCGCTGCGTGCGTCGGGCGTCCCTGCAGCATCCAGGAGGCGAGCGCATTCAAGCATCCCCAAGTGCTGCGCGCTGCAGCCCGCTCTGTCGCCGCCGCGCCGAGCGCACGTCGGGTCCGGTGCGTGGCATGCACAGGCGCGTGTGCGCGCCTCCCCGCGCAACGATGCCGTGCCTATTTCATCCGTAGGCGCGCCTGCGGAGACGCGCGCCCTTCGGCGGGAGAGCAGGGCGCGCTCCCTCCCCGCGCCGCGCCGCGCATCCCCATCGCCCCTCCGCCCCCGTCCGCGCGGAAGGGGGCCGGGGCGGGGCCGGCGGAGCGCGCATGGGCCCTGGCCTCCAGCCCTGCCCCTGCCCCTGCCCCTGCCTCGCTGCGGCGGCCGGTCGCGGGTGCCGCTGCGGCGCTGCCTGCTGCGTCCCCCGCCTCGCGGCGCCTGGGCCGGGAAGCGAGTGAGCGAGCGGGCGAGCGAGGCCGCAGAGCGCCAGCGCCGCCGCCGCCGCCGCCGCCGCGCTCCTCCCTCCACGCCCGGCTTTTGTTGCGCGGACGCCCCCGCCCCCCGCTCGCCCCCGCCCGCGGGGGGCTCCGGCGCGGCGATGAGGCAAGGGCGAGCCGGCGCGGGCTGCCCGGAGGCGGCCGCTGCGAGGACGCGGCGCTGCTGACGCGAGGAGCAGCGCAGAGCCGAGCCGAGCGGAGAGCGGAGCGGCTGCCGGGAGCGCCGCGCGGCGAGAGGCGACCGGGCGGAGGAAGCGCTGCCGGGCGGCCGCGTTGTCTGGCTCCGTGGGGAGGGGCTGGGCGGCACCGTCCCCGCCTCTGCCCTGCTCGGCAGCCGGAGGTAAGCGCGCCCGCTCGTCGGGGGGCTGCGGGCAGACGCGCGCGGGCGGGCGGGCGGGGAGCCGGGTGCCGCAATCTTGCGCGCCTGGCCGCAGCAAGTCCCGCAGGATCGCAGGGGGCGGATCGCTTCCGCGGGGGCGTCCCTAGGCGGTGGTGCGCGCGGTGCCTGCGAGGGGAGCCGCGCCGAGCGGGAGGCTGCGCTGCATAGGCCGGAGGGGCCACCTGGCTCCTTCCAGGTGTTGCGGGACTACAGCCCCCATTAGCTGCAGTCGGCATGGGGCGGGGGTTAGGAATTGTGGGAGCTGTAGTTCCCGGAACATCTGGAGGGCGCCGCTTTGCCTGCCCCCGAGATAGGCCTTTCGCCTCATCCGGCGGGGCTCTGCATTGTCCAGGGGGGCTTCCTGCTGCGTGGACGCGCGGAAGGACTGGGGCAGGGTCTGCAGTCGGGGCGAGGGCGGGCGGGCGGCTGGGCATGCCGCTTCTGGTTTGCAGAGGTGCTTTTTGCTCTCCGCGGACCCCAGGATCGGCAGGTCTGCTGGCCACCCTTGGATGCTTTTGCCGGAGTCGAGCCGATGGATCGCTGCTCAGCTCTCTTGTGCGCGATCATTCATGGGCATGCAGCTGGAATTCTCTGTATCCTAGATGCGGATTTAGGCTATAGGATGGCATGCTTATACCACCCTCCAATGGATTAAGAGCCTCCATGGATGCCCAAGGGTAGGGGGTGGGCTTCTTGAGGGACCTGTGTGCGCTCTGGCGGATCTCGATGGGAGCAGGTTGGTGACGCTCGGTGGAGTTTTGATTCACGAGACTCCAGACAGAGATGCCGATCCAGCCCATCCTGACATATGTTTGAAGTTCTCCAGCATAAAAAAGGGCTGAAGTCCAAGTTGCATGCCCTGGATTGTGGCAGTGCCACTCCGTCGTGTGTCTGGAGCTTATTTCCAGTTCCGCACGGATCTGATTTTTCAGCGTTCACTCCGGAGTGAGTGTTATGTTATAGGTGACCTTATGAATACGTGTATGAATAAATAATGCTTAGGTCTTCTGAACAGATGCAGGTAGACTTTGCCTGCATGTGTACTGGAGTCCCATGATGCAACCTTTGTTGTCCACCAGCTCTTTCATTAGGAGGTGTTAAGCAGGGTGGATGGTCAATTATTGGGATGGGGTAATAATGACTTTTCTGAAGCTGGAGGCTAGACCCACTAAAGACCAATTAACCTTTGACCAACTAGCCTCCCATGTCTCTGACTAACCTTCCACCCCTTGCGACATGCAACACCCCCCTCCCCGCATTCACTGGGCTGCTTATTTCATTTTGGGGAGGGGATGCCTCTACTGTGCTTTTCCTGGGTGTCAACGTGCCACCTTGCACGGTGAAGATCTAGTAATTAGTCTGTCTCTTCTTGAACGTAGTGGGAAATAGGAGGATGATTTTATGGCTTGCTGCTCTGTTGTGAATAGATTTCTGCAGCTTTGGAAGGGGTGGGAAAGTTGTGCTGGGGCACGTAGGCAAGGGCTGAACGACTGAGAAAGAACGTGGTTGTATTCCAGAGTGTGCTTGTGCAGCCAAGTTGCGTGGTCATTGCACTCTGGGCTTGCATCAGGATAGGGAGGGCGTCCGTTATAAGCCATGTGTGTGGCAGTGCCTTCTCTGTATTTGCTGCTTATGGTGTTCAAATTAGCTGTGGAGAATGAAGCACTTGTGAACAAGTTCCAGCTTGGAAGCTGGAAATAAAAAGGATCTTAGATTCCCAGTGAAATCTTCAGCACTTAACCATCTGAACTGTTGGGCATTGACCCTGCATTGTAATCAGATTTTCTTTCCATTTTGTTTTTCAGACTGTTTCAGATGCATATCTTTGTTTATTCTAGCTTATAACAACATTTTCTGTTTGTTTCTTTGTTTCAAACAAACTTGGATTCTCCCAATCATGCTTCTTTTTCTATTTGTGGGGAGTTGTAAAGGCCTGTTGCACTTCAGTTAGATTATTTAAACTTCATTATTCATTTGGCACCTTTGAGGTCCCCTTATGAGATGTGAGCCACTTTGAATTTCTTAAAACAGAAGAAAGGTAGGATCTAAACCTAATAAATAAACAAGTTTAATGACAGTGATGACAGGATGAGATGTAGTTATAATCCATGAGAAGGACCAGTTGGAATTCAGTTCCACTGGTGTCTTTTAAAGTGGAAGTTTATGTCTGTAGGAGTTTTTTTTGGGGGGGGGAGCAGCAAATAAGTGATCTTCCTTTCAATATTGAATTTTTGTTTCTTATTGTTTAAAGTGATGTGTTAGATATTTTTGAAGCCGGCCCAGATTGCTTTTTTATCCAAAGTATTCCACCTGGTTTGGTTTGTCATAGTTTGCATTAGTCACTGCTGCATCATCAAGAGTAGTGTGAGGTGAGAAACCTTGAAGCTATAATAGTATCTCACTGTGCACATTTTAATGTGTGGATTAAGTGGTGTAGATTTGTTGCTTGACCTTGAATAATTTCTATTGCCTTGTAAATTTTAGAAGAAACTTAGAACTTGATTCAGCTGGGAAGCATCCTATTAATCAAATGCTGGTCTGAGATACATATCAGAATGTAGGTCAAATTGCAACAACCCAGATTCAGTCTAGATATCAGGAAAAGTTTCCCCACTGTCAGAGCAATAGGGCAGTGGAACCCATCTACCTGGAGAGGTGGTGGGCTCTCCCACGTTAGAGACACTCAAAAAGAAATTGGAGAGCCATCTGAGTGGGATGGTGTAACTTGGTGTCCTTCTTGGCCCCTTCCAACTCTGCTATTCTATGATTGTATCAGCCATATAAATGCCCACTGGTGTAAGCATGCTTATCTTTCGGCTCCAAAATTTTCACTGCTGCTGGGAATGAAGGTGCAGCCTGTGCAGGAGGAAATCCCCCCCCACCCCATGCCCAGTTCTTTAGAAGTTCTGTTGTAAAGCTTGTTATGATTTCCTTTTTGTGACCGTTTTTCTGGCTGTATATGTAAATTGATAGATTGTCTGGTAAATTTCATGTGTTAAAATGTATTGAAAGTAGCAACACAATGGATGAAACCAAAGATAAATGATGGTACGTTTTGATGTGAAGAGCAGAACTTATTCTCCTATACCCTACCTTCTGCACTTTTCAGTACAGTCCTAACCGTGTTTATGAAAAGTACACGTAACTAAACACGATTGATTTCAGTAGGATTTCCAAATAAAGTTAGGATTCCAGCCTTACCAATTTGCTCATCAGGTTTAATCTAGAAATCTCATTAGTTATGAATATAGTCTTCAAAATGGTAAGGGAAGGGAAAATTTCACTTTTATTATGCCTAAAGATGAAAGAACTAGAGCACAGTCAAGTTCAGAGGGAACATGTATAAATCAATAATTAAAGGAGGAGTCAAGTCTATTTCTGCATAGTTGCATGTATATTCCAAACTGAAGAATTACGAAAGCTGCTTATGAGTTAACCTGTACAGAAAGTTCCTTTCCATGGTGATGCATAGTTACGGTAGGGCTGCAGTCCTTGAGAGACCAATGGACACTTTATTGGTTATAGTAAATGAGGGTGCTGTCCAAGGGGGAGGATCATGGGCATCCTATGCCATGTCAAAGGCATGCAGAGGTGAACCGTCCCTCAACACTTTGGCTCTGCAAGCAGCTGGACTGCTAATTTTGACTTCCTCACTGGGTGGTCAGGAATGGTGGGGAAAGAAGCTGAGGTGCCATGAGGCTGCATCACACATTGCTGGTGCCAATCCCCTGCCACTCTGCTCCCTAAATCCCTTTGCTGGGGATCCTGAGAAGCAGCCAGTGTGGTTCTTTCCACCAGGTAGGTGGAGGAAAGAGACCTGAACATCGATCTGAGCTATTTTGCAACTTTGGGTCTGGGAATTTGAAACAACACCATCACAATGCAAACCAGCATCCATTGGGTGGCTCTATAATATATAGAAATTCTTATGGAGCAACTGTGCAAGCAGATTATGAAGAGGTTGAAGAGGTACTTACACTTGATTGTTTTATATTATTTATTTGATTTATCCCCTGCCTTTTTCTGTTAAAGAACACAGGAGTGATTCTCCTCTTCCTGAGTCTTGTGCTGAGAGTCTGTGACTGGCCCAAAGTCACCCAGTTGGCTCCATGGCTGAGTGGGGACTAGAACTGATATAGCCTGAAGTGTCTGATCCTGCCTAGGCTTGGCAGCTAAGCAGGGTCAGCCCCGGTTAGAATCTGGAGGGGAGGCTTGAGTCCTGCATTGAGCAGAGGGTTGAACCTGATGGCCTTCTAGGCCTCCGCCAACTGTATGATTCTGTGGTTCACCCAAATTGTCTGAGTCCCAGTCCTGCACTCTTAATCACTATACCACACTGGCTCTCTGATGTTTGAGTATTTTGTAACCAACTGGAGATAAGAATATTTTTCAGTTTTGAGAATACTTTAAGATGTGAATTCCTAAAATGGTGACATATTCCAAGCATACTCGAACATGTACTACTCTTGGCAGTAAGCTAACTGAAGCTTTTCATGGCATGCAAATGAAGGGCAAAATAGTTGAAATGAATTGATAGTTCGGTGTTTCAGTAGGCCCTTTTTGATTGGTCATCTCCTTAACAAAGGGGTTTTCTGTAGATTGTCAATGTTTTATCCAGGCTTCATGGAAGAAAGTGTTTTGTGAGTTGGCACCGGCTCCTTGTGTATAGCAGTGTGCATGCATGGGGTTCTGGACCTGTTTTGTAAATAAGGCAGAGGTTTGTGTGTTTTTCTTGCTACTGAAGAGTTGGTTTGAAGCTCTGAATTTATTATATTCTTTGCACTGTAGGGAATGGTGGCTGACAATGAGCAAGGGCTCTTTTGAAAGATGTATCGCTGGTCATGAGAACATGGAAGAACATCTTTTAGAGTTTTGCTGAACAGGGAAACTGATTATTAGAGAAAAGAGCTTGCAATGTGGGACCATTTCTGCAGTTCATTGATTTTTTTGGGAGCGGGAAACACACTTTTGCCCCTTTGCTGTGTGCCTTCCTTGTAGTATCTGCACAGAGGGATTGAACTGCTGTTGCTGAACCTGGGTTTGGGTGGTGGTGCGAAAGGGATGTCTCTCCCTTTGCTTTTCAGAAATGAATACCTGCAGACATCCTTTATTTTGGCACAGACTTTTGCTTTGCTGTTTCTTATGTTTTCATGCTGCTCAAACCTTTATGTAACTCTAGATGGATGCACACTGTGTACTCTTGTCTGAATACCTTTTGTTGAAGCAATTGACCTTCAAAGGTCAAATGCAAAGTTGTCCCTTAACATCTAGTTAAAATCGATAGGCAGGCTGCTTCTATAGTCCCTTTATATTGGTGTCTTTATGCAGGACTGATGCCTCCTGGGAAAGCTGCGATCCTGTGTACTTTAAGCAAGAAAACAGAGAGCGCGAGTACAGTGTAAAAACAAAAGACAGTGTAATCCTACCTGCCTACACTTTTAACATCCCTGGTAACAGTGTTGCCATGCTCTCATTAAGAAGTTATGCAGAAGGGACACTCCCGCTTCTGCATGAATCAAATGCAGCACCTGCGTGACTATTTGGTGACCTTTCCCTGTCTAGTCCACACCCTCTCCCATGCATAGTGCACAAATGCCTCAAGAGGAGCCATAGTACCTCGTCAGGCCTCCATGATCCTGTATCCAGGAGGGGAGCAATTGATGCCTGCATTCACAGGCTATCTTGGTTTCCTCTTCGGGCTGAACAAAATATTCACACTTTTCAGAAATTGCTGAAGAAAAAGCAGCTGCAAGGTCCTAGTCTGGAATGGAAAGAGCGTTGCCAGACAAGTTTTGTTGCTTGGCCTCTATTTGCCCTAAAGCTGCTGTTTGCATTAATAGCACCTTCAGGATATTGCCTGTGTGTGTGTTTTCAGTAGGAAAACATTTCGGGACCTTGGTCCAGATAACCTCCTTCCCATTATTTTTCTTCAGAACCTTTAAAAAGGGTGAAAGTGTCCTTTGGCACCTGCACATTCCTGCCATTGCATGAGATGTTCAGTCCATGAGCGTGCATTACATGTGAACCAAGTCACTGGGTAAAACATCTGTAGGTTTCCTAGGAGAAGAATATGAATTCTGCTGTGGGAAGCCATGCTCTCACACAGACAGTGTTCAGGACACTGAAAACAGTGCATTTGTAGAGTGGTCTGCAAGGATAATACAGGAACCCCATGGATAGGAGAGGGGGAAACTGTAACAGCCAGCTGATAGGGGACAGCATCATGAACTGCTCCGTAAGAAAGAGCAAAGCAAGGAGGAAGGAAGGATTGGAGGCCTGAGCCTGAACTGTCGGAGTTGATGAGGTGGCTTCCACGGGGTAAAGTATAACACTGGCAAGCACACTAACCTCAAAGAAAACCCCACTGTATTCAAAAGGTACCCCTTTTGTAGAAAATACGTTTAGAATTACAATCTGTGCACGATTAAGAGAGTACCTTGAGTTCCACAGTGGAAGAAGGGTGGGTTACACACACGCGCGCGCACGCACATATACATAGAATAAAATCACACTGAGACCAGTGGAATTTATTTCAGAGTAGAATATTTTCAAGTTTGGAAGCTGCTCCCTGTCCAGTGTACAACAGGATCAAATTGTAAGTATTCTGACCTTTTCTTAGAAGTGTCCAACGTAGTTCAAATAGAGCAAAGGGCAGAAAACTTCTGGGAGAGAAATTTAAGTGTATTGATCTTTGCCACAACTTGAGAGAAATGGGGAAATCTTTATGGGGCATTCAAACCAACCTCAATGTATAAAAAAACCCCTCAATATTTATTGTTCAAAGCATTTTAATCCCATTTTGACCATTATTGTCTCACAAAGCAGCTCCAATCAGTCAAACAGAGAGGTAGGTCTGACATCAAATTTACAAACCAGAATGATTAGAAAACAAAAGCAGAGAGAGAGTAGAGGGAAAAGAAGGAAAATATCATTTTTTTTCAAGGCCAGAAGAAGATGGTGTACTGTGAAGTATTTAGATGTACTGTAGGCTGGGCCATGTTTTCCTTCTGGGTGCTTGCATAAAAGCTCCTTAGGCCAAATTATGGAGTCAGAACTGTTTTTACGATACTTCTGCAGGCCAGGCAACTGTTGGTGTCATTGCTGGTAGCTTTAGCACACTAAGGAAAGAGTCCTGGTTCTTGAAAAATTGTCACCTGCTCCTTGTCTTGAGCAACTTGCAAAGCAGATAGAACTGGGCTGAAGAATGGATGGGCAGCAGGAAAAAATTGGCCTATGAGTTTCAATAATTCATCCAAATTTGGCTATTAGAATTAAAGTCACCTTAATTCTTTCAGATGTGGCACAATTTAATACAGCCTCCTCTAGTGCATTTCCCTCCCAGATGTTTTGCATTACAACTCCTGCTAGCCCCGTTGATCATGGACAATTTTTTGATGTGCTGGGGGTGAAACATCAAACATCTGCAGTGGCCACACTGGGGAAAGCTGGTTGAATGGCTCCGAGGGTGATCCAGTTCAGATTTCAGTTCTTTCATAAGTACTCTAGGTGGTAAGCAATTATCAGCTTCATTCCTGCATCTGCAATATGGGTATTACACTGCTCTATTTTATGGACTGTAAAGACTTTAAACACCCACAAAATGCTGTATAAGCATTAATTATCAATCCAAGCATATAAGCAGCTGTTTAGTATTAAATTTAAAGGTTTATTCACACAATACTACTGAGGGAATTTATCGCTCTCATTCTCATTCTCTCATTCAACTTAACTTCCCACTTCATTAGCTGAAATGTGTATCATTTGTTTTCAAATCCAGACGATAATGTATATCATTACCACCAAATCTCTATATATGTGTAGAATTTACTCTTCAATGTTTAAAAATACACTTATTAACATAGATGGTTATATATTGAACACAAATAACACAATATATTTCAATATACAGTAGGGAGTTTTGGTGAACTTCTATCTCATCTATAAAGTGTCTTTTCAAGTCCATATGTAATAAAAATTTTAGTATCTTATAAATTGTTGCTGCTGCTGCTGAAATTTGGATGCATCCAAAATCCAAAGGTTTTTGATTGTTATTAATTAGAAATCTTCCAGTAATTAAAGTTCTCGTAATGTAGTATTTTCATGATATAGTTCCCTTAATTAGTTATGTTTGTAGAAAACATGTATCTTCTATCAATTAAATACCAAGCAGATTTTATAATGAGTGTGGCTTCTCCTTCACAGCACAAGGAAAGCAACTGCAAACTGTGTTTAATTTTTTCTAGTTTCAGTTATCTTATTTCTCAAGAAAAATATTTCTTAAACTGGTTATTTACTAATAGGAATAGGTATTGTAATATTTACAGAAATGTTGACAATTCAAACTTTTTGTGAAACCTATGAGAGTTGCTGCTTAGAAGGTAAAAATCCAATATGACTCATTGACAAGGTATAAGATACTGAAAAGTTTGCTAATCACAAGGCTTAGGTGAATTGTTGCATTCCACAAAATGATTCTATTGGAGTCACAAGGTGTTTTAGTTCTGATTTTACTTTTGTGCTTCTTACTGATTTGTAATCTCAGCACTCTGTTTGGTGAACCTATCTTACAGTATAGGGGCACACAATTATATAAACAATGTTATTAAATTGGCAAAGGAGTCATGTCTCTCAGTGCAAAGCCCTTTCTGACATACTGATTGATAGAGAGCAATTGTTTACCCCTTAAACAGGATCTGCAGTGCCATAGGAATGCTATAAATTTCCTCCTTTATACCTATAGGAGACAGCTAGAAGCATGGAGGAAAGGATCCAGTTGAACTGAAACTTTGTAAGAGAAGTCAAAGGAGGAGAAAGGGGACATGCTGATGGGAGTGGAGAGGAAAGGGGCTTGTCCAGCTGATTTTTTTCAATTTGGTAGCAAAATCACCCCTGGATTCTTCCCATCCTGCATGGCTCTTGCCAGCAGGGCTAAAGATGGATGAATCCTTTGAGGCTCTCTGTCTGTGCTGTGAATAGTTTTAGCTGCAAAGACAGAAGAGTAGATGCCTCTCCCACATTTAAAATGTCTAATGCTCTTATGAACTAAATCTGATTGCAGATTTTCATATGATCTACACTATTCTAAAGTAGGAGGATTTTGACATCATGGAATCTTCTGAACCAAAAGTCAGTGTTTTAGGGCTGGGTGTTTTATTAAAAAAATACGTAAGTTACTATATCCCATTGACAAAAGCCATTTGTTGCTGTAAACCCTCTTTCTGTACAATAAATACTCATTCCTGTGATATCTCTTTGTCCAGTGTTTGGCAGTCCTGATAATATTCTGAGAAAAACACCATATGCTCAACTCATCACTGTACTCATCTGTGTAATGGTTATTTTAATAAAGTTCCAGTTTAGTCTTTCCCATTGTCCAGATGGAAGATCGTTTTGTAAACAGATTACATGATGCCTTTTATAATGATAAATAATATTCCTATTGGTTAATTTTTTATAGTTCTTTGATGCTTCATCATGGTTTCAAACCCACCCTAGTTCATTAGCTGACATGTATAACATGGTTTGCTTTGGCATATGTATGCCCTTGTTTTGACTTCATATTCAGCAAAATAGCTCTGAGCTGCCGTTGAAATAATTTCTACCAGAGAGCACCTTCTTATTGGTTCTATTCTGTGTTATGGCTTTGGACTAATTGGGTAACAATTCCCTGTCATTAAGAATAGCTTTCATACTTTACAACCATCTGAAACAGTATCTTCAATAGGCAGCACACAGATGATTATATTGTAGCAACTCATTGCAAGCTTGGTTGCCATGTTCTCAGATATTCCTACCTTAAAAATTTCCTTGTTAATTGAGACAACATTACCCCTCCCATCAAATGTTCTTTCTTTAATACAGGCAATGATTAAATTACCTTGGAGGAATTATCACTTCAAATTTAATGAATGGAATAGCGAATAAATATATGAACAAATAATCCTAAGGCAAGTAGGGAACTTGCTTGATGCAAGAAAAGCACCACACAGAGTTTCTCATCTTAGTAACGTGCTTGCAATATATGAGATTTGCTCATAGCTGGTGACTCAGTACACACAAATGAGATTCCAGAGTCTTCTAGTTAAATGATGCATATGCAAGTCTGAGATGTAGAACTCAATTATTGAAATGGCTGCAACTTGATTCCATTGAGAAAAGGCGGACAAAAGGTTGTTTGTTAACTACTATACAACTGGATTCAAAGGCTCCAGTGACCTTTGAATCTTAGAGGCTGTGTATCTGAAGAATGAATTGTCTGAGGAACTAGAGTAACTGCCAGGAGACAAGAGATCAGTTTTCCTGTCTCCTTGCATATTCCTGTTTTAATGTCCACATTAAAATATGCTAATTGCATATATTTTTACTTGCACAGAATGAATGTCCCTTTAATTAACCATATTCTAACTTGATTTTTCTTAGTAGCACAGAGTATTTTCAATTAAAAATGCTTTGTATTGTTGAAGTGCTGTGCAGGCCTGTATTCAAGTACGAAATGTTTTTCTTCTTGACAAATTTGGTTCAGTTTTTTTGCCCTTCTAAGCAATATCATTGCCAAGGTGGGGTAAAAACCTTTTCTCCTCAGGAAGGCAGTAGTTATAGTAAGTGCATTGCATATACTTCTGCCGGAGCTCAATTCTTTGCAACACCCTGTCAAACCAGAGCAAGCCAGTCTCAAGTAGGGAACAAGTTTGGGACTAGAATATGTGAAAGACCACCTCCTTCTACATGACTTGGTCTAGGGAGCCCAATTGACTGCTTCATTATTGGTGTTTAGATGGCCTGGTAGGAACTTCGTTTTGTTTCACCTTCATTTAGGATTCTTCCTCTGTTGTTTTGTGCCTTTGTTTCATTTTGTGAGGTTTTAGCGCTGTTCTTATTATTTCTCAGTCAATATTGCAGCATTTCAACTTAAGTCATGAGCCATCTTGAAGTTCTTGGGAGTAAATGGTGGGAGTAAATGGTGGGATGATGTATATTCCTGATTAGTAGCATAGTCTAAGGAAGTCCATGCATGCTTTCTATATCAGTATTTCCCACAAGCAAGGTTCTGTTGCATTCAGTCATTTGTACGCTGCATTGTATAATTCCAGGTGACAGGTAGAAGCAATTTCTGAGATCCAGTGGGCTTCGAACAAACTTGCCACAAATTCCTTCTGTGCGCCAAAAAATTAACAGTGTTTTCAAATCATGTTGCAATTCCTGAGTTGTTTATTTGTTCATTGGAGTTACCTCTGGTTTATTCAACCCATAAATAGTACATAGATTGTTGGTTTGCACTTCATGAAACAATCTAGGAATGGAACACTTATGCCTTATTAACTGAATGCAGAGATCGTCAATGTGGGGTGGTTAAATAACCCAGCAATTTTGCAGCAGGACATGCAAACCAGCTATCTGAAGCAATAAGGTAAATTAATACATGTAAAGAAATTTCTGGGAAACAGATAATCTAGATAGTCTGTAGTAGCAGGGTGCAATTTTGTGAGGATAATATTGATGTACTTTCTCTGATCTTTGAATCAGTGGTGGATAATAACAGATTTTTTTTTTCTGGAGCAGACAAACATGGGGACCCCTCCAGTGGAACATGACACACATAGTGAGCTCTCTAAATTTTTTTTTTATTTATTAAAACATTTCTATGCCGCCCCTTGCCAATCTCTACAGTGATTAGCTATTTTGGGGAAAGACTGCTGTAATGGAGAAAGCTATTTGGCATGCTGTTGTAAAATTTGAACAACAATAATAATAATGGTCCAAAAAAAAGCAGAATAATTATATGAACTTTGCTGGAGCATTGGTTCTGTTTATAGGGTTGTAGCTGAGCGTGGGTCCCTGTGCATTCCATAACTGGTTGCATGATGTCCTTTAGGAATGAACTAGACATGGCTGTTTGGAAAGTTGCAGATCATTCAATCAATTTGATAACTCAGAAATCACTGACATTCTTTCTGGTTAAAATATTAAGATTAATTTCATAATAATAAATCCAAAGAGTTCAGCATCTATCTCTTATGAGGCTTGGAAGAGGACTGGAGGAAATAAAAAGATTGATAACATGCAGGAAGGATATACAAGTAGAGAAAGAACTGAAGACCTATTGTGTGTAAACCTTTGTGAATAAATTCCTGTGCAAAGAAACAGAAAAGCTAGAATACTGCAAAAAATCATGCAACATTCTCAAAAGTGTTAACCTGAAATTGATTTTCCATACCTCAGTGCATGTCCTGATTTCATTTTCTTTTGGAACATCCTTATATGCAGACATATTTTACCAGTGGCAATGAAACACTAAAAATTAGAGGTATCCTTTTGAAGAAATAGAATAAATGCAATCTCAGAAATAAAAGAGTTTTCCTAGGGGGAGACATTCTGGGCTAGAATGCTAAAATGCACATTGACAGAACAGGAAAGCGGAAGCTGAAGATCCTGAGGGATGTTGCGAAAGAGTACAGGGCATTTAAAAAAGATTAATGTTGCTTGACCTCTAGGCATTTTCCCATCTCTCTTCTAAGCTTCTGTTCTTCAGCATTACCACTTGTTGAGAAACTGTGGAAGATCCTTTTTGGCCACTCCTGTATCCTCTCTTCAGCAAACAATAGTTGTTTATGTTTCTGACATTTGTGCATTTGCCTGTGTGTTTCTGTAGTTTTTATGGCCTAAAATTTGGAATGAAGTTCATTGATTGCATCATTAGCAGTTGGAGTCTCTTTGAACTTGGTCACATAGCTGCTTATAAAACAGTTGTGTGTTCCTTCATCAAGGGTGGTCATGATTTAAGGAAAACAGCTATGAGCTTTGTGGCAGATTAAAGACTAACAACTGTATTATGTTGTAAGCTTTTGGGAAGTGCAGACCACTTTATCAGACAGCTTTGGTACTAGCAAATATAATAAGTAGATAAATAAATAGAAATGTGCTAAATAGCTGCTCTGTGAAGTAGACTAAAATTTTCTTTAGAATTGTTTTAGACATACATGCTCACATTTTTACTCTCCTGAAGATCTCCTGTGTGTAGCTCCTGAGAAACATGCCTATTTGATATATCAGTAGCTCAGTCTTATCCTTCATTCTGTAGTTGCTGTAGTTGGTCTTTGTTGTATTGCAGTGGCTGAAACATAATCGCGTATAAATCAAATTATTCAGATTGTGTAAGACTGCTCTTCTTACCTTTTAAAAAGCTCTAAAATGTAACATTCTTGTCTCAGTTGCTGGTCAAAAAAACATTCTTGCACAGGAAAATATGTTTGGATCAGCCAAATGCCCAACACTTCATGTAGTTCTTTTCTGCATGTCATTTAAGAAGCATAATTCTTCCCGTCAATTCTCTGCTATGCTTTGAAGATACTAAGTACTGAAGGTACAATCCATATCCTTAGGAAGTGTCGTAATTGCACTGCATCATTCAGTATTGCCAAAAGTTTAGTGTCTTCTCTTATTTATTCATTAATTCCACTTGTATCCCACACCCATAACTGTGAGGATCTCTGGGCAGCTTACACTACATTCAACAACAATAAAGCAATTACTTATTCCATATAAATAATATGTAAAAATCAATAAATGAGAACAATAAAAAGAATAAAATTAACATCCATTTAATAATAAAACCATTGAAACAATCTGATTGAAACAATCATTTAAATAAAATCATGGCAGCTAAAATTCTAGCATGGCAGTAGCAGCAATAAAAACCAGTATAGTAAACCATTATAAAACTCACTCACTGAAATATTTTTGAAAAAGAAATGTTTTCAATTGGCATCTGAATGGCAAGAGGGAAGACACCTGTCAGATGTTTCGTAAGTGGGGCACTACTGCAGAAAAGGGCCTTCTCCTAACCATTCCCCATCTCACAGGAAGAAACATAGAAACAGAGAAACAGAGCGAGTAAGAAGGGGTCTCCTGGGCCATCTAGTCTGACCTCCGGCACCAGCCGGCTCCATGCCCACGACATGCCCACCATGTGGATGTCCAGCCTATCCTTGAACACCAGCACCGATGGGGCTTCAACGACCTCTCGTGGAAGCCCATTCCACACCCTCGGGGCCCTAAGACCTCAGTGCTTGGCCTGGGATGTATGCAGAGAGACTTTCCTTTAGATATACCAGTGCCAAGCCATTCAGAGCTTTGCATGTCACTGTAAGCACTTTGCCTTGGGCTCAGCCGGCAACCAGCAGCTGATGTAGCCCGCACAGGACTGGCATGATGTGTCCACGAAAGCCTGGCCTCGTTCGCAGGTGCACTGCCCTATTCTGGACTAGCTGTAGTGTCTGGACCATTTTCAAAGCCAGCCCCACTCAGAGCGCATTACAGCAATCCAGGCTTGAGGTTACCATGACAGGAGCAAGGCTCTGCTCGTCCAAGTAGGGATGTAGCTGATAGACCAGCCTAAGCTAGTGGAAAGCACTCCTGCGCCTTGCTTTCCAGCAGAAAATAGAGCTTAGTGTTAAATCAGTTTGAAATAACAAGTAGAATCCAAACAACTTAAGAATGTGGGAAAAACATTTTGCTCACATGGTGGATAAGCAGCTTACTGGAAATCCACAAGCAGAACTTCAGGTTTAGCTACAAGTTTATGCTGACTTGTTTTGGTTTTGGTTTCACTTGCACATTGATATGGCTTATCTAAAACTGGTTTTGTAACATGTTTTGTTTATTTTAGGCCAACTGAATAAATGTCTAAAACATCCTCTAAACTTTTCAATAAAGAAAAATTCCAAAGAGGGTGCAGGTTAGTTTTATGAATGAGAGCTCTAGTTTCCATCTAGGTGATAATCTCCATTAAATTCAGTTCTTCTTTTTTCATTCCCTAAGGCAAGGGTAGCAAAAATTAGACCTTTAGATGTGCTGTACTTCAACTCTTTGAAGCCACTGTCAAAATGACCAGTAGTCAGAAATGCTAGGAGAGTCCAAAAAAGAAAAAAAGGTCTGGATATCTATTTTCTGCCTACCCCTTCTGTGAGTATCTGTGTGATATCTACTTTCTGCCTACCCCTTCTGCGTGCTTTATCAATGTAATCCAGACCTGTACTTATCCCAGTGCTCCCCTAAAATTCAGGATGCTAATGATGTACAAATCAATAGTTATAACTTTCACTGGTTAAATCATGCAATCATTGACATATACCTAGGCCAGAGAAAAAAACTCTTTTCTAGAAATCAGCATGCGTTTATCCTTGAAACCAGTTGAACTTAACCAGGCACCACTCCAGAGAGGGCCAGTTGACTCTTGACAGATAAAAGCAGTGAAAACAAAGGGCAATTCACACCAGACCAACCCACCCTCCTCTCCTCCCCCCCAGCATCTTCTTTCTGCTTTGATATGCAAGTGGGAAAGATCACACCATTGCAACCTTTTAGTTCTGTAACCTCTTGGAAAGTGTTAACTGTGTTATATGTAAGCCTTTAATGATCATTGTATAAAAGGGCCAACGGAGGACTGCTCAGGTGCACCATCTGGAATGGATTTGTTGGCAGCCAGTTATTCTCTAGAATAAATATTTTAAAAGAAAGTCTTCCTTTGTGGTGTATTTTGGGCATATACACACCATGCAGCACATTTTGTCAACACCTACTTTTTAAAAGTTTATGTGTATGGTTTACTTTGTGAGTTTTGAGTGGTAGTTCTTAGAGCAGTCACTTCTCTTCTCTCTGCCCAGCCAAATGATCACCACTTAAGACTTTGATCAGGTTTCAGTGTTACTTGTAGCTCTGTATGTTGTTGGGTGTGAACAATTAATATTAGTAGGAAATGTTCAGAGCTTGGATTTTAAGAAATATTCCTTCTCAGGGTGTTTGCAGTGTTTAATAGTGATGCATTCCTAAATCAGATAAAAACAGCTATGTAAATCCTAAACCAGTTTTTCCAATGGCTGTGGAAACTATTTATTGATGTATTTATATTTGCTGAGAGAGTTCTTTGTTTAAATGAAATTCCACTGCATTACCCTTGCTCGTAATCAGTGTGTCATCAATAATCCGCAGAACACTTTTGTAATGGTTAAAAGCCAATGCATTTGGTGTAGTTTTTAGAGGTGACAGGCCTACCGACCAAAATATATAACACAAAGGTTTGCACTACTGCTGAACAAAACTCCTTGACTCCAATTTGTTGTTGAGTTCACAGACTGAAAATGGCGGTGGGGGCGGGATTTTGATGATGTTTGATTTTGTTGATGAAGGCCTGGCATTTCTGCAGAAAAGTGTTTTGCATGCTGAACTTTTCTAGAGGCTACACCCGTCGAGGCTCCTCCAAGTAGCCTCCAAGGTCACTGGTGAGGTTGCTGCTTCCTTCTGGAAGAAGCATTCTTCCTTCCTCGACCAGAGCTGCTTGCTCTGGCTGTTTGCCTTGCTTGCTTGTTCTCTCCTCCTACCCACACCCCAGCTAGGAGTCTTCTCGTGCATCCATGATTGCAGGACCAGTGAGTGGCTGCTTGGATTGTGAGGACTACTCTCTTAGCAGGGAAGCTTATGGGATGGCCCTCCCCACAGCTTCCTGCAGCCAAGTTCCCTTCCCCTGGCTGCCATTTTGCTTCTCATGATTGAGGCTTGCCTGGCAGGCAGGGACGTGCATGTGCCCCCTGCACATAATTTGAAGCCACTTAATGGCATCTGCTCTGCTCCAGGTGTGAAGCTGCCCTTTCATTTTCTCTTTCTCTCTACCTGCCTGTTTTGGAGGATCCCCAATTTTTAAAGTATTCGCATGTGTCGATTTAAATCTGAAGGCTGAGTGTTTATCAAGAAATAAATCTTACAGTATTCAATATACTCAGGACTGCAACCCTGCCATCTGGTAGGTCAGATTCATGATACATTAAAAAAAATTCTTCCTAGCCTGTACACATGGCCTAATATTCCTGAGAGTTGTAGAGGGAGGGGTCTCGTTTCCTCTTTGCCATGAAAATCCCCAGCTAACAGCAGCCAGAGTGGGGCGGAGTTGATGGGAAAGGGAGATGTTTAGATCCTAACACTATACTTCCCATATTTTTATTTACTCAAGGATAATTTTGAAACCCTGCAACTGCTGTTCTGCTAAACAATCTGCTAGAAGGTGTCTGCAAAAGAAAGTGCTGTTTCAAAGAAAGAAAAGATTGCAGACAAGCACCCAGTCTTTAAAGACAAATGGACTGCTGAATACTTGTTGGTTTTAAGCAAGGATAAAGCAGATTGCCTGATACATCTTGAAACTGTCTCAGTATTAAAGGAATACAGTGTTAAAAGACACTTTGCATGCTGTCACAAGAGCTGCTCAATGTATCAAGGAGAGCTGCAAGTGAACTTAATGTTTTTGTAGGGAAATAGTTCTAGAAAGCCCATTGACTGTAGACTTGGAGGGCTGGCTATCATGTTGCTAAATGTCTTGCTGAGAGTGGTTGGCCATCACTGATGGTGGATTTGTTAAGAAGTGCTTGGCTAAAGGAATGGAGGATACACGTCCTGATAAGGTGCCTTGTGTCGGTTGTGTCAGTTTATCTGTCTCTACAGTCACCAGGTGTGCTGAAGAACTTGGGGAAGAGCTGCATATGGCACTGATTGTCAAGGTAAGAAGTTCAATGTATACTTAAATCACGTTGCCTTCAATAGAATTTTTTAGGATTGCTGCTTTTATCCTTAACACACACTGATCTGCCTAGTCTTTCTAAGAAGAGGCAGCAGAGCTTAAGTATGAAGGAGTATCAAATGATTTTCCTCCATCTATCAGAATGCATACAGAACTGTGGTTTTTAAGCCTATTTAACCTCTCTGCTACTATGGTATTTGGTCAATTAAATGATATTTGTGGCAGTCCTTAATTCCTTCCCAAGATTTTGTCCATTTGATAGTAAATTTCTACTAACAGCTGAAAGTGAACTGCGAACCCATTTACTATCACTTGGATTAAGCTCTGGTATGAAGCATTAAAATGGACCCAGAGAAGTGCTGCGTACCCTTCCTTTGGGTACCTCATGACTGCAGCATCCGTTTGAATGTTTGAAATAATGATTTTTCTTTTACTTCAGTTCCTTTAATATGTGCATGCTAACTATCCTTCCTTAAATATCTGTTTGTGCTTGCAAAATTGAAACACTATATACAAGGATACTAGATTTCTGAAATCGACTTCTATCACTGTTCCTCTTCAGCTTCCCGTTTCTTACTTTGTCGTCCTGTCGGACACAGCACCCTCTCAAGGAGCTGTCCTTTACCTCCTGTGGTTATTTGGTAGGAGACTGAACCGGCGCTTCCCGTTAGTCCTAGGAAAAATGTCAGTGCCTCTTCTGGTACTTACCCTTCCATCTCCAGCATGTGATGTGATAGGAAAAGTAGCAAATGCAGTCATTTCGCTATACCATATTTTGTAATAATACATACTAGCTTTTATCCTGGTTGTCTTTTTTCATCAAAGCTTAACCCATGTGGATAGATTAAGTCTGCATTAAGTTGTGAGATCTGAAAGTTCATGGGCTTTGAAATGTAGATTAAAACCTGAGATTCTCAGGTTTTGGCTGTATTTTCTTGTATGTATGTGTGTATTCATGAAGAGGTCACCAATTGAGCGTGAGAAAAAGAGGTTTAATGAATTGCGAACGAGTGCACTTGGCGCTTTGCAATCAATTGAGAACAGTTATACATGATGTATAATGCTGTTGTCAACTGCTGCCATGTGTTTGGCAAGTACAAACAGAACTTGTATCTGCTGCTGTTATATATGCCACAATGCTTTACGTATTTGAAGCTTTTCTACTTTAGAAATAACGTTAACCTAATTTTAATGCTAATGGTTCCATTTTGAAGACTCCTCCAAGACCAAAACAATGCAGGAGGATCTTTGTCAAGAAGTGTCAATTAAACATAACTTGGAAGCCCACAGTTTTTGAGTGGCATTGGCCAAGGGCGATGCTTTCACAATGGCTCTTTCTGACAATGCAAGATATCTGGATGTCTCTTGTGGATGACAGGAGGGGAGTTAACACTTTCTTTTAGCTTGGCTTTTTATGCACTATATGTGTGCCCATTATTTTGCTTTTAACTGTGAATTTATGTATTGCTTTACCCTTAGGAGTTTAAACCGGCATGCATGTGAGTCCTGTGTGTTGGATGGGGCTCAGGTCTGAACAAATGATAAAAGTTGTAAGAATTGAAGGCACTGGCTCAGGCATGGTCTGTGAGCTATTGCTCTGAGCAAGCCATTAAAATCCATCTTCACTGAAAGCTCAATATTTTTGTTTGTTTGTTTCAGTACAGTTAATGCTTTAAAAATGTTTGAGTGCTATTTAAAGCTATTTGATGAATGCTTGAGAAGTTGGTTGACAAAATTACTTTTCAACTGGTGAAACGTCCAACCCTATTTATAAAAATGCACTGTGTTGTTTATTAGCATTCATCTTTTGCTTTGCAGCCAAAAAAATCTGGGTGCTTTTGCAGAATGAGCACAATAGTAATCAGTTTTACCAAATTTGCAGTGCATTGCTATATATGCCTATTCAGGAGTAGGTTCCATTTATTTCAGCATAACTTAATCGCAGAATCTCCTTTAAGTAGGTATATGAGTGCATCCTTGAGTAGATAAGGTGGACTAAATTTTGCTTACTCAGATGATTCATTCAGAGCAAGAAGTATTGACATATTCTTTTAGTGGATGACCAATTCTATATTTAACCCATTTAAACAGAAAAACGTACAAGCTAGGTTTCAGCGGTATGTGGACTGAGAACTACCAGCAGTACAAGTGGGGTTTCACAGAGGCAGAGGAACTCAAGGTCAAATTGCCAACATACGCTGGATCATGGAGAAAGCTAGGGAGTTCGAGAAAAACATCTACTTCTGCTTCATTGACTATGCTAAAGCCTTTGATTGTGTGCATCACAACAAATTGTGGCAAGTTCTTAAAGACATGGGAGTACCACTCTACACGACTCTGGTGCGCCAGCAATTGGAGTATTGTGTTCAGTTTTGGGCACCTCATTACAGAAAGGATATAGCCAGGTTGGAGTCAGTGCAGCGTAGGGCCACAAGGTTGGTGGCCGGTTTGCAGGGGATGCTGTATGAGGCGAGACTGAGGGAACTGGGTCTCTTCAGCCTAGAGAAGAGGAGACTCAGAGGGGATCTGTTGGCGACATACAGGTGTGTGAGGGGATGTCACATGGAGGTGGGTAGAGACCTGTTCTCCCCTGCAGAGGAAGGCAGGACGTGCTGCAACGGAGCAAAGCTCAGGGAGCCAAGGTTCCATTTGGATGCCAGAAGCACTTCCTGACAGTCAGGACCCTGAGGGAAAGAAGTACAGCAAGGCTGTGTATTGTCCCCCTGCCTATTTAACTTACATGCAGATTACATCATATGAAAGGCTGGGCTACATGAATCGCAAGCTGAAATTAAGATTGCTGGGAGAAATATCAACAGATATGCAGACGATACTACTCTAATGGCAAAAAGCGAAGAGGAACTAAAGAGCCTCTTGATGAGGGTGAAAGAGGAGAGTGCAAATGTTGACTTGAAACTCAGCATAAGAAAACTAAAATCATGGCATCTGTTCCTATTACTTCCTGGCAAATATATGGGGAAGAAATGGAAGTAGTGACAGATTTTATTTTCTTGGGCTCCAAGATCACTGCAGATGGTGACTGCAGCCAAGAAATTAAAAGATGCTTGCTTCTTGGAAGGAAAGCTATGGCAAATCTAGATAGCATATGAAAAAGCAGAGACATCACCCAGCCAACAAAAGTTCACATAGCCAAAGCTATGGTTCTCCCAGTTGTAATGTATGGCTGTGAGAGCTGGACCATAAGGAAGGCTGAGCGCTGAAGAACTGATGCTTTTGAATTGTGGTGTTGGAGGAGACTCCTGCGAGTCTCTTGGTGGACTGTACAGAGATCAAATCAGTCAATCCTAAAGGAAATCAACCATGACTGCTCTTTAGAAGGTCAGGTACAAAGCTGAAGCTCAAATACTTTGGCCACCTAATGAGAAGGAAGGATTCATTGGAAAAGACCCTGATGCTGGGAGCAAAAGGAGAAGAGGACAGCAGAGGTTGAGGTGGCTGGACAGGGTCACTGGTGAGGTGGGTGTGGGGTTGGGAGTACTCCAGGGGATGGTGGAGGACAGGAGAACCTAGAGGAATGTTGTCCGTGGGGTTGTGAAGAGTTGGGCGTGACTTTGCGACTGAACAAAAAGCTGAAGATCTAGGAAATGTCTCATGTTAAATTCCTATATTAACTCAGTTGTATCCGGAAGCAGTCACTGATAAGGTGGACTGTTTAGAACATCAAAAGTTCTGTCATTATGTAAGGGGGGGAGTATCTGTCTGTCTTCTTAACAAGGAGCTTTCTTAGTTTCATGCCGAAATAATTTCTTCAATACAGCCTTTTGGTCAACTAGTGTGCTTCATTTTTTTCCCTGGGAGAATTTTCATACTCTGAGCATAATAAGCTTCTTACAGAGGTAATTTGAAACACATTATTCTGGTGCGATCTGTTGGCCAAAGTTAATAAGGGTTTTTAGTTTAGTCTGCTATATTAACTTTATTCATCACATTCTATTTACCCAATGCCCTCATGATAGAGCAAGTTTCGAATTCTAATGTGTAGGCACCATTTTACCCAATTGCTTGCAAGAAGTAATTTAAGTAATCTTGCTCCAGTGAGTTTCCATTATCTTGGGCAATAAGTGTAAAAGTACTGGAGTGGATAATAAATATCTTTTGAATAACATTTCTTCAAAATATTTGATAACTTGTTAAAGAGGTTACTTGTATTAAGAGTTTAAGTGTTTTTAATGCCTCCTCCAGAGTATCCCCAAGTGACCTCACCATAAAATTTCTGATTGAAGTTTCTTCCTGGCTTAAATATTTAAAGTCCAATATAATTCAGATCCATCCAAGAAATTTTTTCATTTCAGCTTTATAGGGCCATCATAGTGTTAAGAGTTTGGCAAAATAAAAAGGGACATATTTTCAATATATTTTTATGTGGATACTTTAGTGTATTTTAATATCAGCATAATTAAATAGGTATTCAGTTGCTGTTTTGGGTATATTTTCCATTGTAGAAACCTTTGGTGGTGCTTTGTAAATTACCTCCCTGGTTCTGTAGCTGCAGTGTGGATATTTGTCAGGATCTGGAGCTACTGGAGACTTGCCTTTGTCACTGGGGCTTCTTGTGCGGTAACCGGATCCTTGCCGGCTTCAGAGGTTGCCTTCACTTCTGGGCCTGCCATATCTTGTCAGTATCTGACCTTGTCCATTCCTGGCTTTGCCTTCAGACCTCGAAGGCCTCAATGAGGATCTGATCCTGCCTTGCCCCAGCTCTGCCACTGCTTCTGGTCCTACTGTGCCTTGGCAGCATTTGACCCTTGCTTGTTCTGACATTGCCCTCGCCTCCTGCCCCTTTGCCTCATGCCGAGATCTCTCTCCACCTCTGTTACCCCTAGTCTTTGTGCTCCGGCCTTAGACACCTGCCTCCCATGTCCCAGACCCAAGAATCTTTTAAAAGAAATGCCCAATTTGGACTGCAGTCTTTGGCGGAAATTTTAAGAGGCAGCTTTAAGATAAGAAAAAAAGAAAGGGGGATGCCGGGGTTGTCTAGAGACTGTCTGTTGACCAACTTCTGGTCAGTCGGTCGGTTGGTCGGTCGGTCGGTCTGACTTACGACATTGTAGAAGCAATGCCATATAGGCCGGTCCCTTCACCGTTATTAGCCAAGTAAATATTTGCACAAGCTGTCATTCCACTTGGGACTTTCTGTTTGTTATTCTGAAGATGAATTAAAATTTCCTACATTTTGCATAGCCAAAGATCAAGGATGAAATAAGCCCCATAGAATTGAAATACAGCTTTCGTGTAGCAAGAGTTAGGTTTTAATTGTACAATATATGAAGTGATAATCGCCATCTATCTTGTACAGCGTCTATTATTTTAAAGCCTTTAATATTAGTTTATGAATAATTGAACAAAATGAGCTTTATTCAATTTCATTAGTCCTGGATGACTGCAGGGCAGTGAGCATAGTGAGCAGGAAAGAGACTTGTCAGTTGGAAAAATGTTTGATGGGGTGGTTCTCAGTGCAAGTTCTGCCTTCTAAATAATATGCTCATGATTTTGCTGAAACAGATTTTTCAAAGTTCCCTTTAGTGCTGTGTTCTGCTGAGCAGTACCTGAAATATTCTGGGATGCAGTTCATATTAATGTTCATTCTGAGCCAGGTATGTGCACTGCAGGAGATTCTGAGTCATACTGTGGTATTTGGTCTTCAGTACGGTAGAGCTATGGCATGCGGAACATCAGCCTGAATGTCCCAGGAGACGAAGACCCTCTGCCCCTAGACTGGGACCTCAGAGTCTCTCTTGCATTCGAAAGTTGCTCTTTGCAGCTGGAGTCCCTCTAGCCTCCAGCTGCTCCTGTGGATGTTTGTGCCAACCCACCAACACAGACTGATCTGCTGATGACATTGAATGTTGCTGCTGCAAAGACATTGTCTTAGAGGGCAAGAGTCTCCACATCATGCCGTTGATCAAAGAGGGGAAAAATTGTCTCAGTCCTCAACAATCTCAGCTTTGACACTGGTGGCCTTGGCACCAGACTGTTTCCTGCAGGGTGGCTTGGTTTTGGTCAACCACCAAAGTTTGCAAAAGGGAGAAAAAAGGGGAAAATATGAGTGACCAAAAACAGGTTCACAAACAGGGCAGGGAGAAGCAGCCAGTGAAGGTTCCTCTGAATGGCTGTGCGGGCTTTGTTGGAACAGCTGTAACTGGCTGAGCCCCCTGGGGCAGCCTTCAGCGGCTGGGTCTCCTTACTCGGCTTGTGACTCCCTGCTTTTGTGATCTCTTCAAAGTCTCTGCTAGTAAAAGCTGAAATCTACTTCCGAGGGCTGAAGGAGCATATTTGAGTGGATCCCGACTGTTTCACCACTTATATTTTAATGCTTGCCTATCTCCTTTTCAGAAAATGTCTTGAGCCCCCGTGAAAAACCCTGTTTCCACCCTTAAAATCCTGGCTTCCATAAACGAGCTGAGGTGCAAATTTCCTTTTTTCTAAGCACCTAGAGTCTTTGGTCATGGTGGAAAAGCCCTATCAGGGCCATGCTCTAAAGCTAGTGGTTTTCACAGTGAAGGAAGTCTCCCTTTCACAAGCCACCATCTTTTGGTAGCCTTGCTTTTCACTTGGCAGTCACCATTTGGTAGCTGTCAAGTGAGAAGCCAATTAACAAAATTACCTGCTTGCAGTTTTTCTTGAGCAATGTCTATGGCTGTTTCCTACTGCATTTTGAAAGCAGGCACTTACAGTGACAATAAGCAGCCTTGGCTTTGGTCATCCACCCATGCACCCCTGCGCAAGATCAAAAAGGAAATATGGAAATACTTCCCAGCATTTATTGCACATACGAAAGCATTAAGAAGTGTCAAAGCAGTGTTGCATGTGCCAGGGTGCAGCTTCAGCACTTTGAAGGCCTGTCACCAGCAGAGATCGCAAAAGGGTCATGAAAGCGGAGAAGGAAAAACACTGTGGTGATGACTGAAAATAGGTTGCTAATGGAGCCTCAGCAGACGAGTCCGTGGGATGCCAGGGGAAGGAGGTGATGGAGGCAACCCACGGAGAGCCTGCTCATCTGCTCATGCAGACTATGGATTGTTTCATGAACAACCCACACTGCCTATCTCGTCCATGCAAGCTTGCAGTTTATTTCAGATCATAAACTTAAAAGTAATAGAGATGATTTGTGCACTTTTTAAAACACTGCATTAAAAATCCAGGCTAGAAATAGGATTTTCCTCCTTTTCAGTATATTCTGATATATTAGCAAGGTTGCTTTAGCTTCCCTTTGGTAAGAGCAGAGGCTGAGTCCGTGTGTGTGCATGCAGGCATGGCCGTGTAAGAGTACTATCCACTCTTTATCCCTTTAAGTTGGCTCGAGGATTTTATCAACAGGAGCTTTAACTGTTACTTAAAAATCAGCCTTTTCTAATGGAATAAAAATAGCTACAGGGATTAAAGTACTGTGACTTTAGTTGTATCTACAGAAGCACACAATATTTCTGCTCAGTTTTATTTAAGCCTTTTTCTCAACACAACAGTGGAACCAGTTGCCTGGAGAGGGGGTGGGCTCTCTCACACCAGAGACATTCAGAAAGAAACTGGCCAGCCACCTGAGTGGGGTGGTGTGACTTGGTGTCCTGCAACAGCAGGGGGTGGACCTGATGGCCTTCATGGCCCCTTCCAGCTCCAGCATTCTGTGATTCTAGCACAGCCTTTTTTGTAACACAAAGTATAAAGCAGCGTGTTCTATTCAGTGGCAACTTACTCTTTTCCTGCTTTTGAGTTCTTCCCACACACTTAGAGGTGTTGCAACAATTCAAGCCGGGCTGCCCATATTTGCCCGTATTCTGTGCACTACCATCGACCTCCTCTCCCCTTGCATTTTGGGAAGATCTGTGACCTCAGCATTCTGCAGTCTTAAATAATGTGAGCACCTTTCTAGACTTTCACTGCAGCCTGCTGCTTGTATAGGCCAGGCTCCAGCACAATGCACTATTTTCTAGTGTTGTGTTATTGATATAGAAGAGGTTGGGCACATTGTAACCCTCCAGATGTTTTATCTTCCAACTGCTGTCATCCCTTGCCATTAGCTATGCCAGCTCGGGCTGATGGGAATTATACAACGGAACATCTGGAGGGCCTTAAGTCGCCTACCCATGGAAGAGGCATACATTATTAACATTGTCTATGGGTTCATCAGAAAGTCAACTATTATGGTGTGAATGATCCACAGTATGAACAAAACCCTTTGCTTATGTGGGAGAAATTTAACTTTCTTTTTCTTTTTCTTGTTGCCTTAATCATGTTCGGAAAATATAGCTTGTTGTAGTTTGAAATGATATGGGCAGAGAGCAGATAAATAAAGCATAAAACAGCCTATTTCTTATTTGATCTCACTTCTGTGAAAATAAATCCATCTTTTTGCCAGTGTTCTACTCTCTTTTTCCAAAATATCTGTGAGGATTTAGCTCTTCTAAATTAATCCTGGTAAAAATGAACAAATTCTTAATAGTCACATTTTAAAACAAAATGTTAATCTTTTCATCCTATAACATTTCTAATATAACTCCTTGGGTGATTTGGATTGCACTGAAAAAATATTGCTGATAATTGTATAGAGTTGTTTATTTGGTTTCTGTATTAAAGAACTGCATCCTGTTTGCATAAGTAATGCATAAATCGTTATATTTGTATGTGCATTTAGTGCAATATAGAACATTACTGACAGTGTTGTCACAGTGGCATGAAAGAACTCTACAGCTTTTGGGGGGTTGGTCATTTATTTTTCTGTGCTGGAAAAATATAATATATACATTTATATATACATTTAGGCTAAAAGTAGTATGAATTCTTGAAGGAGAACAGAACAGAATCAAGCCAAGCATAGCCATCAAGCCATTCATCTGGCTACCAAGTGTTTGAAAACACAATTCTACCTGTGTAACTCCAGGCAGGCAGTGAACAAAGGTGGTTTTTTTAAGCCTACATAGATGGAGAGCTGCATCTGTCTCAGTGTGCTCTCCATTGTGCAGGCCTCTTACAGGTTCATAGGTGCACCTGTGCCATTACCTAGCTCTATAGCTTTTCATGTTGGATAGCTTTTAATGCCAGTTTTGTATCTGCCATCCAGATGTTGCTGAGATGATCATATTTATAATTTTGTTCTGTTCTAAGCAGAGTTCTCTGTAAAGAGCAGTTCAATGAGCTGAACATAGAGTTGGAAGACAACCTGATCATTTTATCTTTGACTTGTGTCTAAGTTTTCCCAATTATTTCCACACTGTTTGGGAATATTAACGTTGTCTTAAGCCAGGGTCAAATTCCTTTCGCTTAAGATCAAATTGTGGTTATGTTGGCATTGTGTGATAGATATTTTCATTCAATTTCTCTGTCAAAAAAGCAGTTGTGAGGGTTCTGTGTGGATTATGGTTAGGGTTAGGGCCTGATTCAAGCTGCTCTGGAGCTGCTGTTACCTGCCATGGTGGTGGGGATGATAATGAATTGGTATGAGACAAAGGTTTAAATCCATATTCACCCACTACTGCAATAGTTTTTTGATGGAGAAACTGATGGTGTAAATTCCAGTCACAGAGTTCTAAAGCAATGGGTTATTTGGCCCTGAAACATAGCCAGTAATTGGCTGCAATCTTCAAGTGAAGGAATTTGAAAGGTTTGTTTCCCCAAATTAAGCTAGGCTTTTAAGACAGCAAATTGGCTTGACACTTCTTAGCCCAAGTACCTTTCATCTTGCTGTAAAACCAGGGGAGAAGAGACTCTGCAATGCAACTATTCTTCATTTGGGGAAGGACAGGGCTGCTTCTGAAGTTTATGAGCCCTTAAAACATTACAAACAGGAAGTTCCCAGGATAAAGCTCTCTGTTAATTGTAGTTTGCTGCTGTTGAGATATTTTTGGGGAAGTGGAAAAGAGGGAGGCAGTGTTTCTTATTCAGAGTGATCTTGATCCCAAGTATGAGGAAGGTTGAAACTGTGAAGGATTTTATTTTGGATAGCGATGATTTAGTGTTTCCAAATATCCCATGCCTCCAGTGCTCATCTTTTTCATGAACAAGCCTTCATTTTTCCTGTGTGACATTTCTAATGAAAATATCCACTCATGTTAGCTTTCTGGTAAGAGCCTTAAGTTGTCAGGAAGACTCTGTACCATCATTGCTTCCTAGTCCTGCTGGAATTTTAGGAAACAAGTTTGAATCATGCTAGTTAATATTCTGCGTACATTATTTCTATCCTTATCATAGACATTCTTCATTTTTTGGAGTATCGTTCATCTGTGTGAAGCTTCTTGTATCTTCTGCATTTGTTGTATGAAAATAGATTGCTGCTTTAGCAGTCTATCATGAAGACTGAGTGTCAAGCAAGGAAGTAATGTGAGGTAAATTTTGTGCTGGTCTACTGTGAGTTTTATCTGTTCTCTGGAGAATACAGTATTTCTTGCTTGTGCTTTCTGCCAGTTTTAATACAGGCTGTGCAACTCAAGTCACAATTGTGCTTTCTTTTCTGGCTTCTGTTCTGCCCATGTTACATGAAAGAACTGCATAAGGGCGAAGTCCAAACAAAACCCAAAACATTTTGAGAAACACATTGTTAAGGAAGGGAGATTATCCAACTATCCTAACTTAGGTCTTAACTGGGTATTTAATAAGATCCACTTTATTGCACTTTTTGTTAGATATATTTATTGTAGTCAATGAACAGATGCTGAAACAATTGGTTTGCCAAGAAATGGGACTATTCCTTCTCTTGTTCTCATAGACCAATGTGACAGTTACTTGCTCAATTGAAAGAAGACCCAGCATAAGAATTCAGACCAAGTTTCTGTGTACTCCCTATTTTGTATTTCTCATTTGCTGGCAATGGTATCAGTTCTTCCTCGTACTACTTTGGTGTTTGGAATGGTATGTCTTGTAATCATTGCATATGTCCTACTTGTTAGAAATAGCATTTTGTAGTGATGGTTATGAAAAAGTGTATTAAAATTCCCATGTGAGGATGAAAAATATTTGACTGCAGAAAATTCCAGAGCTGCCAAAGCTGGAACATAACAGCTGCTCTTAATTTAGTGCACATAGAAACTATCTGTCTCTTGTTCTTTTTACAGTATGGCTGGTGAAGCAGTGGCTTGATGATTCCCAGAAGTCAGCATTTTAAGAATGTTTCATCATCATATGCAGTGAACCAATTGTTATCTAAATCTGTGTCAGCAGGAGTCCTCGTGGATTCCAGCCGGTAGTGCATTTCTGATGCGCTGGTAAATGTTTTAGGTTGCCTGCCAGCAGGGTGCAAAGAAGGTTCAAAATAGCATTGGAAATGGGGGAGGCATTGTTGTGGGTGTGTCATTAGCAGACTTTCTTCCCATAGAGGCTGATCTCAATGCTCCCCAGAAATCTCTGTGTGGAGCTGACTGCCATTGGAAACATCTGCAGCAGTACTTGCGCATGTACGCATACACACACACACACACACACACACACACACAGAGTGTTCATGGGCACACTAGGGGCATCTCCACGGAAAGTGCCACCCCAACAATGCTCTCCTTGCTGCCCATGTATAGTACTTCTGCCCCATCCCAACCCCTGTGGGACAAAGGTATGAGGTAGGTTAGTACGGCCCTGACATATTCCAGTCAAGCACCATAGTGCATCAGGACTCTAGATTTATCTGTATAACAATTCCAAATGAGTTTTAAACTCAACAAATCTTTCTTGTCCCAAAGCATGATCCATTACTGGCTGGTTCAAGCAGTTTTTTGTACTAAAAACGATGCACCTAAGGACCTAAGTTCTGCTTGTTAATGCTTCTGAAAGTAAGCTATCAGAATAATTTTGATATTGGGAGGGGTGTACTTATCCGGGTGGAGAGGTAGTGAGGGACCAACTGATGCAAGGCTGTCGGACCAAGAACTTCTGAATGGAGGGAGAGGGATGTTTTAGCCAGGAACCTGGTTTCAGGTAACAGATATGGGGTGGGTAGGCAAGTATAGATGGTGGCAATTTCACATTTGCTGCCTTTAGGGAGCCCATGCATCTCAACCTGTCTGCTGAGGAATCCCAGCATAATGGAAAGATGTAATTGAAAGCATGATGCAATAGACAGTGTCCAGCTCCTTCTGGATCCACAAAGACGCAGAAAGGGAAGGAGCAACACAATATGGTGAACTCATGAGCAATTCTATCTCTTAATTCTAAATGATATTCCTTATGGATAAACCTCCTATGCTGTTCATGTGAATTCTCCTGATTTATGATCCTGGGGAAAAACATGTCTGTTCATCACAAAAAAGGGGCAGCTGGAAATTTCTGTGTGTGTATTTCACAAAGCTTCCAGAGTCTTAAATATTTCTTCTGGAGCCACTTAAATGAGTTAGGTATATTGTTGTTTCAGCCTTGTCTTTAGCTGTATAATTTATTTGTTAAAGTTACAAAAGTAACTTTAAGATTTAAAATCACATTAATAAAATATTTTATAGAATAATATAAAAAAGAATAATGTAAATGGCCCATTGCAAAGCACACTTATGGGATGTATGTCAGTTCAAAATAATTTGTAAATTTTTGTAATTGCAGTTATTTTTACGTTTACCCATCTTCTTGTTGCTTTAAATGGTTTTCCTTACATAAAATGGAGTGCTGCTTTGTGCTCAGAAAAAATATAATACACTGTTAACTGGTATGTGGTTTTCAGTATCTCCCAAAGAGCAAATGTAAGAAATTTAATAAGAGACAAGAAAGGTAGGTATTAATAAATATATTGAACTTGCTAAAGTCATTGGAGCTTTTTAATGAAATGTTAAGCACAAGCCTTTTCTGATTTGCAGTTTTAAAGTCAGATCACTGGGACTTGCAGCTTGCTAACAACATGCTTTTAAGGACTATTAAATATTGAAAAGTTCATTCTGTGCAATCGTTGTAGAACAGTCTTGTGAATGTTTAGTGAATTTCAATTGTTAAATTGGTTCCTTGAGGCTGGATTTATTTCTGAATGAAAAAAAATTCATGTTTTGCCAAGTGTAATCTAAGAGTTACTATATGATACTTTTACATATTTTCCCTTAGTTGGTGAATGACTTTATCTTTGTTTTTCTAAGACTCTCTAAACTGGCTATCTTGTTTTCAATTAGTGTTGCTGCTGCTGCTGTTGTTATTGTTATTGTATTACATATGTAAGCCACTCTTAGCTAAAGCGCTTTGAGTGGTTTGCAACATCTAAGTCACCCATTCAGATTTCAACCAGGCCTGACCCTGCTTAGCTTCCAAGATTAGGCAGGATCAGGCACTTCTGGCTGTACAAAAGTTTCTGGGATACTGGAACTGGCATAAAGAGATCCTCATCTTTACAGAAGGGAATGATAGACATGGAAGCAGAACTGCTGTGCAGTGTAGGCACCTTTTAGTAAGTGCATTTTACAAGCCCATATTGAATGTAGCTTGAACATATTTTAACGCTGGGCAAGTTTGCACAACGTAGCAGCTTCCCTTCCAAATAAAGTATGTGATGTGGATTGTTCATAGAACTTGGTGTCCTCAAGAGACTATTGAGCGGTCCGCAGGTAGTTCTCCCTTCATCTCCCCAGTTCTCTGGCTGGCATCTTGTCTTCCCACTTTGCTCTGAAGGTAACTCCATTTTTTGTGTGTCCCCCCCGCCCCCCGGTCTCATGCTGCTGTCGGTGGTAGTTGCTTAACTGGCATTAAAGCAGCACTTTGCAGGACAATCACTGACTCGTTACGCTTCTTAAAAATGCTTTTGGGCAGGAGGAAGGTGCACGGTCGAAAGTGTTTGTGTGTGTTTTAGAGAATCCTCATCTTTCACAAGTATGCACTTACGCTTGCCTGACATATCCAGTCTTGCACGGTCAGTATCTTGAAAAGTGTTTGCTGACAGAGTGTGGTAGACAGCATCCATGGACGTTAATTAGTAAGGTAGTGTACAGGTTGCCTTGTGTACAGTTAATAGCTGTGTAATTGCAAGATGTCACTTAAAGGACAAAGTGGCAAAGAGGTTTTTAGTCCAAACGGGAGTTGTGAACATTCCCCCCCCCCGACCCTTAGTGATCATCTAATTATTAAATATTTTCCTAATAGTTCTTAGTTTTCCTCTACTTTTTCCACATTTCCCTGAGCCTCTAGATACTCTAGAAGGGGAATAGCTATAGTCTTTTTGGTGAACTATTTATTTATTTATTTATTATTTAGAAAATTTCTAGGCTGCCCCATTTGCCGAAGCCTCGGGGCGGCTTACAAATAAATAAGTTAAAATACATAAATAACAATATAAAATACACATAACTGTATAAAATAAGTCACCCTGGCTAAAAAACTTTAAAATAAAAATAACATTAACAATTAAAATTTACTTTTGACAGCTGTCAAAAGAAAGTGTTTAATTGGCAAATCTGAGCATTGGGGGAGGTAGGGAGCTATGCATGTATATATTTCCATGTCCTCACAAAATGGTCAATCTATCATTGTCAAAAATCCTTACTTATATTGCTGCTCGTATAAATGTAAGCGACATTTTCAATTTTCCTGGACACTCAGAGTGTTGGGAAAGGGTGAAAGAGGTGGAAGACACTGATAACTGTCAGGTACAACCATAGAATGTAGAGGATTTCTTTGTGGAAGCAGTGATGAAGTCTGCACCCCCTTTGGAAGCAAAAGTCCGCTCATCGCTTTTGTTTGTGCTTGTCTGTTAGGCGTTTGGCAGTTGTGAGTAACATGGAAGTGTCCAGCAGACACTTACCAGGGAATTGACCAGGTAAGCCTTCAAATTTAGGTAGCTGTAAATTTGAACTCCAGAACTGGTACAGAATAGAGCCACAAGGCTGCTTACTAGGATTGACAGATGAGACCCCATAATGCCAGTTCTATATAATCTTTACTGATTATGGATTGAAGATCTGACCAATGTTTAAGGTGTTAACATAGATGTGTAAAGCCTTAAATGGTTTCGGTTCTGGATATCTGAAGGAAGTTTCGTTCCATATACAGCTGCATGAACTTTGAGATCTGCTGAGGTCCTTCTCCAAGAGGCTAGAAGAGTGACCACCCGGTGAAAGGTCTTTTCTGTGACAGTGCCCAACCTATGGAACCTTCTCCCCAGAGAGGTGTGGCTGGCATCGATGCTTTATTCATTTTGGTGCCAGGCCAAAGCCTTTCTATTTACCTTGCATTTAATGGCTGCATGGTTTTTAATGATTGCATATACTGAAGACTGTGTTCATTTAAGCACTGTTATGGTCTTTGTCTTTTGCAAGCCATCTGGAGACCTGTCTTGGATATAAGTGGGATAAAAATGTTGCAAAGCAATAAATACCCTCCCCTGAAAAAAAAAACCTTCTTTCCCCCCAGAAAAAATTCTGGCACAGAACAACCCAGGATGACAGTTTCATATGCTTGGACACTGTGGAGACGTGTCAGTGGCTGTCACTTCCCAGATTACAAAAACACTATCTTTCCTGGGCAAAAAAAAAGGGAAAATATCTGTGACACCCACAAGAGGAGTCCCAGTTATGGTGAAGAGAAAACAAAATGGGTTCCACAAAGCGGAAGGAGACAAAGGGCAACCACAATGAGCTGAGCGGTCAGTTGCTGCATGAACGGTCCACACCATGTAGCTTATTCACAGGGTGGATAGACATGCTCTGGGGATTGACTCATTGACTTCAATCACATCAAGTTCTGGAATTGACGTGACTTATACAGGCCTGTTTTGCATTATTCAAGGCAATAGTATGCAGAACTTCAAACACAGCCTTTGTGTTCAATGCCTTTTGAAAATCTTCTGGTTTTAAACTGTGTATGGAATGAACCATTTTGCTTTTACGCATGACATGCAAGCCACATTCAGGCAAATCAGGTGGTATTCATCTCTAGGAATAGCAACATGGGATGATTTAATTGTAACTTTATGCAGTTGTCACCTTTCCATCAAGGGAATATAATAAGTAGCTTCCTTTGAATTTCTTTGCTCAGGATCATGATTTATTTTGAATGGATTACCTTGTAAGGTAAGACAATGTATCCCTCAGGCATTGATTGTTATAGTAACTAGAACTACAGCTCTGGTTGATAATTGGGTTTTGTGGCGAATCAATAATTAGGATTTGTGGTGGTTTATATGTGGGTGTTTTCTGGGAACTGGATTATATCAATCAATTTACTTCATTAAAAGAACCTGAAGTGGTATATTTTATAGTGCTGAAAAACTGTTTTCCCATATAACAGTAATTAAATGGGAGACCAAACAATTATTTTATAAGGAAGTTTATAATATCTTGTGTCTCCAAAGTTTGGCTTACTCATATAGATTATGTTTTCTAGGTTTCTTTGAAGTATTCAATGTAGGGCACGAAGCTGCTTTGTGGTTAGTGCTTTCCTTCCTTCCTTTCTTCTCAAAAAAGATATAGCTCTTAGTCTCCATAGAGATTTTTGCACTTAGGTTTTACTCTTTGTGATGTAATGCAATGGAATAATTCTGGGGCTAGTGAATGGATTATTTACTGGTTGGTGGTAAGCTCTACTCAGACTTCTCTGAAAGGCTGCAGGACAATCAAAAGTAAACTATACTCAGCTCTGCACCTGATGCATTTTTTTCTAGTGACTGAGACTGAGCAGCAGATGATCAAACAGGGCCTGTGATTTTCATAATACAGTGGTGAAGTCAGGAGTCTGCTAACTTCCCCTAGCAGAATGACTTGGGGCCATTCTCCAAACCCTGCACTGTTTTTAATGATGATGCTGCCGGTACAGAGAGAGCTTATAAAATGAGTTACGTATGCATTTTAATTTGTGAAACAAAGTTTAAGTGCTCTACTGAGGTACAAGTAAATTTGAGGGATTGACTTAAGGCATCAAAATCTTTTGAGTAAGTGAAAACCCCTTCATATATGAGTTATGCAGCAACAGGATATAAAATTACAGCCATAATTGAGTTATTTTTTCTGCACAAATGAAACCTCAACCATCTTTCATCTGTTGCAAGTTAGATCTTTAAAAAATACATTTATTTGTGCATAAATGCGCACTTATGCATGCATTTGTGCATAACTTGGCAGACTCAAAGTGTTCTCAGAGAAATTCAATTCACAAATTATTGGGTAGTAAATTTGAGCAACAACTAAAATATCATCCAAAGTTTCCACTAAAGCTTCATCTGTAGTCAGCTTTGAGTTTTCTAGACCTAACTGGGCAGCTGAGCCTCTCCAGCCATCTTGTCATTGCCTCTTTTGGTCCTTGATCAAAAGAGCCTATGTAGCCTTTTTGGACAATCGTCTATACTGGCAAATTCTTATTTTCAAGGTAGCTCTCTCTTCCTAATGGCAGAGAGGAACGATTACATTTTTTGGTGGCAACATTTCAAACATGCAACAATCTGTCATAGTGTCTCTTCCTACCGACCTGCTACTTGGTTTGGCCAGGTGTGTGTTGTTTTCAATTTGCCTAAACAAGGTCTATCACCAGCCTTTGCTTTCTTTTATAGGGATTTCAGAAAGAAGTCAAAGTATGGGCAGAGAAATAATTTTTGCCAGATGCTTTTGCATACCTGCAAAATGGTGTAAGAAATTGGTGAAGGCAAGCATATAGCACGAGCCTACAAGACAGAAATCATGTAAACCAGCATGCTTTACATTTATCAGGTGGTGTTAATGCATAAAATGGAAGTAATTTCTGTTCTTAGGTCCTAGAGTCTATTTTGGTGCCCATTTGGGTGGTGTGGTGGAGGGCAGCGGTTGCAGTTCATCCCCTCAAACTCCAGATTCTAGGCCTAGGACAGCCTAGTATTTCCCCATTTCTCACTAAAATTCATTTTGATTATGCAGTCCCTGCTTTGAGGTTGTTACATTGTGTGAACCTGGTGAGTGCAGTTAATGTCCGGCTTAAGAAAGGACATACAGCTACTGCCTATTGCTGGAAAGCTTCTAGTACCAAAGCCCAGTGAAATGAAGATATGAACATGACACTTTCTTGAAGCCATGAATATAGCTTCACCAAGAGCACAAGTGTCTAACTGCGGAGCTTTCAATTTAAAAACTGATGTGAGTGAAGTATAGGAATTTCAGGTAGGGGTGCCTGACGGCATGAGTTTTAAATACAAGTGCACAGTCTTATGAAAGTTGGAAGCTTTTAAACATTTGCCTTTTTAAAGAAAACCTTTTGCATAAGTTAGAATAAAAAAGCATGCCTACTGCTTTGCTGAAACAATAACCTTTTTTAGGAGGATTTTTGCTGCTACTATAATTGCCTGACAGGATTTCTGAATTGCAGCCCACGAAGTTGGATGTGGTTGCGTTTTGGTGCAGCCAAATGATAAACCCAAAATGATACAGTAAATCTTAAAGCTATGCAGTTGTCCCTTAAAATTTGGTGCACACGGAGAGGTCCCATGGTCTGTACTGAGACAAGACAGATCAGATCAGGACAGACGGCCCAGCTGAGCTGTCAAACGGCGAGAATGACTTTTTGTTTACATTTGTTCACCCTCTTTTCAGCATTTTGCTAGTGAGATTGTCATCAGTAATGACTGAAAAGAGTAATGCTGATAAGAGTTACTTGGGCTGGAAGTTCTCCTTTGGCATCAGAAGCATCAAGTAACAATGATTTAAATACCTGGTTCTGGTGTAGGAAAAGCCCCCTTTGTTTGTTTGTTTGGGGTTGTTTTTGGTGCTGGAGTTATATAGTTGGTAGGGAAAAATGTAAATGCTTCCACTTTCATTCTGCATTTGAAAAGTAATTTGCTGTTCAGAGATCAGCTCTCTGTGAAGATAAATGCCAAACAAAATAGTAGCTGATGAACCATCCAGAGGCATTTTGGAAAAGGACTTACTTGCATCCCCCTTCTGTGGAGGTTGGATGAGCTGTCTGGACCAGAATCTTGATTCTTATTTTATTTTTGAATCATTGGAAAGAAAAGGAGTGCCACCTTCTGCAGTTTGCATGAGAAGCGTGAGTTGATGTTTTGAAATGTGAAGGTAGAGTACCTGAAAAGAAGGGTCGTGGAGGGAAAGGTTTCATCTCTTTGAATCAATGTATAGTTCTGGAGCATTCCTCATTGCTATCCAAAGACTTTACATATTTTGTAGTATGAGCAAAATGAATTATGCACTGAACTGCCAAGAATTCCAGCAAGAAAAAAGTGAAGAAGACAATAGAGGGAGCCCACATGTCTCCACAGAAAGATAAGTGGCAACCTGAAAGAAAACAAGAACATGTAGAAGAGGAGGAAGCAGAGCCAGGCCACAAAGGAAGAATGTCAACAAATAACAAAGAATTGCAGGGATGGCATCAGGAAGGCTAAAGCAGGATGAAGCTAATGAACAGAGATTAGCAAGGGATGCTAAGAACAGCAAGGAAGCCTTCCTCAGATACATCCAAAACAAGAGACATGTGAAAGAGTAAAATGTCCAGCTACTTAAAGCAGATGGCAGAGTGATAACAGATAACAAGGAAAAAGGCAGAGGCACTCAATTCCTACTTTACCTGTCTTCTCCCACAAGAAAATCTACAACCAAGAGGAAGTACAAGCTGAAAGTGTGAGATGGCAGCCCAAGATTGCCAGACAAATGGTCAAAGAATACATAGATGGAATTAGCACATTCAAATCTCAGGGTCTCATAAAGTTCATGCCTGAGTCATAAAAGAGCTAGCAGAGGAACTCTTGGAACCACTGGGTATTGTCTTGAATAAATTCTGGAAAACAAGAGAAGTGCCAGATGACTGCAGAAGGGCTAACATTGCCCCTATCTTCAAAAAGGAGAAGAAAGAAGAACCTGGGAATGACAGACCAGTTAGTCTGGCATCAATCTCTGGAAAAATTCTGGAGCAAATTATTAAAAAAATCAGTCTGCAAGCATCTTGAAGAACAGAGGAATTTTGTGGACATAAACTGCCTAGGCTTTAGCAAAGCTTTCGAGACAGTGCCCCATGACACTTTGATAAGCAAATTAGCAAAAAGTGGACTAGACAGAAAAACTACTAGGTGTATCCAAAATAGGCTGCTAAATCGGACACAAAGAGTGCTCATCAATGGCACCTTCTCCAACTGGAGGGAGGTAACTAGTGGGTGCCACAGGGTTCAGTCCTGGGCCCAGTGCTCTTCAACAACTTTGTTAATGATTTACATGAGGATGTACAAGAAATGATAATCACATTTCCAGACAATACAAAACAGATGCCTTGTTCCCATTCTACTTTATATCAAGCTACTGGATCAAAAAGCTCTATCAAAAGAACCCTTATCAAAAGAACATTAAATGTATCCATTAAAGAGTACATTGATTTCTTCATATTGCCAAATTTTCCCACTCAGTTTTAAGACTTATCTATATGAAGTTTGGATGTTATCCCAAGTTTTCATCATTAAGATTTCAAGAAAGGAACAATTAATGACCAGGACTGTTTTTTTCTCTCCGTTAAATTAAAGCTCTGGAAGTATATTTGCAAATATACTTTGCATTTGGCTTTAAATCAGGTAGTGTTCCATTCTCAATGAGTGAGTTCATGTATTAAATTAGAATCTGTACAAATTACTGTTAATTATAATCAAAGTGAACCTTAAAGTAGGTCACATGTCTGACCAAATAAAACACAGCAAGACAATATTTTGTTTGCTCAGTTGGGCTTGCAATATTATGAGGTGTTTCAGCTGCTGCTTTTCAAAGGCGGTCCTCATCCATCTTCAAAATCTGTTTTCTTCCAGGGAATCACAGGGATCTCTCCTCTTAGGATAGCAGAATTTCTAAAAGTCAAGGTTTGTGTCGAACTGTGAAGCATTATTTGCCAATGTACATCACTTTACACTTGCTTGCACTGAACTACATGTGGCATTTTAATGCCCCCCACCCCAGTTATGACAGATCCTTCTGGAGTACTTCACAATCCCCTTTTTCCGCCATAAACAATTTTTATCATCATTGTTCACCATAATTAATTTGGTGGCATCCCTGTACTTTCCAGATCATTTAGGAGCAAGTGAAAAAGCTCTTGTCTTAGTACAGAACAATCCCCCCCGCCCCCCGTTTACAGCCCTGCCTTGTTTGAACCGTCCATTTATGCCCACTCTCTGCTTTCTATTCTTTAACCAGTTACTTGTGCAGAATAAGACATTTTCCTTATCCTGAAACTGCTAAGTTTGTATAAGAGTCTTTGGTAAGTGGCTCTGTTAATGCCTTTCCAAGTTCTGGTAAGCAGCATCGGCTGGATCTTCTCTCAATCTCCACAAAGAAATAATTCAGCATGTTTCCTTCTGCATTAGTGTTTTAACTCCCTTATCATTGAATGGTCTAATAAGCTTTCTAATTCTGACGCATGTAAAGTTTAAAAAAAATCTTGGTATTAATTTTATTAGTAATATTCCCCTCAACATCGCTTCTTTGTTTTTTACCCTTTATTTGCTGCATTCCCACATCACCCTGTCATGAGAACAACCCAAGTTGCTTCTTGCCTCTTGTTTCTTGTCTTCCTCTATCAAATCTGATTGTTTCCCCTTTTAATTCACCATCATTTTTGCACCCTGGAAACCTCTAGGAGGTGCATTGTTTTTGGTTGTTGTTGTTGTTGCAGAACTGCATATTGTGCAGTTGTGTTTGCTTTTTAAGGGAGAAAGAATCCCAATAAGAAGTTGCTATTGCAGTTACTGTGATTCCCCGGCAACTCCAGCTAGTCCCCCCCCGCCCCCACCCCAAGCAGCCAAGTCAGTTTACTTCGGTGACTCTGAAATGCAGTATCATAAGAGATGAAGAAACAATTGTACCCATGGAGGAGGAGAGGGTAATTTTAGATAGTTCTAAGTATGGCTACCACATAAATTAATTATTATTATATTGGTGGTTTTATTTCCAACCACATTCCTAATAATAGTTTCTAGCAAGGAATTGCATCTTTCAAAATGCTGCTTCACCGAGTTGTCACTTCCATTGAGCCTATTCATCATGGTTCTAAGATCAATTAATTGGTGTGTGTGTGTGTGTGTGTGTTGTTTGCCCAGTGTATGCTATTGGACACCTACTTTGCTTCTTGCTAGTTCATGGCCCATTCACCCAGTTTGAAGAGCTCTTATGGAGGGCAGAAACCTTCCAGGCTTTCACAACTATTGAAGGTGAGCATAAGCTAGTGAGGCTGGTGGACCTTTCACAGCTTGGCTGTCATCCCTGCTGATCAAACAAGCCTGAGGTTTGGCAGTTCCTTTCCTACATGTAGAAAGTGAGGTGGTATGAAGAAATGCCCCCATCCCCTCTGGCTTTTTGTGAGTGACCTGAACGTATCAGTTGAGTTTTTTCAGGCATTTCTGGGAGTGTAGAATTTTTATCATTAAAGAGAGCCCCTTGAATTATGCTTGGAAGCCAGCTGGTGACTAGGAGCTCAACCCAGGCAGTGCTATGCCATCCGGGCCCACATTTGGAGTCAGCTTCCATTCTAAACAGCCTTCACTCCCCTCCCCTGGACATTGCGGGAATCCGAATACCTCCCTGTCATTTTAGTGGTTTTAATGAGAAATTAAAAACACAGAAGGAATAATAGAAACTTGTGGCACCCGGACAGACCGCTCTTATGAGTGGGTGGGCTAGAAGTAGTTAAGAACATGGCCATTCTATTGCTGATATGCTGCATTTTTGTGTCAGAGTTGACAAGAAAAAATTAGATGCTGGTTCTTCATTACATGCTCCAAGAATGAAATAGTTCCATTTTCTATGAAAAGGTATCTGGATGGATTAAAAAAAATCTAGTTTCCTTAGCACTGTCATCTTAATCTCATTATTCAAACCATTATTTTAAAAATATATTTCTTTTGGGGATAAATTTAGCTTTGCCCCGTGGCGTGCCAGACTGTTCATTATTAACACAACACAGTGATGTTCATTTTGCATATGACAGTGAGATCTAATCCCCCAATCTGTTTTTTAACCCTGGGAATTTTTCTGTTCATCCCCACACGTACTCCTTACATGTGGATAGGAATTGTTTTTCTTATAGTTTAGTAATCCACCCCCTGCTTCGTAATCAATTGTTTATGAAACTTACCTTTATTTCATGGCACAGAGGAACTATTGTTTGATAAGCACAAACCCAAACTTTGCCTGCATATAACTAGTTATGAAGTCTTTTGGATCATGGCCCAGTGTCTCAAAGCGAAACACTGATTCCTTTAACAAATTGAAGTAGGGTTGGCAGTTTTTTCCCTATTAGAAGTAGAGAAGAAACCTATTATTTGAGGTCAAGGATTATGAATATGACAATAGATCACATGCTTTATTGTGAATGTTCCTGCAGAACCAGGATCTGGCAGGTTGTCGTAAGCATAATTGAGGCACCATGATGTCCATGTACTTCTCCAAATTCAGTAATGCGTTGTGTGTTGAATACCTAACCCTTCTAAAAGGAAAATGGAATCTCTATATATGTTTGGCTAAGTGCTGATTTGAAGTGAACCTTACAGAGCTGTAAGGAATATAAGTGGTCATTTAGTCCAGTCCTCTGCTCATGCAAGAAATCCATTATGATAACCTTCATCATGTGAAGCCATCTTGCCCCTGTTTCAAAACCTGTACTAATGATGATTCGAACAGCTTCTGAGGTAGTCTGTTCCACTGTTGACCATCAGGAAAAGTTATGATACAAAATGTATTTTAATTCTGGCAACTCTTTCTGCCCATTCCAGGATAAACATATACCCTAAGCTGTTTGCGACATCTTTAGAAGTTCTTGTAACAGTCTAAGCTTGACAAGACTCCCAGGGCCTTTCTTTGCAGTTTGGGCTACTTCCTACAAGGTTAGTGGGCAAAAAGAAATAGTGAATGTATGCATTGCATTTATGTCTTGCCTTTTCTCCAAGGGCCTTAACGTGGCAGCACCTGCTTTAGTCGTATCCACATAACGCCTTGGTGAGATAGATTAGCCTGAGAGATAGTGATGGACTTTAGTGACACCCAATTAGCTTCATGACTGAGTAGGGATTTGAACCTGGCTTTCTCTTGAGTCAGTCTGATGCTCTGTCCATAACATTACACTGAATATTTTCTAGATCTTGTGAAATCTTACACTCTCTGCTCCATGATATTTCTGCTCCAATCCAAAACATGAAAGTAAGACCAAAACTAAAGTTAATCCTAAAGATAACTGCAGCATCACACTGACTTACCCTCCTGTGGTTTACTGGAGGTGGAAACATCTCACCCAGAAAAGCAAGGTTCCACAGTTATCTATATCTTGAGATGGAGGAGTAGAATTGCTTTGAGTGGACCTCTGCTTTTCGCTGATGCTTTTTGTTTTAGAACAGAAGCAGAGCTTCATTTATTCTTAAAATACATAATTTTGAAATTAGAAAACATATTTGGCAAAGGTATTTGAGTTTATTTTGTCCTTGTCCCCTCTGTGAGGGAAGATTACATATGAACATGAATGCCAGTATTTATTTCCTGAAAGAGTGACATTGCAAAGAACTGAAATGTGTGTTACTGTTGGCATGCCATGAAGACAGGCTGTACATATGCCTGTGTGTGTATGTGTACACACACACACACACACACACACACACACTTGTAGCAAAAGTCAGTTGTTAAGACTTATTTGAAGAACAGCCAAGTATGGAAATAGTAGAATTAGTCATCTTGTTAGTGTCTGCTTCAGAATAGGTTTCCACATATGTAAGAATAGTGTGTTAATAGCAGAATGTCACAAAATCTGTCTGTTTCTCCAACTGCCTTGCAGTGGGTGACAGAAAGACTGAGTCTTAAGATGCCAGAAGAAGCTTCAAGCCCAAGAAGAAGCTTCAAGCCCAACTTCATTCAGTGCATAAAAGTTTTCTTTGTTGTTATGATTTTGGGGAAGGAAGAGTGACTACATATACTACCTTCTTCTTGGTCTCTGTGCATCACAAAGATGGGCTCTATGTGCATGCATGGAGCTCAGTCAGGAAGATTCAAAAATCATTAATTATATTTGGTTGGAGTCTGTGCCCTTGGCACACCCAGCATGTGGGGAGTCGCTCCCACTGAGACCTCAGTTCTTCATCACCTGCCATCATGACTGCATAGGAAGTTCTTCCTCAGCTGCTTACCTTACAAATGCTGCCTCTTCTATCTTTTTTGTCATCTTTCATCATTTGTCTACTTTGTTTTTTCTTCTCTACTAAAAAAATAAAAACAATAAAAACCATCACTGCTTTTAGGCTTCACTCACCTCCCAAGGCAGGCACCCTAATCCCATGCCGCCTATGTGCCAGGAAGAACCCAGGAGACACCTGTGACTCCTTTACCAGCCTGTTCACCCCTCCAATCCACCCTTCAACCGCTGCCTCCAGCCCCTTTCCCACTCTTAGACTGACATCACCTCAGATTCATGGTGCTTTCCATCACCCTCCATGGATACTGAATTGAGTTTGAGATCCCCCCCCGCACCCCAGTATTGTAAAGAGAACCACTCCTTCCAAAACCCTGCTCAAAGAGATATTCTCTCTGTTCCAAAAGGGAGCCATAGAATTGGCATACACTGGTACCCCTGGCTTCTAACTGGAGGCCTTCAACCAATCCTTAAACTCAGGGATGTCATTATATCAAACAGAGATAATGCACAGATGACCACTTGAAAATGACACTTACGGGTAGACAAACTGCCTCTATTAGGGCTATCAACTTTACTCTGCCTCAAATATTTGTAGATTTGCATTTTGAAATTCTCAAGAATGGGTGCAGTTTTGGGGACTTTTTATTCAAATCAGCATACCATTTATTCTTTTTAGGTAACACCAATTTAAATATTTTTTCATAGTCCCTGGAATTCTATAGGGTTCAGGCTACCATAGAGAAAATATTATTTCTAGTGCTTGTTGCTATATATTTCTCATATATTTGAGCTGGTGTTAGGAACTACCTGGTTTTCTGAATATTTTGATGCTTTTGGTGTTCATGTTTTCAACATCGTGTTTGTTCACAGCCCACCAATTTTCATAATACATTGCCTGATAAAGTGAACTTGATAGCTTATTCACATTTTTCACATGTTTCTTTGGTTCTAATGAAGGTACCCTGTGGGTTTTGCAATTGTGTTTTGATTTGAGGAAGATAATAGTTGTGCTATGAATGATGTTTGCTAGAAAAATTCAAAGGCAAATGTCATTTTGATCCCTTTCCCTAACATTTGCTTTGCTATCTAAGTAGACAGTTTGTATTGCCACTTTTTAAAAAAAGTGAGAGCAGCAGATTGAGGGATAGAGAAGAAGGAAAAGAGTAACTTAAGCTAATTCTGTATTTATTGTAACCCTTGGTGCAGAGGACTCAGCAGGAAGATAACTGTAATTGAAGTGAAACACTCCAAAGCAGTAAGTAACTGGTGAAGGGATTGATTGCTGTGGTGTTTAATGATGACACAAACCTTTCACTGTGACTAATTTTTCTTACGTTGCAAAATGAGGGTAGCAGAAGCAGCTATCTTCTGTCTGTCTTGGCTCCACTAGGGATAAAACCCAATAGTTTTTCAAAATATTACTGATTTTCCACTCTGCAGTGTTTGGTAGCATTAAGAAGGTTAATTTTAGCTTGTTTAGCAAGTTAAATCTCACACTTTGAGAGCTGTGTAGCAGCTACAGAATGTGGAAATGGACAGATTTAGTGATGGGACAGCTGTACATGAAACACTGTTGTCCATACCTGATCTATGGTGATGGTGCTCAGTGCCTATTCACTGTGATATGGAAAATAATAAAACTAATGAAGTAGGATGAGATAGCAGCTTTAAAATGTGAAGGACCTGGAGAAAAGGACTGGTGCAAATATTTTTATTTGGGTTCTATTGGGAGTGCTCATCCACTCATGTTTAGTTTTAGAGTAAAGACTTTGGAGGATAAATAATTGATGGAAATTACACTCACAGCCCTCAAGCATCTTTTGCTTATTTTACTTCGGTATTGCTTTTAAAATGTTTTTTATCCTGTTTTCAGTGGCAGGAGATGCATCAAAAATGCATAAGTGGACCAGGACTCATGCCTCCATGCAGCTGTTTCTTCTGACTTTTGGAATTTTAACTCATCCAAATCCCCAAATGCTTAAGAAAGGCAACATTTGAAAGAATTTTTATAACATCAAATGTATTAAAGATAACATGAAAAGAAAGGGCTTCCTGCTGAATACAAGCGTTATGCTCCTCTTAACTCCATGTTATGCTGGAAGATGATGCATTTACAGTCTCTAGAGAAACATCTGCAAATTCAGGATCCAGAATGGAGACACCTCCTCTGGATTCAGCTCAAAGTCTTTTATCACTTTAGGCAATTTGAACCTCTTCGCCTCCCCCCGACCCCACCACAAATACCTTGATGCATAGTATATAAGAACTGTATTCAAAAACATCCCCTTCCCTCTCCCAAAACATTCCTCCCTCCTTCCCCTAATTGATTGCCATTCGTATATGAGATCACAACCTGAGAATCAAAAGTACTGCTTCAAGCTCAAAAGAACCATCTTGGAACAGCTTTCATGCTTGTATATTACTAGTTATATAAACTCTCACGTGGAACTGAATTCCTGCTTCTTTAATAACCATGTTTTGAATGGGCTGGTTTGGCAAAATCTGCCCTCTATCACTACCTCCTGAAAATATGACAGGGTTTTTAAAGGATCTTGAATAGCCTAACAGATTAAGAGAGCTGCTGTAACTCAGTGGCTAAGAGCTGCAGATCAAGAAGTCCCAGGATTGAAACTCATCTCTGTTTTGAACCCACTTGGTAGCTTAGGCAAACTTTTTCCCTACCCCCACCCCCCTTTCAGCACCAGTCCTCCATTTTTAGTCTTGGCGGTACTAGTATTGACTAGCTAATAGTCGTGAAATGCTTTGAGCAATTGAAAACATCGTGCAGTATTGAATGATGAAAATGCTGCCGATTTAAGACCGGTTGAGACAAGAGATAGGAAATTTGGAGGGATAAGGGTATCATTTTGCTTGACATATCACTAATGAGAGAGACCAAGTAAAAAGTTATTTTGGAATTCTGAGTGGGCTTACTCAGAAGTGAGCTGTTCTGAACATATAGAGATATATCTGTTCTTTTGCACACTTTATGTTTGGATTTTTAGTATGAGCATTTCCCTCCCACTACCCCAAGTCTATGTAAAAATTTCCTTTTAACAGACATGGACATTCATGGATAATAAACCTTCTAGCTTAAGACCAGTTAAGGCTATCTCACGCAGGCTTAAGCTACACAAAACCAGGAGATTGTAAACTTGAGGCTGATTTCTTAATAGATGTACCACATCAGTAATGTTGTTGTGTAATGTTGCAAACTGTGCTTGCTTAGAAGCAACAAACAGACATTGCTTGGGTCACTGGAGAGTTTTTTACACAAGGTGTTCCTTGAACAACTCACGTGCAAGGAAGGATAATACAGGGTATACTTGAAGCCCATTGAAAGACCAAGGGAAAGCATGGCTGCATGGAAGCCAAGTGAAGATCAAGCACTCTCGCATCAATCTAATCACTTTCTTTTTCCTTTCGAAAAACACATACTATAGGGATAAAATGGGGGACGAGTGCTACAGAGCTTTCAGTATAGCACTTAGTTGCAGTTTTAATACAAAGACAACCTGGCAACTCAGAGGCGGAGTGCCAGAAAGGTGGAATCTGGTTTTTTCTGTTCTGTAGGACTATGGACACGTTTAATTTCCCCCCAGCATCAGCAGCATCCTGTTTGTACAGGAGTTGTGAGGGGTGGTAGTGGCAAAAAAGGCATTCCTCGCACTCGTACACTCTGTGTTAGGTGGTTTTATATAAATGTGTGAGAGGTTTTATATTAACAGAGTGAGAGGGATGGCCTCTAGGGAGGGGGCCTTTTCTGCTGCTGCCCTCCATATCTGGAACATGCTCCCCAAGGAGATCCACCTGGCACTCTCTTTATACCCCTTTCGATGCCAGGTGAAGACCTTCCTTTAAAAAAAACAAAAAAAATTAATATCTGATGCCACAAACCTTTGCTTTGCTTGTTTTTATCTGTATTTTAATTGCTCTTCCTTTATGCATTTTAGCGGTCATGATATTTTTAGTTTTTACAAGTATTTAATCTCATTGTGAGGTGCCTGGAAGGGCTGAGGCACAGTGGGCAGCATACAAATGTTACAGATAGATGGATAGAGACAGAGGCTACCTACTTAAAACCACATTCATGCTTTTGTGTCCCTGTGCCTTTTTAGCTCCTGCCTCTCTTTCTGAGAATTGAGCATTCTTTGGTAAATTCCAGCACAGTTGGACTTCTTGGATTAAAAGGGCTAGAAATCTCTGTCTCTCTGAGATACATTCCCTAATTTTCTTTCTTCCCCTTAGCAGCTCCCTTTCACAAGTTATACATGTCAGAGGACAAAACATTTTTCCCCTTCTGGTGTGGGAAGGGTGGCTTGTGAGAGAGAAATGGGCTGAAAGTGAGCCTAGGGAATGGAAATTTCAGAGGGAAGTTCAAATAATACTGCATTCTGCCTTCTCCCGTCCAGTCAGTTAGTTTTCAGTTTATCAAATAAATCTCCCTTGTTCATAAAAAATGAATGATAAGGATTGAATCCTGTGACTGGGAGATATTTGGAGGGAATATATTTTAGGCGGAGAGCTGGAAGCTTCTGTTTCAGCTGCTGCTGAGTTCCAGAAAGAGGTTAGTCCTAGGAGAAGACTAAAGACTAAAGACGTTGATTGAGAGAAGCAGCTTTGTGTAAGAAGAGAAATGAACTGAGCAGCACCAGAGGAAGAAATGAACATTGTGCAACATCCCCCAGTCCCACCCATACCCCTATTTCACATCTCCAGTATGCATTTTCAGAAAGATAAAGTAAAGCAGCCATTCCAGTGAGACTCAGAATTAGAGAGCATCCTCTCAAAACCATTCTGTTTCATCTCATCTCGTTTCCCTTTCCCTTTCCCGGGGGCCTAACTTAACTGTCCAGTGCAACCTATCCCTTTCAGCATTCTTGTTACCTAAACCTCTCAGCCCTTGACTTACAGGTAAGTAAATTTGATGAAGGCTGAATATTGGAGAGCTGGAAGTACTACTGCACAGATCCCTGCTGCCATACCCCTTCTTGCCCCTTCTCCCATTCACATTTATTGCTAAGTGCCTGCTTGGCTCTCTATCAGTTACAGCTGCTACTACTTGCTTGCTGAGGTGGGGTAACAGCTATTGGTTTCCCACTGAGGCTGCCTTTAGGTTGTGCGTACTTCCAAGAGAGATTGTCACTCAGCATATCGCTAACAGCAGGCATTTGACACTGGGTAAAGGGCCATCCCACCTGGGTGCCCTGCGTAGCTGAGTGAGGGACTTGCCTGGCTTTCATTGCTTAGAAACGGCCTTAATCACAGCGGAATAGCTGGCAAGAGCACTTGTAGTAGTTGCCGTAACTGTGTACAGGCTCTGTTGAATACAGAATAGGGTGAGCCAAATGTAAAAATATTTCACCCCTGTAAATAAGGGCAACTATCTATTTATGACAGTAGGTAAACAATCAAATTGTCCTTCATTCATTTGCTACCCGTAAGAAGAACACTTGAATGGCATTCTGCTAGTTTTTGCTCATTGTTTGAATTTAAGAAGCAGAACTAATCTTGACCTACTTTGAAGCTTCTGTAAGTGTTTCGTCAAATGAAAACAGCTGAAGTTCCACTGGGAATTTCCCAGAAAGGCTATTGAGAATGACGATAGTAATTTGGTATAGAAACATTTATGAGTATGCTAATACAATTTGCTACAATAACAAATTATAATACATTTTCATCTAACCTGCAGTTCATCATGGATGTTTCTCTAAACATATGGTGATCCTGTCCTTCTTCCATGCACCTTGATCCTTGAACTGTCTAAAATAATATAGAGACAGCACCAAATCAGTATATACTTTATGTGTTTTATTTACTTCCAATTAAGCCACCTTGTTGTCTTGGGAAGCTATGGTCTGTTCTTGGCATTTTATTTGGATTTGCTAGGAGAGCCACAACCCAGGGGTCCCAGTTCAGATGTAACGCTAAACACAAACCGTGGACTGAGCCCAGATTTTCTTCGCTGTTCCCTCTGGCAGGAGTGGCAGAGACTGAGCATGCTTCCCTGCTCACAATATGTCAGAAGTCATAACTATTTTAGCCTAGTTTGATATGTAGCTGTCCCCGCTAGACTGCTTGGCTATATACAAAGTAAGGATTTTCATTCTTTGGTTCACTATGTTACACTGTATATTAGAAGAATTGTAATATGTATCATGTATTATGCAACATAATTGCATTATGTTGGAACCTTTTATACAGTGCCAAGAAAGTCAAACTGCCCCTTTATCAGCTCCTAGCATATCTGAGACATAATTCTTGAGAGTTTTTGAGGTGGTTGCACTGGAGTCCGCACAAGTGGGTTGAACACAGAAATGTAGTTAACGCTGCAGAAGATTAGCACCTGTCAGGGTCAATATCTATGTATGCAGGTGCATATTTTTGCAAATCCCTCAAGAGTTGCTCTTCACACTCATCAGCTGGTACTGATATACCTCACTGAAATCAATGCTATTTTTTCTGCATGTAATTTTGCCTTGTACTGAACCTATATATAGTACATGACCCATCAACATTTAGATATTAATAAAATATATTTCCCATAAGGAACTTAGCTCACAAACTAGAACAGATCCCATGCCTGAAGAAACTATTTCACAGATATTAAATAAAGCATTCCGAACATTATCTTTAAATGGAAGTAAAGTATCTTGACGAAGAAACTCACTTCTTCATGAAATTTAAAAAAAGAGGATTTGAAGGCATTAAAATACCTGTCTGAAAGAACAGCTTCAAAGAGCCGATGTGGTATAGTGTTTAGAGTACACTACTTAAGAGTGTTGAACTGGGGATTTGGGATTTTAGTCCCCACTCAGTCATGAAGCTGGGGGACTTTGTGCCAGTCATGGATTTTCAGCCAAACCTTGATAACAGGATTTGTTGTGAGGATAAAGTGGAGAGGAAGATTATGTAAGCCACCTTAGATTCCTTGAAGGGAAATGGGCAGAATATAACTCTAATGCATCAATAATTCAAGAAAGCTTGGTCACTGAGGAAAAAGTAGGCCAAGAGGTTGTGGTTCCATTCGGGATGCCATATGGGCTTGTGAAGGTATCTTTAGTCACAGCAGCTGGATAGCCCATATGGCAAAGGTTCTTTGGGAAATTATGTTATCTCAAGTCTGATGGGCCTTCCACCCATCAAAGACACAATTCTATGAAAAATTGCTTGTGTGGAGATCCCATTGACTCAGTGACAGAGCATGTATCCTGGAGTGATTGGCAAGCTTCCATCTTTCTCCTGGAATGAAAATACTTCTTTGCATTATAAACCTAGGCAGGCATTCTCTGAGTATCTAGAAGGAAGGATTTTCCTTTCCTTTTTCTTGAAAATGCATTGTGAGGTACTCTAGCAATATCGTTCAGCATACACCGTGAAGAGTGCACAGTGCATGGGTTAGCTGTTCAAATTTTGTCCTGAAATTTTATGAGTGATTTTGAAAATGAACAAATGGTGACAGATTTACCCAATGATTATGATCAACATCCATGCAATGACACCTCAACCATAAGGTCATCTGCTTTCTGAATATTATGAGGCTCCTCAATATTATTGTAGTACAGCTTCAGAAATATAGTGACCAGCATCTTCTGGCCTACCTGATAAATATCCTAAAATTAGTTCCAAAATGTGTTCAACATTCTATATTGCTATAAGTATAGGAAAATGCATGTGGACATGCCTGAAAAGGGAAAAGAAAAGAAAAAAAAAGCACTCATCAGCTTAGTATAGACCTTTCGGTGGATAAGTCTACTCTGAACTGTAGTGGGGATCTGGAGTGACAGCACAATCAGTATGTCTACTAAAAAGTAAACCCCTGGCTTCAAGAAGGCAAATTCCTAGGTAGCTGTGCCTAAGATTACAATTTCGAGCCGCACTTGTTCCATTGATTTCAGTAGGAACTAACGTAAGTCTCAACAAGCTTATCCCATTGATGTAAAGGGCACACAGGTGCCATTAACTTCGGTTGTAATTCTAAACCTTCAAGTTGCTTGAGGGGAAGTCTTATTGAACAAAATGGAACAGACTTTTGGGTAAACTGGTATTTAAAATTATATTAGACTTTCAGAATGATTTATCTTCTGTATTAATCTGAAGACAACAGTAATAGGTCATCCCTTTCTAGAATAATATTCTAGAATTTTGTGACTTTGTGATTAATGCAAGAGCTTCATGTTGTCAGGTAAATTTCTAATAGGAAGTAATTTCTCTGTCCTATAGGTCATACTGTGTTTTCATAGTCCTAAAATATTCTGGATTTATTAATTTGCTATAAGGTAGAATTGCCACAACGCATGTAATAATCCATTGATGTATTCCCTGATATCAACTTATTTAGTAGAAAATGCTATGGTGTCATCTGTCCGTACTAACCATTAATAAACTACTCCTAAAGTGATGTAATTGTTGTTTGTTTAGAACGCTATGTCTTAAGAATTTCTTATTCCAAGTTTTGATTATTCTTTTTTTATGATCTTTTTTAAAGCCAGTTTTAATTCCACGTATGGCAGAAAGGCAGCATACATATTTTAAAAATAAATAAAACCATCTCTTGGATGCTCACTTATGCCTGGGTCTCCCATTAGACAGGTTACATTGATTCATCAATTAAAGCTTGCAGTCCAAGTTTTATACACTGCAGCAGATTCAAAAAATGACATAAACATGAAGGTGTGGAGTGCATCATAAATATTAATAGTCTTTCCAATGCAGCATTGAACCTTCATAGAAGAGCTGAATTTCAACGAGATTAAGTGACTTGCTCAAGGTTAGGTTGCATGCTGTGTGCAGATTCGGTTCTAAATATCTTATTTCAAATAGATATGATCTACCCAGCTAGAAAAATGTCCACAGCAGATGAGTGCAAACATATAGGAATATATATTTTTTCATTTTGGGGTATAGTAAAGCATTATATATTCGTGCTTCAGACTGGAAAGGGTTACAGCTGAAATGCCTGTAGCGATCTGGAGAAAATGTGAATCATTAAGTGAAGACAGAATGGGAACCTGGCATTGCAAGCTGTTTTATGGTTCTTGGTTAGGATTTTTACGGCAAACATTTGAAGAGGTTTTGTTCATTTTGGACATTTCCGAGCCCAACGGAAGTGCAAAGCAGCTTGTCCACTGTGTAATTACTGGGGAGGGGGCGGTAGGGGAGAAACAAGAAGAGCAACTTCTGGTTCTTAGCCCTTTCCTTGGGTTTCTTGTGCATTCGACTCCTCTTTCCGCCTCTAGCCAGCTGCTTCTGCAGTGTGTGTATGTGTGTGCAGCATGGAGGGAGGGACTCACGGAGATGCTGCTGCTTTTACCAATATCTGTTCAGCAGCTTCCACTGCAGGGGCGACAAGAACTGGAGGCAATCTTGATGAATCCAAAAGGTCAGTACCATCAATAAATCACCCACAGAAGGTATTTGAGAGATGTTTTAACCCACTTCTCATTTAAAAAAAAATCTTCAGCAGATATGCTGTCTCTAAGGGGAAATATTTGTTCTATGTTCTGATTTAGCCAGTAATTTTGTAATAAAAATGTAAACCACATTATTATGTATCACATATTTTTTCATGCATGTAGATGACTTTTTGTGCATACATAGGAGGAAGAGAGTGTTTAGAAATAAAACTCAGTAAAAATAATAGATATTGGGATTGAGCAAAATATCCTGTCCTTCAGAGTCCTTTAAATTGTACAGATGAATTAAAAAATAAGTCCTTTGTCTTCCCCCATTTTTGTATAATGATCTTTAATGACTTTGCAGTCTTCTGGAATACAGCCACAATGTTAATGTCTAAATATATAATGTGAGGCTGAGTTACACTGGGTAATTATACATAAGCTGAGATGAATTACAAGGCATTATTCTGTGTTTGTTCCTATATTTTGTAATGTGTAGAGGGGAAGATTTAGCAATATAGTTCTTAAAAACTAGCTTGACCCTTGGTGGTTTAGTTAAAATTTCTGTGCAGTGAAATAGTGTTCTTTTGGGCAGATATTTTTCTCCACTTTGGCCTCAGGTTTATGCTGTGGCTAAGTCAAAATAAGACTGTTATTGTTCAGTTCAGCTGGGATTGTCTTCTAGGTTGAGCTGGAGCAAATGTTTGCTTGCAGTGAGCAAGGAGGGTGGAGTGGCCGTTAAACTGAAAACTTACCTTGACTGGAACAACTGTAACCTCCTACCTGATTTTTTTTTAACCAAGGTTGTTTTGCAAGACCAAAAGTTATTTATGAGCAGGAAGTAGGTGGTTCCTGGCTCTCCTGTTTCAGTTTACATGCAAATATACTAAGTTAAAATATTTTGTTAGGTGGTCTTCACCCACTTTATGGACTCAGTAGCGAGTCAGTGGTAATTTTCAGAGGACTGAAATGAAGAGCAGAGTGGTCATTTTTCCTCCTCAGAATGTTTGTGCCCAATCCAAAATGACAGCGTGGCTTGAAATACTGACTGCATTGTCTCTCATACAGGTTTTCCTGTTCCAGTGTTAGAAAAAGCGTGAATTAAAACATTGCATACCAGTGCCTGAGTGTGTGTGGTTTTGAATGGCCATTGATTTCTTGCACAAATAAGGAAGAACTGCTTTTGTGAATGAAAACCACCTGAAATTCAAATAGTTTTGTTTACTACAAGTTTTGGGTTCAGAATTGAGGAAATATAAACATTAATGGTGAAGGTGAGATATTGGTAGTGCTCTTTTTTCCCAGAAAGCATTGCTAATATCTAAGTAAGTCCTTTACTACCCAATTCCCTTTACTTTTCTTGCCTTCTGTTCTGCTGCAGAGATGAATAACTGCAACATTTACTGTAATTTGCACCAAAAGTGGGTATCAGCATTGTTACTATTATTATAGTGCATTTATATTCCAGCTCTTTTTCATTCATGAAGAATCTTAGGTGCTGTTGACTGTTGGATGATATAGAAAACAAACAAACTAAAATAGCTGGCTTAAGTACCTCCCTTTGGTCTTCAAAACAATAATCCCCATGAGGCAGGTTAGGCCGAGAGTGAGCGACTGGCCCAAAGTCATGCATTGAGCTTCATGGCTGAGTGAGGACTAGAAACTCGATTTCCCAAGTCAAGCACATTGGCTCTCATTTTTACTTCTCAATGAGATTCAATAGTAAGTATAAGTAAAGTTTTTTTCATTAGGACTCCAAGCTCTAATTGATTATCTGTGTAGAATTGACTAAATTATTCATCAGATAGTAAGACCTTTATGAATGTTAAGTGACTGCAATACAGTTAGCAAAAGCCGGCATTATGCTCTGAAATCCATTCATTGCAAATATGAGATGCAGCGTACTCTGCACTGGGACATGCTTCAGCAGAAATATTAAAGTCAGCATTTGAGGAACTGCTCTACTTAAACCTCTGTGAGAGGCTATTAATGAAGCGCAGGGGAAAAATCTGTGGTTGGGGTCATGAGTTTGCTTATGCCAGTGTTAGTTCTCTCTGAGCAATGTCCTGCCCTGAGCATATTCTCCTGCAGCAAAAAGGAAATTGATTTTGCATGTCCGTCCAATCTGCAGTCCTTTGTGCCTTCCCTCCTTCTTCCAGAGTGTACCCTGGCCTTCCAGAACAGGTTTCTAAAAATCCACAACAGACCCTAATGAGTTGCACTTCTATGAATCTGACCTGCAAATTCAGCAGTGGGCAGCTCTTTCCAAGCAGCAGATTCCATGGACTTGTGGCATCTTTTTGAACTTTTTATGGAGTGGGGATTTCTGCAAATGTGCATTTTGGCAAATGGTCAAAATTCAGGATCAAAATTCTTGTACATCTCTTTAAAAAAAATCCAGGGACATCACTGAAGAGATGATTGATGGAAGAAAAGCTTGACCATGTGCCAAACGTGGGCAGGACAGATTTAACAAAATCTTTGGTCCTTAGCTGTCAGAGAGTATAAACAATGCGGTGTCTGCTCCTTGTTCTGACAGTGGGATTTCTTCATTTAATCATGATTTTTCTGTGTATAGAAGGTGTCCACAGGAAACAAAGTCTGCGATTAATTTCTTATATTTTGCTACCATGATTTAGAAGGCTTCTGCAGCATTTATAAACAGTTTGTAACTTCTTGATGTGTCTTAGTATCTTTTACTTTGTTCATGCAACAGGCCAGCGAGGTTGCTACTGTTTCCTTTCTGGGCCGAAGCTACAGAGAGATGCATAATGCTACTCCATAAGCATGTCAGAATGTAAACCTCATTCACCTGTGCCAAAACATAAGCTGCTAAGAAACATCCTCTGTGAAAGTTACCTAAGGTGACACCATGGGGATATTGTTACAGAACACATACCTGCACGACCTTGTAGCCACAAAGATTCTCAGAATATTTAGATTTATTCAAGTCAGTATTTCTCAAAGCACTAACCCTTGTGACACTTAAAAAACTGTTTTAACTTACTAAGCATGCTGCTATAGTGAATTCTGTAGGTCAGGGGTCTCAAACTCGCGGCCCGCGGGCCAATTGAGGCCCATGGGATGATATTTTGTGGCCCCCACTTGATATCAAAGTTTAGTGATAGTGCGGCCCGCGTGTTTTTCTCACACACACCTGCGTGAGTCATTACCCTGGGCACAATGTTCCCTCTAAGCTGCGCGCCGGGACAGGTGGGGCACAGGGGAGGGGCCCTGCAGCCTTCAAAGCACTGGTGGTGCCCGGGCCAGCCTCCGGGAGTGACACGGGATGAGCGGCCCACCACCACCACGGTGGTGGAATACTTGATGTGGCCCAGCCTCACCCAGCCTCTACTTCCAGCGGCCCCCAGGTAAGTTGAGTTTGAGACCCCTGCTGTAGGTCATTTCTTGCAGTCCACTGGGACAACCTGTAAGTTTCCAAGCTTATGGGTATCCTAAGCAGGGTGGAAGGACTGTAGGGGCAATTTTTGTCTTTCTGTTCATCCTGTCCTTTAGATTGGCTAGATGAACATTTGCAGACATCTAGCTGTGGCACTTTGGATGGGAAAGGGATGGGATGAAGGGATGAAGCTTCAAGATCCTGCCCTTCCGACCCCTGGAACCACCCTCCCCAATTTCGAAGGTCACTCCCTTGACAAGTACTAGGGTAGAGAAGAAGGCTTGAGTATGGACCTCAAGTTCTGAAGATGGATTCTTTTCTTAACCTGCTTCTGGGACCCCAAAGAATTCCATTGCCCACTTGACACTGTCTAGGGTTAGAGAGTTTGCAGTTAGAGTTTGGTGTTAAAAATGTTTCTAAATACCAGATAGCCTTTTGCTCTTGTATTTTGAAGTTAACAGATATTGTTCAGTATCTGATTTAGATTCTCTAATTATTAGTTAATGCTTTCTGTAATAGGCAATGTTTGCAAAGTAGAGTAGGATACATTCCTGGCTTGGCAGCACTTAATATGTGGGACAAACAAGACTGAACATGGTAGAAAGTTCAAGTGAAGGCATGGTGTTCACTGAAACATGGGAAAGGAGTTCAGGCTGGGAAAGATTCCAGAGGGAGGTGAGGCTTTGGCATTTGATCTGCATGTGGAAGAGCACCGGCCAGGAAAAATGATACTGTAGAAGAGCAGGTAGATTGACTGATTTAAATAGTTTCCAATTTTGTTGGTTCCGCTAATTGTTTATCATAAACATTTTAACATATTGGTTTGCAACTGAATAGAACTTCAATACTATCTGCCTATATTATTTACGTTACCTGCTTTTCAGGGCCTCCTCATGTTGCTACGGCTAAAATAGGCTACCTGTGGCACTCGGAGAGACAGATCCCACAGCCCCAGAGCTTCTTTGGGGTAAATTCATTCTTAGCCCATTCATCACAGGCCTATAAAAACGCCTACAAAAGTGCTTCCCTGCTTTAAGATTGTAGATGATATCAGTGTCTTGTGGTCATTTTCTACTTAGTAATTGCACATGTATCAGAGGTACCTGGTGTGCCTTGCATGATACCTCCTTGTTTGTCAGTTTGTGAGGACTTGGTCCTAAAAAGGGTTTTATGCATGCACAAAAGACAATCATGATTCTGAATAAATAATAACTTTGATAGTAATATATATCTGTTTGCTCTATATACATGCAAAAGGATTAAACAATGATTGTAATGCTCTCCACTATGTGCATCACAGTTTATTAATTTGTTATCATTCATTTTTTGTTTTTTATTTTATTTTATCATATTTTTATTTTCATGGTTTATTTTATATTGATTCCTGGCTTTTGTTTATGCATACTGTCCTGGGGTGCAAATCTGAATGAATATGCTGTTTACAAAATATTAAAATGGGTAAATAACTCTGAATTTTGGAATAACTTTCCTTGAACCAGTTGGGAATTACTTCCTATATTTGTGTACAGAATCAATCAACAAACCCAGGCCATTTTACTGATTGAAACGTAAATACTGTGATTAACTAAAATAATGTGCAACCCTTTGTGTTACATCTATAATGCATGATTTTTGTCAGATATCTTTCTTCATAATTGGTCCTTTCTTATCAAATTCAAAGGTTCAGTGTATTTGAAACTGGATCTTGGATACAATTTTAAGAGACTGCAAATATAGCCCATTAATATATTTTCATTACATTTAGATTTCATTTTTACATCATGCTACTTTTAAATTTTTAATTAAAGCATAATTGCAATCTAAAAATAAGAAGTACAGCTTAAATAAAATCTCCCTTGGACTCTGTGACTATTGTCCTCATTATTAATAATATTCTGGGCAGGATGACATGGATAACATGTCAGTGTTGGGAAATAACAGGAGAGCCAGAGCCAACATGTACCGTTCGTTGAAGTCAGGCCATCAGTTTGGACGGAGGGGAGAATACGATACTTGGCAAGTCTTTAAAATGTAACCTTAGTTGTCCACACTGTTGTTGAGCCTAATAATAAACTGCTGATTGTGATCACTATTGTGCATCCCTTATTTAATATGCAATTCTAAGTAGACCTAGTTTCCCAGAACTATTCTGTAGTTACAAACTACCCTAGTGATGGAAAATCCCTTAATAGTTCCATATTTTTTAGAGAACATTTCTAAAGAAATTAATGAAAGGAGGATATTATGCTGCCATCTTAAGGGGGCAGGGCTCCGGGGCATGGTGGAGGACAGGAGAGCATGGAGGAATGTTGTCCATTGGGTCGTGATGGGTTGGACACAACTTCGCTAAACAACAACAACAACATGCAGCTTCCTCGAAGAAATCCCTTCAGGACCCAATGGGATGTGACAACTGCTGTCCTGCTGCAGATACCCCTTTCTTAGGGAAGGTTCTCGAGAGGGTTGGATGGAGTAACTGCCAGCACTCTTGGAAGTTAGTGATTACTGAGACCCCTTCCAGCCTGCGTTTAAACCTGGTTATGGGATCAAACCAGCCTTGATTGCCCTGGTGGTTGGCATTTATCATGAGAGGCACAAGGGCGGGACAACCCTGTTAACTCTGCTTGGTCTTTCCTTGGCTTTTTATATCATTGACTATGGTATTCTCCTGGATCAACTATGGGCTAGACCAGACCTGGGCATTGTACGGCCCGCAGGCCACATCCGGCCCAATGGTTGACCCCGACTGGCCTGCAGGAGGTCACTGGCAAATTGAAAGTCAACCTTACTATGTTAAGTGCTGGGAGATTGCATATGTTGTAAATTTGCACTATATAAGTAAAATTGAATTGAATTTATTGCTCTTCATGTAATGTTAATGTTTTTGTGAATATTCATTAAATAGTGTTGTTTTGTGCTCCACATTTTCATTGTTTCATTGTAATGTTTCATTTACTGTTTCTATAGAGATCTATATTGAGCAGAGCAGTAAGTGTAGTGGTCCAGCCTTTAACAACTGTCAAAGTTTTTCATGTGGCCCCATAGGAAAATTAATTGCCCACCCTGGGCTAGACCATTGACTATGGTATTCTCCTGGATCAGCTATGGGCTGTGGAAAGCTCAGCATTGTGTAGGTTCTTATCCTATCCTCAGGGTCAGCTCCAGGAAGTAATGCTGGATAAACCTTCCTCTAACCCTCTTCAGAACACCATCTTTGTTTCCAGGGTTCTTCAACATATATATGAAGCTTTTGGGAATGGTAATTTGGGGGTTTGCAGCCATGTGCCATCAGTATGCTGATGATACGCCGTGTTATCTCCCTGTGACATCTGAACCAGGTGAGGTAGTCCAAGCGTTAGGTTATTGCCTAGACTCAGCAGTGGTTGGGATTCACCTGTGAACTGAAAGTGAATCCTGGAAAAATGTTGTTGTAGGTATGTTGTTCCTGAGTCTAGGGAGGGAGTAGGTGCTGTGTGGAGCAACGAGTGAGTGGTGGTGAGGTGCAGTGAGCAGAATTGCATGCCCCACACAGCCAGTCTTGTCGCGCACCCCGTAAGCTCGCCTGCTGCTCCCAGGTGTCCCAGAAGGCTTTCTTCTGCCACCTGTGTATGGGGAAGGTAAAACTGCTACTTCTGTTGACCTTGGGATGGGGTGCGACTTTTTTTCTTGTTTTCAGGCAGCAAAATGGGATAGGCTAATTTTTTGTTTTGAATGAGGTTGTACTCTCTATCAGGCTTGAAGTCTGGGGATACTCCTAGATCCATCACTGTCACTCGAAGCTGAAATATCTGTGGCAGCCTGGAATGCCTCTTACCAGATTCAGCTGGTTCTTTTGCCATGGCTATTCTAGGACAGAGACAACTTGGCCACAGAGGTATCACCTCTACTAGCCTCAAAGCTGGATTACTGCAATGAGTTCTGTGTGAGGCTCCCTTCAGTGCTGGTCCAGAAGCTGGACCCAGTGCAAAATATGGGTCCAGCCTTCAGCACATATCTGTGGGAATTCCATTAGCCCTGTATTTGCTACTGAGCTAGGTTTAATGTTTTGAGTACTAGTATAGAAAGCTGTAACCAGGAGAGCCTGTGTCATTATTAGATGGGGATCCTGGAGATCCCGGGCTAGTTCCCGCTGTACTGCAAAGCTCACTGGGTGACTTTGGGCCAGTCAGTGCTTCTCAGCCCAACCTGCCTCATGGTTGTTGTGAGGATCAGATTGAGAGGAAGAGGAGGATTATGTAAGCCAACTTGAGTGGAAAAAAGGCAGAATCTAAATATAATACCTAAACTAAATAAATATAAACCAAGAGTTTCGACCTGGACACTTGAGAGTATGACTTCTCCTTATCAACCTGCCTGGTCACTGATCCTCAGAAGTTGGATAGCTCATGGTGGAACGATCAGAGTCCACATGGAGAAGGGTCTTCTGTCCGCTGGCCCCCCATTTGTGGTACTCCCGGCTTCTTGGGTTCAACATTTTGGTGGTTTCGGCATCTCCTGAAAATCTCTTCATTGCAAGTAGCCTTCCTTGATTGAACAGCCTTGGTATTATTTGTATTCTAGTTTTCTTAAAAATTAATACAGTATTTTTATTTAATTGACCTTTTTGGTTCACAACTCTGGAATTTATTTATATGTGTAGTATATAAACATTGCAAAAGATAAATAAATCCACCTCTGCCTACTACATCATTCATAGATACAAGTATCATTTATTCACTTGAAGCTTTATTTCTGCCAGTACACTTTCTTACCCTTCTTGCTCACTTCCATGTTTCATTGTGATTGACTTGAACACTAAGTATTATATTTATGTATCTGCAGTACTAATTTGCAATCCATCATGGAAATACAAATGTTAATTCCATGAAAAATGACATATCTTCCTAATTAAGCTACATGAAGTGAGGATTTCTTACTTTTTTATGATCGTTCTATTTCTTTTCTGCCTAAACTACAGCATTTTAAGGTGTCTGGTTAATGGGAATGTTAATGTAGACTCCACATCTAAGTTGTGATCGACGTACATGGAAAGGCACACTGGTTGCACTGAAACCCAGTGCTGTGATTTAAACTAACATGACTTGCATGGAAACCGGCTAGCATTTTTTTCACAGACAGTTCCTGCAGGTATCTTTGCGTGGGGAAGCATATCAGCCCTGGGCTCATTTCAACTAATTCTGGCTGATGCGCATCGTATTAATACATGATGTAATCTCCTTAGAAGGCTCTTGGGCCATTATAGCAGAGTTTAAGTTTAACAAACAAATCCTAGTTTAACATGCTGTGTAAATTCAAGTAAAGTGTGCAATAAATGATCAATGTGTTTTAGGATTCCAAAAAATTAGAGTTAAGGATGAAGACCCTCTGAAGCGCATACCTCTTTTCGCCACAGGTGGGGAGCCTGTATCCTTCCACAAATTGCTGAAAATGCTGTTCCCATAACAGTTCACTGGCCATTCTTGCTGGAGTCAAGGAAAGCTGGAGTCCATAGAAGGCCTCATGTTCTTCCATCTCATTTTATCTGATTTCAAACAAAAGGTGTTTTGATAAGACTTTCCTTTTACCAAACAGTATTAATTCTTAGGAACAGCATGACAGTAATGTTCCCAGATAGTGGATTAAATGAATTAATATATCTCTGTGAGAAGGAAGATAGATTGAGGTAGTCAAACTGACAGATGTCAAGAAAATGTGAAAGCAGATATGGGAGTGGAATCAGATTTGTCTGATTCTGAGATGCCTTAGCTTGATTTAAAAGCTGCCTTTAATTTTCTGGTGCCTTTCATTTTGTTTCACTAGATTTCCTAGTGTAACAAATATTTGAATAATAATAAAGCTATAGAATGTAACTTTTCTAAGATAATTTTGACAGCCCCGTTGTTCCAGCTAAATTTAGCAACCTAGAAAATTACTGATTGCCAGCACTATTTTTGGAGGAGACAAAACTGGAGCTCTGATGACAGAATATATAGTTCACCATAATAAGAAAGAAAGTTGAGGATGGGGTAATTTGAGTATCCTTAAGCCGCTTGCAGTGTGTGATAAAATATGGATGGAAGTGTCAGCTGAAAAGCAGCTGCTTCTTAAATCTAGTAGTTTATTCTTAGTTATAGGGCAGATTAATTTAATTTTGACCAAATGACTCTTAGCAGAGGTGAGCAAGTTCAAGTGCAGATGTTACCCTTGCACTGTTTTGAACATCTGGACTTCATGCATTACACAGAAGCATTCCTGGATTTGGGATGAAGTCCATGTCTAACAAGTGTCCCAACATATATTTCCAATAAATTATCTCTGCCATTTGTTTCCTTCATTTGTATTTAGGTTTTTTGCTATAAGTTTAATATGCATCACTGGACATCTTTTTTTAAAGAAGGTCTTATCTGCAAAGTACTTCCAATACTTAGGATTTAAAAAATTACTGCTGTTGATTGGTGACTTGTCTAAAACAGCTACCTGTTGGTCATTCAACATAGAAAACACTCTCAGACATTAGTTAATAGGCCTACAGCCTTAACTATTACAGATGCTATATTAGAAAGAGGAACTTGATTGATTCTACTAAAGACTTTCAGGAGGATTAAATTAGGGAGGGATAGTATTACATGTATAACCTCTAATTTTTTAGGGGACACTTCAGAATTTTGTCATATAATAATTTGTTGAGAATTTAATCCAAGTTTCTGACATAAATTGCTTGACAGTTTATTCAAAACCTGAACCTGATATTAAGTCGACAGTGTGCTCTTTCCTCCTTCTGTGATACCACTTATGTGACAAAAACGCATACAAACCATCTCCAAACCGGAGCTGGCTGCATCTGATGGGAGGCAGAAGGAGTTGGTGGCAGCAGGCGACTCCTCCACCCCCGGCTTCTTTGAGGGTGTTCTGGTGGCAGGGGTGGTGGGCTGGCTGGCTGGCTGCTGGTGGGAAAGGCTCCTGGCTGAGGCAGCTGGGCAAGCTACACGCTCCAGCCAACATTGCCTCTGCACATTCATTGCCATGTTTGTGTGAAATGCTGTGCTCCTCTGACGCGTTGCAGCATCTGTTTGAGTCGGCAGGGATTAGGAGCTGTGTGGAGCAATGAGTGAGTGGTGGTGAGGTGCAGTGAGCAGAATTGCATGCACCACACAGCCAGTCTTGTCGCGTACCGCGTAAGCTCGCCTGCTGCTCCCAGGTGCCCCGGAAGGCTTTCTTCTGCCACCAGTGTATGGGGAAGGTATAACTGCTGCTTCCTTTGACTTTGGGATGGGGTGTGACCTTTTTTCTTGTATTCAGGCAGCAAAAGGCCTTCGTTTGGCATTGCGTGCTTACTGTGATCTCTGCAAAGACTGTTTTACTAAATTCCATCAAGGACTGGATTGAAGAGGGTAGAGAAATTGCACTATTGCACTGAAGAGAAGCATCATGTAACATTTCTTCTGGGAGACGTACTGTAAGGATGATGCATGGACTTGTAAAGCGCTTTGGTTTTCACCCCCTATAGAGGTCTACGGACATAAGCATGTAGGATTTTGCAACATGTATTCAACAGAAGAATTGCACACCATAATGTTACTTCTCTCAAGTATGTTTTGTGGCGAGTTTTGCTCTCAATGTTACTCTTGTCTTAAGATACAGATTAAGCAATTGTTGACAGCAAATAGTTTAAATGCTTTAGATATGTATTTGATCATCTGCCTTTTCTGAAAGCATGAAATGACCATGAGGCATTTATATCTGTTCTGATAACACTGTAGCCTCACCTGAATCAAGTTTAGACAAACATAATGGCCTTTGTGGCAAAGCACAGGAAAAAATATTACCGTATTTTTCATTCTATAAGACACACCTGACCATAAGACGCACCTAGTTTTTAGAGGAGAGATCCATGGAAAGCTTCCTGATAATCACAGGCACATTCCCCATCACTTCCCCATGGGCTTCATTAAAAGATGGGTTGCCATTTGAAAACACACACCGACCTGTGATTAACAGCTCTCACCTGCGCCGGAGGAGGGGGGTGGAGCAGGGCACACCAAGCACGTGCCAGCCAGGTGTGGTGCAGCCGGGCTGGCAGCGTGCCGGTGGTGGTCTTCCGGGCAGCGCGGCGACGGCAGTCGCAGGTCTTCCCGGGCGGTGGGGGTGAGAAGTCCGTCTCTCCGTGCCTGCGGCCTGTGGGTTAAAGCCCGTGGCTCCTCCTCCTCCGCACCTCTCCCCCTGAGCGGCACAGCTCTCACCTGTGCCGGAGGGGAGGGCAGAGCAGGGTGCGCCGAGCGCGTGCCAGCCATGTGGTGCCACGTGGTGCAGCCAGGCCGGCAGCGTCCCGGGCATCAGGCACACACACATTTGCTCTATAAGATGCACAGACATTTCCCCTTACTTTTGAGGGGGGGAAAAGTGTGTCTTATAGAATGAAAAATACGGCAATTGGGTTCCTTTGGTATATGAACTGCTGCTGTGGCTTTGCAAAATGGGATGTGTGATGTATCCAGGAGCCATAAAATAGCAATGGCCCTACCCACACTTTTTAGCTTAAAGAAAGACACAAGGCATTCATCTTCACACTACTAGCCATTTTCAAAGTACAGGAGGTCCTCTCTATCCTGAAATCCCCTGCAGACTTAGCAGTCATGAAATAAGGAGAGGGCCTCTGATGGATCAGAAACAGGTTAAAGGATCTGCATGATATAAACAGATTTGCATAATAGTCCCCTGTATCTGAAAGTAGGAGTGAGCAGTGAAATGCCCGGATTTGCTACAATAGCTATGGTTAGGGCTATCCACACTTAGGAAAAGCAGTAATTTTAATGAAGGTGTATTATATATATAGCTAGACGGACCACTGAGCACCTTAATTCCTGCATTCTGTGCTAGCTGCCGCCTCCAAAGTGGTACAAGGGCAGTCTTACATAGACTGCGTTACAGTAGTCGAATTGTGCAGTTACCTGTACATGCATCACACTCGGTAAATTACCACTGTCCAAGATTAGGGGTAGCTGGTGGGAATGGCTCCTAATAATCTATTAAGGTCACTTGAGCTTCTTTATGGCAATGATGGGTACAGGGGCACCACCACATTACATATATACATTCCTTCATAGGAAGTTTAGGCCCATCCAGAACAAATAAACAAGTTCTGGATCTGGGAACCATGTAGCTTTAATTCATCGGGACTTGGATGCAGCTATGAACTAGAGAACTGCAACGAAATACCAGCTTAGAACATGTACGATCTTGTCTGACTTAAATGCTACAGAGAACTAGACTTGAGCATTATCAGCATATTGACAACAGCTCATTGCACAGCTTCTAATGACCACTTTGATGTTGTGTTGTAATGTATTGTAATTATGCCTGCTATATTTTTTGTGAAATGCTTTGAACACAATGACCAGGTTCAAATGACACACTATGGCTTGGCATGTGTCATTTAACTCTTGACAAGCTGTGGCACCCAAGGGTGCCAGCTTGCATATGTGGCCTCCTTCAGACCATGTGTTATGCACAGGTTGTTTGACCTTCTCATAAACCACACTTGTTGGGTTCAAACAGCCCCTGAATGGATTGCATGTTCAAAATGGCAGCCAAAAGCAGCCCACACCCTCTGCAACCCTTTAATTGAGGGTTAAACTAATGGGCTGTTGTGCTATGTAAACAACCAGTATTTATTGTTGCAAATGCAGTGTACAAATAAACTGACTATTTCTACACAACTCTCAAGTCACAGGAATGATAAAGTGCATGGATTTCTGCCTTCCGCTCTAAGCTCCTGTTCATCTTTTGTTTTTAAATTAATGACAGTAATCATCATAAGCTTATAAAGTCTCTGATGATGATCATTGCCTATTAAAACATTGCTTTCTATCTAGAGTTTTACAGTACAACCTGAATCTACAGAGTACAACAAAGTAATAGTTTAATATCAACATTTTAGATAGATGTTTGGAGGGGAATAGCTTTATATTTTTTTCCTCTAGAATGGGAAATTCATTAGATAGGAGCCAAAGTCTTTGGTCAGTTCCAATTGTTCTCCTAGAAGAGTTGCTGGTAATTATGCCCTTAGCACAAAAAAATCATCTTTCATAATGATTTATGCAGAATCGTTATTTGGAACAATAATTACGTACATTGCTAATCTTGGAAGGAAGCAGGTAAAAATGGTTCGGCATATCTTGTGTTTATCTAATGTAAGCTGCTTCCCCTGGACAGGCAGAAATTCTAATATAGGGGTTTTCATTGCTTCTAGCATATTTTATCATAAGATTGGGTATTTTGAGCCATTTCTTTTAAAGCACAAGTAGTCTTTGGTGCATGTGTGAAAATAATAATATTTTTATATAAAATGATGGAATGTATCCGTGCAGCTAAATATAGAAGTAAATCTTTAGAGGAGCAGAACAATTTTGATAAACTGTCCTCAAGTCTTTTCCCACTATTAATTGGTGCTACAGTTGGGTTTTCTGTTACAATGTTTTTCCTCCTCTTTTGTATGACTTGCACTGCTGAAACGGCTTAGAGTTAAACTAAGCTATAGCTCTCTGGAGTTGGTTCACTTGAATAGACAGAATGTCTCTGGAATAAATAGGATGCATTTTTAAAGTGTTTATAAAGTGTTTAACTCCTTATACAAGGAGTTAAAGGCTCCAAAAATGTATCGCAATGTTAACAAACTGAGCCCAATAGTAAAAATGTAGTATAAGAGGAACATTGTAGTGATATTAGTATATAGATGGGGAGTTGATTCGTAAGAACATACAGTCAAGTCCTTTTCTCTTAAACTCCTATACATTGTGAATATTTGGTTCACTTTAATAGTAATTTTTTTTAGTAGATACACTTGTGAAATGTGTTTTTGATGAAATGATGACAATCAAACTGAGCCCATTATATTTGGTTCCACTGGTGCATTTTTTTAAAGCTAGAAAATGTGAATTATCCACAGATGAGACAGAATGAATTTATATTCAGGTAACAAAGATGAAGTCTACTAGAGTTGACTAATGCTCATAGGTAAGGTACTAAAATGATTCACTAAAAAATCTTCAAACTGAGTCATTTTTGACATATAAAAGACCTCTGGATGTGGCAAGATAGAGATTTAAACAGAATCTCACATTGCAGAAATATAATTTGAGTAAAAACCCAAGTTAAAAATAATGGCTATTAAGGGAACAACTGATAATTAGGATTTTGGTTTAAAGATGCTATTTCTGTAAAACTGTTTAATGTCCTTACTCTTTATATACAAATGTGTCTGTCTGAAGAAACTCCACTAGAATTTGCCAGTAAATCTTGCTCTTAAAAGTTGGGTAAATATCTAATTAACATAATATACCTGTAATACTGATCAAATCATTCTTAATTATTTTTGTGGCCTTGGAGAGATCTTACTATATACAATTTTAGTAAATGTAAAAAGACATTGAATAAAACTGCTGGAATGAGTCCAATTCCAGGTTGGGGCAAGAATATTATCTCAAACCATCCCAAGATGCCAGTAATGGGTCGGTATATAAAACCTTTAAATAAATAAATAAAATAAAATAAAATCTAGTTATTTTCTAGATTTTACATCTAGAAACAGTCATCCATGCTGTGATCTTTGTTCATGTGTCAAATAACTCATTAGAATATGTGCTCTTATATGCATAAGGACAGCTTCGAATCCAAGTTTGCTAGCATCACACTGATGATCAGGTAGCATATTGTGTATTGAGTAAAGTTTCAATTTTTGTCTTGCACATGGTTCAAATCTTAATGTAGCCATTAAAATTGAGCACTGATCAGAAGGTTGCCAAAACTATTATTACCAATCTGTATTTGAATTGCTTAATTTCTTGTTAGCTATACATCTCATGGAACAGAACATTCTTGTTGATTTTCAGACTTCCCTGGTGCAATGAAAACAGTCCCTGAGCTTGAAATAAGTTGGTTCTGCCTGCTTCCCTGGTTTCTTTAATTAATGAAGACTACCTCAGCCTGCTTTTGACTGAAATGCCTCATTTCTTGTGTAAGGCTAATAGCACGGTCACTTCATTATTCCACTTTTCTTCAGTGGCATCAGCATTAGTCACTATTCTTCCAGCACTTTTTAATGGGTTCTGAGATGGATTTTTTCCAAACTTAAACCATGGCCAACCATGACAGCTTCCATTCTATGCATTATACTGTCCTTTCAAGTAAAATTATTTAAGCAACCATGGACCATTTAATACCCATGCTGGGTTTTTTTTTTCTTTTAAAAGCAAAAACACCCTGAATTGTGCCTGCAATAGGCAGTGCCAAGTCTTTGAAGTTCTTTTTATTCTTTGCTCATGAAAATATTTCATTATCCACAGTGCAACTCTGGATAATTAAAAAGGTCATATTGAAATACTTCTGCCTCTAGTGCAAGGCAGTATGCACTGCAGGAAAATACTAATCTAACTGGCATCTTGATCTCAAACATTTGCGCTAATGTTTCTTCAAGCACTGCTGGCATAACGTTATGCCTTCAAATATTGCATGGATCCTTCCCCCCCCCCCTTCTTACAGAAGCAAATCGAGGGCATTCTGACACACTCGACTAAAGATGCCTTTGAACTACATTTGCACTCTTTGTGCCTCGTATGGTGCCATTATGGGATAGAGAGAAAGCAGAAGAGTAAACTGTTTGTGGCTGGCTAGGGTTTTATTCATGTGACAAACTGAATTGCAAACAGGATGCACTCACGGAAAAAAAAAATGGTCAAACTTTCCTAATAGATCATGGCCTTCCAAATCTTTTCATTATATGGTGATGTCATCTTTACTATGTTGTATGGGAAATCATCTTGGGAAATTCGAACTTCTTAATTTATATCAAGCCTTCTCTAGTGGGCAAACAGGTTAGTAGTTTGAAGCATACTGCCAGTAGCCAAAACCTTTGGAAGTTAGTTTAACTTAGCTTCAATAGATGTGAATTAATGATATACTCTTCCTAAACAAAGCCACTAGTCCATTACTGGTGTGTTGGGCCATTCTTCTGATCTATGAAATGTAATTCTTTAGTACTTTGTGTCAGTTATGAAGTTTGTCTTTCAAAGAAATGGTGTAATTAGAACCTGTAATTTTACCTACCTAAACTAAGGTCAGTCTGAACTCAAGCAGTTACTGGATGATAATCGGAGTGACTTTATGTAGGATTGTCTGTTTTATTTCTCTCTCTTTCTCCATGCTTTAAAAACAAACACTGAATTTGGAGAGATAATTTGCTGGGCACATGAGTCTTTCCTGAAATTTCATTCATTCATTCATTATTTGACTTGTATGTCACATGTCTCTCTGGGCGGCTCACAATAGTAGTTAAAATAACAATTATGTTATCTACTCTTTTTCATGAGGCTGGTGAGCAGTGGTTCCCAAGTGCTTTTGCTTTCTATGACCCATACTCCTAGAAAATTTTTGAACCACTTATAGTACTGCAGGGGAATGAATTGGACTTACAAAAGAAAAGCTTTTATCTCAGTGTTTAACATTCAAATATAAATTGAGCAATTAGCAAAAAGTGTAAACAGTAGAATCAATCCCAATTGTGAACATAAAATTCAATGACTTCTTTGTTCCTGCTTCTCATTCCCGATTTCATCAAAATGTGGGACTTTCCTGCTGATTGTGATCCACAAGCCCACCTGTGGAGTCAGGCAATTCCCAGATTTTGTCTTGATTGACAAACAAGAAATGAATCCGAATGCAAACAAAAAATAATAAATAACTCTATCATTGGGATATTTTTTGGCAAATTGTGATGCAGCCTTCTTCTTTGTTTCCCCTCCTGAAATGCCATCGCACACCCCCTGGGTGAGAATGAGAGTGAGAGCTGGACTAGGGAGACCTGGCTTCAAAGAATGAATTAAGCTATGGTCTTCTCACAGGATGACTTTGAACCACCAGTTACATTTCACTTTAACCTACTTCACTGTTGTACCTTGGTCTTACCCAGTTAAACAAATCAACATAATTGTTGATCCCAGGCTAATTTGGTCTTGGTTGACATTCAGCATATGAATTTGGTAGAAGCAACTGCATTTCACTGTAGTGCTCATTATAAAAGGGCACACGGAATGTTACACTGAAAAATAGAGTCAGAACAGCAGAATAAATAAGTACATTCATGAAGTTCTTTGTTGTCATGGTCTCTGTGCATCACACGTGTGGACTTTGCCACATAGTGCAAGGTCTGGATTGGAAATCATATAATCAAAGATCTGCTCGTGAATGTCTTGCTCACCTGGTGTGGAAAAAGGTTGGTTGCTTGAGTCTTGCTGGGAATGGAGCCCCATTTGATCAGTGTGCAAGGTTTATTCGATAAAATTATTCTGACTTGGTGCTTTTACCAAAGGAGGAAAGAAGGGTGGCTATAAGAGCGATGGCCTTTATAGTGATGCATTCTCACCTGTAGAACGTTCTCCTCAGAGTGGTTTGCTTGGTATATACTGTAAATTTTTTCAGTGTCAGATGGAAGACCTTTTTTATTCTTCCAGGCATTTTAATTATTGTTTGGTGTGGCGGTTAGAAAGTTGGACTGTGGACCTGGAAGACCCGAGTTCCAGTCTCCTCTCAGTCTTGAAGCTCACTGGGCGACTTTGGGCCAGTCACTCAAACTCAGTCTAACCTACCTCATAGGGTTGTTGTTGTGAGGGTAAAGTGGAGCTATGTGAGCTGCACTGGACTCCTCACAAGAGGAAAAAGGGTGGGATATAAATACAGCAGAATAATAATACTTGGTTTTACGTGCTAGCATTTTCCTGGCTTTATTATTTTTTGTTTTCTTTGTTAAATTAGAGTGCCATTCAGTGTGGCTGCAGAATGTAAAATTGCTCTAAGTGATTAGAAGCACAGAAACGTAGAAACATAGCAAGTCAGAAGGGGTCTCCTGGGCCACCTAGTTTGACCCCCAGCTCAAGCCAGCTCTGCTCATAGAATGTCCAGCATGTGCGTGTCCAAAAAAATTAGATAAGTTGGTTTTGTAAGTGGGAATGGTTTTGATCTGGTCATAATCATTCTTGTTTAATTTCTGAGTTTTAATATTCTTGAACTAGTGTAGGATTTAATGACAAATTTACATTCCATTGTGAGTAGACAGGTTAGGGAAAAAATATGTCCGGCTATATTCGTTTGATCTGCTGTATGTAGAACTCTGTCTGAAACCGTTTCTGGTTGCATTTCCAAATGCATTGAGTGTGAAGATCTTTGAAACCGGAAACTCTTATGGCCACAAGTTCCTGCAGGCAGATCTTTACAGAGCTTGTTTTCACCTGTTTCGTTTATCTTGCAACAGTTTGGCTTCCCTGATATGACTTTGCAGACAGTGCTTTGACCTCAGGGAGGGGAACTGGAGAGCCATGTGCCTCTCCTCTTTCCTTTGCTGCCAGCATGGAGAGAGCTGCACTGCCTTCCCTCTGAGGTCAGCAGGGGAAAGAGAGGGATTTTAGGAAGGGAAAGAAGGATGCTAGAGAGGCCAGAATATGAGCTACCCTGATGCCTTCTCAGCCCCACCTGCAACACCCTTCCTGGATAGGAAAAGCCCACCTAGTAAAACATGTAAGGAGGAAGGGGAGGGAGGTAAATTTCACCTCAGTTGCATCTCCTGCTCTGCACAGAATAAGTGCAAGCCTTTCAGTTTGGGGGTTTGTGATCATCTGTGCATTGGCTTGTGCCCCAAAACATTCATATAGTAATTGAAAACTACTCACAGGATAATAGTCATCTACTGTCAGCCTACAGGTCACTTAAAGATAAGTGCATACAATTTAAAAAGAAGAAAATATGACCAAGGTTGCAAAATAATACTGGGGTTTAGAGGTGGATTGTCTTAAAGCAAAGGGATGTTCAGAGTGATCAGATCTAAAAATCTGTAAAATGTCTAATGAGTGCATCTTTTCCCTTTAGGATAATGAAGTCCTCTTTACATGCGGAGGAGGATGATTTTGTGCCAGAGCTTCAGAGAAGCATCCATCCCCGTGAAAGACCAGACTGGGAAGAGACGCTGAATGCAATGGTATGGCGGCACGGTCTTCTGCGTGTGATCGCTTGTAGTCCCTTAAACTGTTGATAGAGTTTGATTTGTTACTTTTTTTCTGGACTGCTATGTTGATTCCTTCATAGGCTTGAGGAGTGTGGAAAAGTATTATTTGGATGTGTATCAGAAGAGTGGAGGAGTTGCCTGGTCCCCTGAATATATGCCCTGGAGCATGGCTAGTGCTAATTTAAATGCTCCATAATATTAAGGGATTGTCTATCTGCATTAACCTCTCTTTCAGCTAGGATCCGGAATGTGTGAAATCTCTCTCGGTCCCCAGTGGAAAACAACAAACAACAAAGAACATTAATCTAATATTAATCAGATCTAATATTAATTCAGCCCTGGAACAATTTCTACTTTGTATGTCTAATTTTACGATCAGTACTGGAATAACAAGAGAAGTAAAGATCTTGTAATTCATTTTTATACCTTTACTTGGCTTCTATTCTGTCCAAAAGTGGAAAATGAGAAGAGCGCTGACAATGCTTAGCATTACTGTTCCCTGTAGGAGTAGCTGCAGTAGCTTTCCCCTTGAATTCAATGGCAAAAGACCTGACCTTCCAACTGCCGAAGTAGGATCTGCTCACAAAAGGGTACTTCTATTCTATTTCTGTAGATAGGCCTTCGGTTGCACATAATTCTCCTGCTTACTGCGGAATCCCTATGGGTTTACCTGACTATGTGTTAAAAATGCTTACCTGTGCTAAATTTAGAAATGCAACTTGGAGGAGATAATGTGACCTCATGTTGATATATCCCTAAATTAGTAAATGTAAAGATGCAAATACGCTTGTTAACCACATTGTGGATTGCCAGACTAAGACCAAGGGACCTTGGGCAAACCATTCTGTCTTATGCAAAACCTAGAGTATGAGTTACTGCATCTGGTTAAATGCCCACGGAATTTTATTCTGTAATAAATGTATCAAGCTGCCCCAGGACAGTGTCAGATTGTGCTTGTTTGTGGTCTCTGTGCATCCCACATACCGGCTCTATGCCTGTATTGAGCGTGTCGTAGGGAAGCCTCTATAGCCAAGTGTGTAATTGGATGCAAGCCCCTTTTGTTCTTTGGAAGACAAGAACATGTGCTGCTGTATTTCTGTGGTTCAGTTAAAGCCTTACCTTTGATGCACACCTTGTGAACACGCGGGACACATTTATTTACTATGGTAGTGCCGATGTATAGGGAAATGGGAAAGTAGAGAATTATTAGTTTGCCTCTTTCCCATGGTCCTTAATAACACACATGAAAGTGAACCACACTGCAGAGTTTGTCATACTCCTAAGTATGGTTTTGTAGTTAAAATCTTAAGGTTGTGAACCGCTGCAGAAGATGTGAGAAAACTAGTGACACTTTTCTGTCCTGTTCCCTTTTTACTGCTTTAGACAGAAATACTTCTCCAAGTGCCATTCGAATAAGAGATAAATTATGTTATGAAGCAGGAAAGGGAGGCTGTGACTTTGTTTCGCAGGGATAAGAGCACTTGTTGAGAGGCAGTCCAGATGAAGCACCATTATTCAGTTCTACTTGAGTTAGAAACAGAAAGCAAGCAGAACATTTTGCATTTGAAATCATGTTTGCTAAAGCTACTGAAAGAGCAGACATCTGTGCAAGTCATTTAGGGGTAAAAAGGTAACTGGAATGCATTGTATATGCTTTGTCTTTAGATTGGTTCAGATTTATTCCAATAGTTCTGGACCATTCAACTAATGAATTTGAACCTTAGTTTAATTCTGTAAATGGAAAATTAATATTGGCACAGGTGATCTGCATGCACTGCATTATGATGAATTAGTATTTCAGATATTGGTGGCTAGGCTGTACTTGCCAAGTGCCAGCAATGTGTACAGTGGCAGAAGTCCACTTTTATGTCATGTACTGTTTGTGCTTCGTGAATCAGAGAACTCAAAAAGATGAAAGTGTTGTAGAAGGAAATGTTTCTTCCTTCCATTTCAGTTTAATTGTCGAACATGGGAATTGCCTTGCTGAATCAGACCACAGTGAGCTTGTTAAGATGCGCTAAATAAACAGAGATTTGAATTATCTTGTACAAGGATATTACATGCATACACAGATTTGCACTTCATGAGCAATCTAATCAGGAAATGGGTAATTAACGCATGTAATATCCTGGGTAACTGGTCATGGTTGGTTGCTGAGTTATCTGAACTCAGAGCATTTATCACAGGACAGCATCATGGGAGACAACAAGCCACTTTGGCAACCCGTGGCTTGTTTTAGATATTGTTGAAACCGTGAAAGGTTGTCTTGTTATCCAAATCAGGCAGAAAGTACCATTTTGAAGAACATTGGCTGCTCTTGGGGAGCTCACCCATGCCAGCACCAGTGACAGAGGCTCTGCTGATGCTGGAATGGGTATTTGGAGTGGCTTTTGCTGGCTTGTTACCCCTTGGGGTAATTTCGCAATTGCATTTTTTCCCTGGTCTTCCACAGGTGTGCAGGTATGAGTCGAGGAGGGACTGAAATGCTGAGGCCTGCCTGGTCAGTGTCCATTTGTGTGCCTGCTGAAAAAGGGCAGTACGCAGCTGCCATGGATACTGAGCAAGTGAGGCTGCGTGTAGGCTGTTTGGTGCACACCTGGCAGGTACCTGGCAGGTACCAATGGGTGATCTGTGGTTGAAAAGCAAAACAGTAAAGGTGTTCTATTCCTGAAAGGGGAGATGAGTACAGCTCCCACTTTAGGTGTGATGCCTTAGCTTTTTTTAGTTTTTCCTGACTTGTTTTCAGTCCCCAATATTGGACTCAGAGGCAGAGTCTCCTTCCGCTTGGAAGGATGGACTGGCAACTGTTTTCCCCAAGGGCCTGTTCTCCTCCTGGACTTCTGAGATGGTTTGTTCTGGACTGCTTTTTTTCTCTGAGAGCAATAGCTCCTCCCTGAGATGCTGCTGCATTGGCATGTTTTATTTTTATTTATTTATTTATTTTTCGATTTATATCCTGCCTTTTTCCTACAAAGGGCTCAAGGCAGCTTACATCATACTCCTCCTCCATCTTATCCCCACAACAACAACCCTGTGAGGTAGGCTGGGCTGAGAGTCTGTGACTGGCCCAAAGTCACCCAGTTGGCTCCATGGCCAATCGGGGACTAGAACCCAGATCATCTGAATCCCAGTCCCATGCTTTTAACCACGACACCACACTGGCTCTCTATGTTTTGAACTGCTTTGAGGTTTAATAGAAAGGGATATCCATGGCAGTTTTCTGGAATATACAAATTCACAGAGTAAAATATTCCAAGGTCGTGAATTAAGACAGGTGTTCCTGGTATCCCTGTCAAGTACAAATGAAAAGCTTGAGATAAAGAAATCTGAGATGAGTCATTATCAAAGGCATCAGACTAAGGAAGCCCTTTAACTCTACAGGGCATAAATTAGTTTGCTGTTCTTGTCCCACACTGCTCTTGCGTTTCATCAAATACAACATGATCTAATATGCTATCACTCGTAAGTTGGAAGGAATCATTGCTTTTTCCATATTGACGTTCTTCCCCATAGAGTTTCCAGTGTTACACAGAGAGCACTTTCTAAGTACCAAAAATAACTAGAATTCCAATCCTGTCAGTGACTGACAGTAGCCTATTCAGTGATGGGTGGCAGGATTCATTCAATGCAAACTAATTACAATTCTGCTGATAAGCTACAACAAAACAAACAGAAAACCTCACCCCCACCTCCCACCCCTCAAAAAGACCACAACAGACCCAGATAACTTTGATCACTGCAGACTGTACTGAAGTGGAGTATCTCCGAAACAGTTCTGTTCTAAACATACTCACTGATAAAGAGTTCTGATTTGTCTTTGACTATAAGTTCAAAGAAATTTCCATTCCTAATGATATCATAAATCACATATCTTTTGCATTTGTTTGACATTTAATGTCTATTTTACTTGTCATTTAACTTTCCCTTTACAACCATCTGTATATAAACTTTCCAGCTGAGAATAACAGTTCATACAACTGATGAAATGAACTCTAGTCCGTGAAAGCTTATGCCATAGTAAAAGTGTCGTTGTTTAAAGTGATACAAGTCTTGTATTGTTTGTCGCAAAGACTTGCAACAAAGTCTTGATGGTACACCACCCAGAGAGTCCCACATAGGACGATTACTGTGATTTATAAATTCACTAATTTATAATTAAATACATAAATAAAGATTTCTGTAGTTATCCCTGTTGAAACTATCCTAGCCAGTGAACATTAAGATGAGGGTTAGAAATGGAACGTTCTTGTCAAATGGAGAGGCACTGCCCTGTAAAACACGCAGCGGTGATGCAGAATAGGAGAGGTAGCACTTTTAAAAGATGGATTTGTGCACAGTAATTAAGATCTTGCTTGAGCAGCTGTCAAATTTTGCCATCACTAGGCTACCTAAAAATAAAATCATGTTTGCAGAGGGTTTTTATTTCCCTCCCAAATGAGACTCGCAATTGACATCTTGTGACAGCTCATGCAAAGCTAGTGTTTAACTTAAAAAAAAAAAAACTTTATTTTTTTTCCTCCGTGCAAGGCAATGCCTTGTATACATCTGAACTAGTGAAGGATCAAGCTTTTCTGCAGGTTTTTTTTAACCCTTTCCCTCTAAAAATCATGTATTCAGCAAATGGGTATGGCAAGTCATGGTTTCCCTTATGCTTTTGCCAGTGTTGGCAAGACACCCAACTTTCACCAATATTTCTCATTTCTTATCGAGGCCAGTTTGATACAAAAAAAAAAAATGCTATTGTATGATCTTTCTGCATGATGGTGTAAATCTTGTAGGATAGAGCCTGTTGGCATTTTAAAAATGTATTATTGCTAAAGCTTAGGAAATTCAAAATGCAATAAAAGGACAGATACCCAAAGCCAACACAGGACAGCTTTGCGGAAGTTGATTAAAATACTGAAAGTAGAGTAAAAGTCATAGAACCTTGCTTTTATGTAGGGGTTAAGAGAAGGCAGGGAAGCTCCCACATTGCAGAATATAATGACCTGTTTTGCACAATCAAGACATTCCAGCATGACTATAGCCAGAGTGGATGGTTGTAAGCCATCTGAACCTACATGGCTTGGTGGAGGGTTAAACAACGACATAGCCTGTGCAAGGTTATTTAGGCTTTGCTTGATCCTCCACCAAGCCATGAGTCCTATATTTGACTAGCACAGTAAGCAGCAGCTGGGCAGTTATCATGCATGTTGGCTTGTTTCAGTTGTGCAAATTAACCCACTGTGAATATGTAAGATAGTGCTAATTAGGAAAGCTTAGAATACAGTGTGTTATTCTCCCTCACAAAAGACAGAGCACTTACTGCTTTTTTAAGACACTTTTAAAGAATCTCCGGAATCTCAGTTTAAAAAGGCTTGTGTGTGTGCGCATTTATCCAAGAAATTCTTAATACATCCAAGAGATGTGAGATGAGGTTGTCTCTACATTATTATTTCTGCCCAGTAAATTTTGTTTACCCTATCCAACAAAAGCAATTTTATTTTGGGGTTGCAGTCACAAGTGTCCTGAGATCCTCAATGGTTTAAGGACATTATATATTATAAACAAACCACTGTCTATGTAAAGAAAATTAAAAAGAGGATTAAAATAGCACAACAGTAGCTGTAGACTATAAAGATTCTGTACATTGCAAAATATATATACCTTTCTATACAGTCCAAATTGTTTTCTTGAAGCTATAGAGAGATTAGACACATACTCCAATATTTTATTCTGTATTACTTTGACCCTTGTGAAAAGACAAATGCAGTGACCATCGCATCCCATATATTATTTTCAATATCCAGCAATTTATTTTTGTTGTATTCTAGAGCAGGTCCAAGCGAGTCAGAAATGATGCTAGCTTTGTGTGAGATAGACCTCCTTTATCACTAGTTTTCAGAAGGCCTGCACGAACTCTTGATTGATTCAAGCTCTTGAATACACTAGTTTTCATTCTTGCTAATGACTGTATGCTTGCAGTTATGTTTTAAATGAAGAAGATGAGACGGGGGCGGGGGGCGGGGGGTTCTGGTTCTTGCCGATTCAGGAAAGCTGAGAGAAGATTCCTTTTGTCCTGACCCAGTGTCCTAACCTCTTTATTGAAACCAGCATTTCCTCTGTTGAGACAAGACAGTTTCCCCACAGTAATTATAAAGGAAATAACTGCTGCAAAGTGTTTTTTTAAGTGTCCTGATAGGAATCAGGTAAAGCTCACTGAGTACAAAATGTTTTCTTGAATGCTTGTAACTCATTAGCAGTTCTCATTTATGTCATCAAGTGTTATTATTTTCACTAAGCAGTTAGGTACTGCTACCAGCAATTATTCGCCAGATGTGCACATTCTCATGAGTGCAAATCCTAAATTTGGGTTTTTATGTGGAGTATTCAGTGTGGACTGCAGAAAGTTTGCTCTGGCTTTTGATAGCTGCAATGTTCTCCATATGTATTTTGCATGTGCCAGAAGATTGGGGAGATAGAAAGAAAAGAAGTATGACTGTATTAATTCTTCTAGACTTCTCATCTGTTTTCAGTTTGGTGAACCATGGAATTCTTTTGGGCTGATTGGCTAGTTCAAGAGCAGGAGGGATCACTCTTATTTGACCAAAAGTCTCCAGATGGTGATCCCAGGAAGTCCTTCCTTGGTCTTGCTAGAGTAATCTTATGGAATTGCTATAGGGATCCCTCTGGTCCTTCATGAGAATTGAAAACAGATTAAATTGTGAGGGCTTGGTGAGGATTCATCAGCATGCTGAGGAGACCGAGTTCTCACCTGCTCACTTTTTACTGCTCTAGGATTGGCATTTTTCCCTGATTAATTAAGGGTTTAGAGCTGAATGATGTTTGGTGAACAAACTTAAGCTTATCAAGAACAGACTGTTGAAAGCAAGCAGAATGGTTAACCTAGAAGTGATGCTTGTCCTGGCTGTGGAGCCTGGTTCCACCCACCATTTCAAGAGCAGGTTTGCCGTTAAGAATATGTTCCTTGATCCAGCATTACAATTGGGTTGATCAAGCAATTTTTGTTTCTCATACAGAAGGACCAGCCCAATGAGGAAATCAAAATAGTTAAAACCCTGAAAGTGAAATAAAAGAAGTCTCTGTGTTGGGGTCTGCAGAGCACTGCTGGTCCCCATTGTAACTTGTCAGGGCAGGCAGACTGCTTCACCTTATTCATACTTGAAGGGCTGGTATCAGGCTTGGAGGTGCTTTGGACCACCACAGTCCTGTCTAGCAGCTGGAAGCCACAGGAGATGCCAGTTTGGCTAGAGCAGCACAAGTCTTTGCGTAGTAACCTCCCCGCCCCCCTGCAAGCCATGAAACTGTTGTACAATAAGGAATATAACTAAGTGTTGCAAGGCCTGATAAAAAGCGCAGAGCAAAAGTGTTTCCACTTTTCTCTTTTCTCAAGGGCATACATGTCCTGCTATGGTTTCCCTTTGAATCTTCTGACCAGTAAAGCAGAGGGCAATGCATTACATTTTGTGTAATAAAAGCTTTTCTAAATTTGGTGATACGCAAATCAGGCAAGTATTTGCAGGTAAAATTGACCTTCCATTATCTCTCTTTAAGGCCTTAAGGCCCTGCCTACCTGATTTTGTAATTCTATGTCCCAAACACATTTAACAAATTACCATTTTAGCTTTTTTATATGCAAACTGTATTAAGCTGCTGGGTGTAAATTTGATAGTCTGCAATTTGTCTTGCAGTTTAATTTTCCATTTTGAGTGACATCTCTCAGTTAATGTCAGCAAGACAAAGCCTTGAAAAAGAAACAGCTTTAGCTAGTATTTGATGCTAAGGCTCTGACCTCGGCAGAAATTTGCCCTGTGAGTGTGTGTGTGCGCGCGCACACACACACACACACACACACACACACACACACACACACAATAACTGCAAACACAGCTGGGAATTTCCATCATTTTTGTTAGTTCAAGTGCCTCCTAAATGAGCATTTCTCCATGGAGTGCTTCAGATCTGAATCTAAGTTCCGTGATCACAGAAAACTAGTTGAGGGTCAGCTTGTATCCTTTGGCATTTGCTCTCTACGGACACTGAACGGGCCCCTTGATGCTTGTATGCAGATGGTCAAAGGTTCCTGGATATTCATTGTTGTACTAGTTTTACTACTACTCCTTTTTGATTTCACTGTATGGAGTGTTTCATGCTGATTCAAGCATTGTGCAGGTGCTGCTTCCTCATTCGTTTTTGTTTTTAAATTAGATATAAGCCACTTTCCAAGTATGGCTCAGAGAGAAAAGCAGGACCTAGTAAATATATAGAATGGCAGCACGATGCTATTTTATTTATTTATTCATTTATTTATATCCTGCCTTTTTCCTACGAAGGGCTCAAGGCAGCTTACATCATTCTCCTCCTCCGTCTTATCCCCACAACAACAACCCTGTGAGGTAGGTTGGGCTGAGAGTCTGTGACTGGCCCAAAGTCACCCAGTGGGCTCCGTGGCTGAGCAAATTAGATTTAGATCTTTCTTCAAAACTTACTACATCTTTTTTCTTTTTCTTTTCTTTTTCTTTTTTCTTTTTGGAAAACTCTGGCTTCACTTTTTTAGTTTTCATCTCCTATTGAATCCAAGCCTCGTACTTATAGCAGGACTTCTTCCTACCGTGCTTTGCTTCCCCTTCCCTTTCTCCTTCTGTTGTTTTCGTGTCTGCCTGGTGTGCTTCAGGTGTCAGCTTCTTACGTGTGTTATTGTGTAAAGCACTTAGAAACTGATTATTAAATTATAGTGTAGTGTTTGTTCTACTTATAATATTACATCATTTTTAAAAAGAAGTGTCTGAAATATATATTTCATTCATATTAGTGTATAATTTGGAGCTTCAGTCTTACACAAGACTGCAGCTGTATTTCTCTGAGAAACTTAGATATCTAATCATTTGGTATGGACCTCATAGTTTGTTGATTCAGAAACGATTCGTAATATGATCAGCAGAGTGCAGCAGAAGCTCATTTAAAATCAGCTACACAGTATATAAAATAACAAACACCTTCAGCAAAACAATGATTTAAGCAAATACTCAAACTTTTTGTATCATCTTTAAATCATCAGCCTTAAGTCACAACGACTTAAGATGTAGCATTAAACTGTGCTCTCATAGTCTGAGGAAGGCATAGATTTCTCCCAGGGTCGCTCACTCCATGTCCACTTCAGCACAGTGGTAAGGAGGCAGGTCACGGCCCTCCGGTTCTTTGCCGTGGTCTCTGTGCATCGCTCCTATGGGTGTTGTGCCTGTGCAGTACCACGTTCAGGAAGATGTGAAGCCTGCTTTTATTCTTTTAAGAAATCCGTTTTCTTGGGTTGTTGCATGCTGGATCCAGTGTCTGGTCCAGGATTCAGGATCAGGAGATACTGGGTGGAGATTGGAGCCCAGGTGGCCACATCCGGGAATCCTGGTGGCTGTTCGCTGCAGTAGTTAATTGTCCTTTTTATGTGTACATATTTTATGAAGAGCAATTAGTTTTGTTTTGTTGCCCATATTTGAATGTCTAATACTTTAAGATGATACCCATTAAATGTATAGTTGATACCACATTTCTAAAAGAAATGTGTACAGTATGACTGTGTTAACCATGTCTGACATATAGGAAAATGCAAGATATCATTGCTGTCACCTGCCATGCCTGCCCCAGAATGCCAGTGAAAATCTGGCATTCTGCCGGGTTAAATCTGCAGGGTTAAATCTGCTTCTTAAATTGCAATATTAGTAATACTAGGAGTACTGAGGTACTGGCTTTGAAGTTATACATTCTGCTTTGTAGATTGCTGCCAATTAACTAGAGAAAACAAATCCCATTGTAGCTTAAAATGAAGAGTGTATTTCTTTCTCACAAATTGGTTGTATTGTGTGCAATAACTATACTCAGCTGTGATAGAGGTGTAAGTGGTTTCTTATTACATTGGTAAAGTATGATCAGGAAATACACAAAGGATAGGATTCTCACAAAATCGCCACTTGTCGTGGGTTATTTAATGCATGATGTTGCCCAGCATGTTCTGTTAGGGACTTTTTGTGTCATGTAGACTCAGCCACTTAGGGTTATTTCAGAGTTAAAAAACCCTGACCCTAACCCTGAGGAAACTGGAGTGGGTCTCAAATAACACTTGATGGCCTAGGTGAAATGATAACTCATGAACTGGGTTTCATATTCGAAATGTCCCCTGTACAAGCTAGCTCTACACTGTGGACCAGCCCCGGTTAAATAACCACCATGTTTTTAATGTTGTGCAAGTATAGCCAACCATCATGTTTTAACTGTATCTTATTTATTTAATCGGCAAAAGTAATTGCTACCGGTTGGAGCTGGCTAAAATAGAACAAGGTTGAATGCCATTTATTATCAATCTCCTGCTATTTAAATCAGTACCCAATAATTGTGGTCTCCAAGGTACACAAAATAAAAGCAATTGTATCAGCCAAAGAATTGGAAAGTTTGTCATAGAGAACACAGCTGAATCCTGGTCAGAGACTGCCCAGAATCGTTGTGTTTGGCACTTCGCAAATGTAATAGCAACAAATACGGATTTATTTATCCTTGGCCACAACTGCTTAGCTTTGGCATGACTTAAGCAACAGCTGTGCTCTGCTGGCCTAATTTGTCACTTCATGCACTTTTATCTTCCTTGCAGCCTTAGGAAATTCATGACATCCAAACAGCAGGAAAATAGGTCTAGGAGAAACCGGGTTGGTAGCCAAGGTCAATCTGTAGTTCCACATCATATTCAAGAAACTGTCAAAGATGGGAGAGAAATTGACAGAACGGATTTAAAATCTAGTGCTTTCAGCAGCCTTTGTTCAAACCACAGAGTTGATTATGTACCATGGTTTGGAATAGGCTGGAGAAACACCCCAGGAAGTATGCAATCCAACAATAATGGAAAAGAGTACCGTATTTTTTGCTCTATAAGATGCACTCCCCCCCACCTCAAAAGTAAGGGGAAATGTCTGTGCATCTTATAGAGTGAATATGTGTGTGCAGTAAGTCTGTCAGATGTGCAGCCCATGGGGAAGTGATGGGGAATGTGCCTGTGATGATGTGCCCATTTGATTCAGAATATTTTTTTTCTTGCTTTCCTCCTCTAAAAACTAGGTGCGTCTTATGGTCAGGCGCGTCTTATAGAGCGAAAAATACGGTACTTGATAGTCCTAATGACAAAAACACAATTTTCTGGTAGTATACCCTGATGTGACAATTCTGTTGCTTTTGTCTATGTTGGGCCCTTTACTGTTACGCAGAAAACAACATTTTCAGTTAGTGCTTTAAGTTTTCCTCAGTACATGCAGGTGTTTCCTAGAACAACATGTCACCTGACATCTCAGTGGAACCTTTGAGAAGATCATCTTGTCAGCTATTGCCAAAGAAGATTTAGAGATGCTGTGCCCCTTATCAGGAAAGAACTGGAGAGGGACTCTAAGCTGTCTTGGTTTTTGATATAAGTGAATTATAAGTACTAGAAAAGCTATTGTTGTAGTCCCATTTTTTAAAAGAAAGTCTGGAAAAATGTCCCAGCTAGTTATGGACCAAGATGTCTGCTGAGTATTATCAGCAAATTATATGCTGGTCATCTCCTAGATAAACTCAAATGCTGGCTTGAAGGAGAAAACCTAACAGCAGAGGAGCAAGCTAGATTCAGTGATGAAAAGAATACAGTAGGTCACATTATGACCATAAGCATTTGATTAAAAATATGCAGTCAACTGTCCATGGTCTTTGTATGTGGCTTTTACTGATTTAAAATCTGCCTTGATTGGATCTGCAGGACCAGATCAAGGGGGAACTAGAGGCCACATCTGTTTTTCTTGTGAGGAACCCAAGATGGCTTATGTAGCTCCCTTTTATCCTCGCAGCAGCCACTATTCTATTTTGAAACTGATACTTTATATGTTTGTAGGCATAGACTAAAGTATAATGCAATGCTGCATGGGCTTTACAGGTCCAGCACTTTGGTTTATCAGTTTGGTTTATCAGCAAAGTAAGTTTAGGGTATAAGTGACTGTAGACACTGTGAACCAGATTGGGAATGCAGATAATGTTGTATGCATTTAAGTACTCCCCCCCCCCCCCAAGATTTACTCTTAGGCAAGAGATTTAGGTCATTTATTTAGTGGAGTAACCAATGCTATTTTTTAATAAATGATGTCCAGATAGGATATTGTGGGTCAGTAATTTTGTTCAGGGTTATTCTTACAATCATTACTGAAGCATATCAAAAGATGCAGCTAAAATAGCTATATTCTGACTTTGAATGTATATGCAAATATGTAATAAATATGCAAAATATATGCAATCCTGTGTATGTTTGGACAGAAATAAGTCATAGGAATGCCTGCATTCCCTGTCTATCATGGCTTGCTGGGAGAGGCTGAGAGTTTTAGGGCTTCTTTCTTTTAAACCTTCATAGTTTTTTGCCCTTATTATGCATATAAATGTGCTATTGACATGAGTTATTGTGAGTGTCCTATTTTGAATGGTTAGAATTTCATAAGATTATTTGAATAAAGGCATGTGGCAGCCATGAGAAAAGCATGGCAGCTATGCAGGATATTAGAGAATCTACAGAATATTAGAGGAATTGCTACAAATTGCTGGAACATTTTAAAATGTCTGCTTGCAACCATTGAGGCACCCCTTAAAAGTGTTTCCATGCCACTGAATAAGACTTCTTAAAATGTTAGATAAATAAAAGTTTATCTATAATACTATTCACAGTGTATTTAGAATGTTAGAACTCTATTCTGTTGTTGGGCAATATTTAAAATACGGCCCAGTTCCCCAAAACATTATTTGTCAGTGATTAAAGCTGAATCCAGTTCTTTGCTAGCATCCACACTTTGATCATGCTCAAATTAGTATATCAGAGTTCAGAAAGATCGCTTGAAACTGCAGTTACATCAAGGTAAGAAGGTTGGAATATAGCATATGCATAAACAGATTGGTTATGTAATTACTTGTGTTTTACAGGACATCGATACAGAAATATCGGTGGTAAAAAACCACTACTCCAGATGTTTTCCATCCAGTATTCAGATCTAAATAAGTCAGCCATTTCAGAGAACTTGTAAAAAATCAATTTACTGTTCACAAGAAGAATAAAAGGATAACAAATGCAATTGTTAGCAAAATCTGTTTGTGGAAGTGTGCAATTTTTAATAAGTGACTATCTCTTGCATGTTCTGTAATAAAGCAGGCTGTTTTGTGCTACATAATATGCTGTGAATTTGGTCCTGTTCTGTGGGGATACAGTAGAGTAAGGGCCACCTTGCTTCCTATGTCCCCGTACTGTTCATTGTTTTCTGATTTATTTTTAGGTGATCTAAATTTGTGTAAATATGATGACCAAAGTTAGTCCTTTTGCATAAACTCATCCCAGTTAAGGAACTCCTTCCCTAGGAAGGCTAAGGTTACATCCTTCATTATTGGCTGGTGAATGTTTCAGCTGGTGAACTTGTGCTATTCTGTCTTGACCAGACTTTTATTTATTAGGCCTGCTTTTTGATTTCAGAAGGGTTCCCTGTTCATTATTGTGGATTTTACATGACTTGCAAGTTTCTTCACGATAGGTGCCTTGAGACATTCTATATTCTACATACTGTTCAAATATTTGCCACAACAATTTTATTGTGTTTGCTCTTTCCAGTAATAGAAATATTAAAGTAAAGGGATTCAGTGATTTATGTGATTTTCATGAAATTTTGGATCTCATGTCTGAGCCACAATGCAAGAAAAAGGGCTATTAGAAGCAATGCTTTCCACATGAGTAAGCTGAAGCATGACAAACCAGCACTATATCTACATTCCTCAGTTTGGTGAAATGGAGGAAAAGTACTTCTCTCTGGTCTCTGTGCCTACACTGAGCATTTCTTTAAGAAACTTCCACAGCAGGGGAGAGTTCTGTCAGCAGTCTTTTCTCCCCACCCCATTCCATCCCTCTCAGTAAGCATACCCTTAGCAGGTTCCTGTGTTTCTGCTCAGTTCTTATTCTACCACTACTGTCATGGGAAGCTCTTTGTCCACATGGATAGTGTCTTTCTCCAACTGCTGAAGTTTATTCATGATTTCCCTCCTTAATAGTGTTTTGTTCTTTTATAAGTTCTTTCTTTAGCTCATCGGTACCTATTGGGGTTGCATGTGTGCTATTTTCTTTGGAAATATTTTAGATGTTTAAATGTGGCTTTAGAAGTCCACCATCAATTATTCGTTTTGATGAGCCTGTCTGTATATTCCTAATCTGTGATCTCTGGTGGAATCTTAATTAATCTTAATGCTGCTAAAATCACCTAAGCTTCCTTGCAATTCTATTTTCTCTTCCTCAGGCAAGAGGAGCGGACATTCCTGAAATTTCAGGAGAGCTACCCTTGCGGACCTGCAGCAGCACAGCTAGTATGAAAGTGAAGAATGTGAAAAAGTAAGTTGTTAGGTCTCATCATTCTTGCTTTTCTAGTTCCAGTTATTACTCCTAAACTGACATTTGTTGATTTGTTACTGATAAACACTTAAAACAACAGCAAACAAACTAGTGTTAGCAGAAGGCAAAAGGAAAGCACATTCGAACTACCTGAGAGCTAACCCACTTTTTCAATGTTCCTTAACTTATTACGCCTGGAAATCTGTACAATGGGTGATCGTTCTCTAAACTCCCCAGCTCCTGCTCTATTCTTTCAAAGTACCTTTTATCCCCAACAGTTTTGACCTAGTATTGGTGCAAATGAAAAGCAGTCAGTCTCTAACTTAATTTAGAAAGAAAGATGTGCTGATATGTGTGCTTCAGCAATCAGAACATTGGGGAAAATGGATTTTCTTCCAAGTGCCATCCTAGCTATATTTAACTGTGCCGTTGTGTCCTATTTTGTTCCCTTTTCTCTTTTTCCATCTTTTTCCTGTCCTAAGCAAAATGCACTCCTATATAATTTGCTAGCTGGATTTGCATTTCTCCCATGTTTAGGTATAATGGTAATTTAAGGTTTAAGGGGGCTCTCCTTTTATACCCATTTATACCTAATAACCATCTACTGCCTGTTGATTCTGCTAGAAAAGCTGATGACCTTTTTCTTAGTGGGAAGGGGGCAGATTGCTAAATCTAATTGGCCTTTTACATGAGAAAAGTGAGCGATGGAAGTAGTCGCCTTGTTTTACAACCAGAAATATCAACTTAAGCAGTCTGAAAGAAGTTCAACAACTGCTGAACTTTTGCCAGTAACTTCTGTAGTTGAAATGCCTAGAGACAATTGCGGTACATCACCAACTTTAAACTCAGTAAAGGATTCAGAGAAAATGTTCTACCTCCAGATATACCAACCAAGGAGTGAAGGGTGGTGATCCTTTCACAGGCAAATTCTGGTTTCATTTGAGCCCGGTTATTGATGTTGCTTGGTGCCCTCAATAACTACATATTAGAAGGTGAACACCTTGTCCCTGCATTTTTCCTTAAGGCACTGGCTTTCAGTGGGCTTGAAGGCACTCTTTCCCCTGTGAAAATTCCATGATAAATAACATAACAGATTCCTTTCCTTGCAGAATTCTCTTCCTCACTGTCTCACCTAGCAGCACTCCACCTTCTGTTGGATTAGATATCCAGATGACACACAAGTATCCTCTGTGTTCCACTCTGGTCACTGCACTAATGTGCATCCGATCTATTGCTTTGTGTTTTAGGTTATCCTTTACCAAGGGCCACTTCCCAAAGATGGCCGAATGTGCTCACTTTCATTATGAAAATGTGGACTTTGGAAATATACAGGTGAGTTTACCTAGATTTTTTCTGTTTTGCCTAGACAATTTAACTAAAAGTAGTTTCAAGAGCATTATAATAATTCACATATCCTGTTATTCTTAGATATCTATTCACAAAGTGTAAATGCTGCTTGACTAGGAAACTTTTGCTTTCTCTCATTCTTCTTTACGGATGGGCAGTCCAGTCTGGAGCACTTTTGAGAGAGTGTAACCATGTTCCATTGCCTACTGAGGTCTGTGTTGCTTTTTAACCCCCTGATATTTGTAACAAAATCGGTCCTATTTAAAATCAAGGTTTAATGCTAAGTGCAGCTCAAATTTAGATTCTTGGTTGCATATCTCATTTAATTCTTTCCTTCTGTCATTAAATATGACATGAAAATCTTCCCACTCCTTGAAACAGATTTCCACAGTGAATCTATTGTTGTAAGTGTTCAGATTGCACATCCTTATTGAAAGTAGACTGATTAAATGGCTTGTATAAAGGAGCGTTGAATCACAGTCCAAGAGGTTATGAAAACAGTCTTGCAAATATCTCTGCTCATTTCTGATAACGAATCCTTAATTGTGAGCTTGTTCCTTGTTTGACAACCCTTGGAAATAGTTCCTTAGCTTAACCTAATTACACTACCCACATGACTTTAATAAGCCTGTGGCTAAATGCTGTATTCAGTTATATTCCTTGTTACCACTAGCTCATTCCTAAAGTTACTCACATGGAAGCAGCTATGAGAACCATCCTGTTGTTTCCAGGAGAGTGTCCCAGGACCACAGTGTCCAACCTCAAGAGGGATCCTCCTGAGGTTGGACACTGATCTGACCACACAAGAGTGAGTCAGAAATGTGACACCACCCCCTGCCGCCATCTTCTTGCAGCCTGTGTGGAAAGCATATGTTTGCGGCCTTCCACAGCTGGAAATTAACACTGGAGAAGGAGGAAAGGGGGGTGTTCAGGTGGGGAGGGAGGCAAGGAGCCTGAGCTTCCCTTGAGCTTCTTTTCTTCTTCCTGAAGTGCCAGAAATCTGATTCCCTCTGCCATCTCATCCCCCCTTGCCACCTTCAGCACAGCAGGACATGGCAATCTTGGAAGCCCATGAGGTCAGGGGCTTCCAAGCAGTGAGGACACCATTGATAAGGCTGTTTCCTAATCCAACTGGATGCAGATACGCAGCTGCTCTATCAACTGAGATGATCAAGTGCTTTCTGAAGGGCTTTATACATCAGGAGAATGAACTCAATCAGGGACATTCTTCTAACAATGCATTTTATTGTCATAGGCTTGGAAGGAGCTAGCATATTTATTACGATTGCATCATTTTAAAAGTATGTTAAGCATGTTTATCCTGCTCTTCAGCCAAAAGAAGGGTCTCAGAGTGGCTTACAAAGATCAGTAATAAGACAGCTTCTTCCCTTAGGAGTGCAATTTGAAAGATGCAAGACAAAAGGAATTGGGAGGAAGGAGGGGGAAAAGCAAATTCAGCCACAAGTTTTTAGTACTGCTTCCTGAATTGCAGGATAATACTAAGAAACTATACACAATCTGTGATTCTGGTATTGGTTTTGATGATTAAGTATTTGTTGAACATGGGTGTTATTTTAATAGCTCAATGACTAGTTAATAGTTATGTACACCCGTCCATGTTGCTAGTTTTAGATTTGTTGCCTGGTTAGTTGTACTTTGCATTTAGTCACTCAAATAAAATATGAAATATAGGTCATGAATTGAATGCCTTTCCCTACCCGAATCATGCAAATACTTTATTTACCTTTCAATGTGAAACAACACTTGATTTACTTTTAAAAGTGAAACAAGTAAAACCAGTCTTAAGGTTAGTTTTTCCATCAATAAATGGAATGTGCACGTGTGTCTTCTTTCTTTAGGACTCTCTCTCTCTCTCTCTCTCTCTCTCTCTCTCTCTCTCTCTCTCTCTCCCTCCCTCCCTCCCTCTGTGTGTGTGTGTGTGTGTGTGTGTGTGTGTGTGTTTTAGTGCTTTTTCAGTTTTAGTTTAGTTTTAGCTGAATGTTAAGTATATGTTAACTAGATTGTGTGAAAAAGCATTGCATATGTAATCTTGATGGGCTAGGATAATCTCTGCAGAAAAGTAGGAGGCTACATCTTTAGTGGTTCTAAATTTCAAAAAACGTTTATTAACAATTGTTCATCTTTTTTAGCTATATTCAAGTGAATCCTAATTAGTGGAGGGGAAACTCATTGAGAAATGACCTCATTTTACTTCTTAGGGGATTATCAATCTCTCTTGCTGATGAACCCCCACACCCAAAAAAGAAAAAAAAAACAAAAAACAGCCACTGTGAAGATATTGTTCTTGAATTCAATTTCATACATTGGAGAAAGAAGAAAAATGTAGTTAAATTTCACCAGCTTCTTGGAATATCCCTCCAAACTCACCCCCCACATGCATATGGGTGGAACTGAAGAAATTATTTGATCCCTTTTTTTATATAAACGGGTTTTCTGAGTTGCATTTTGGACCAAATAGATCCCCCAGGGGATTTGCAGTTTAAAACTTTTCTAAAAAGTGTACCACAGCACATGGAAAGGAAACATAATTTAAAACCAGAAATGAAGTTCACCTTTAAAGTCACTCAAAAACAGGACAAAAGTGCTGAAAAGGCCTACTGAAACCTAAAAAAGAAGTGTTGAAAACCTTCTACAATTCAGTGGCACAAGGGCTAAAGACTTCCTTTACCAACAAAGCATGTCCTAATCCTATAACAGCCGGCAAATTGCAGTCTTCTAGTTTCCATGATGAATTGCATCTCCCCATCTTCATTTTAAAATATGCAGCGCATCTGAAAGTGTAGTGGCGTCATGTTCATTCCTGCTTACTGGGTTTTGAGAAAATCAAATGTGTTTTCCCCAACATAAAGAATATAACCTTGACTTCATGGTACAGTGTTAACACTTTTTGTTGAATTTTTGAATTATTGATGTACGACTTTTCTCAGCCCATCTTTGGTTAGGAAATTAGAATCTAGGGTCTTGCTTGTTTTATTTAAACAACTCTTACTATTCTTTGCATACACTGCCACCTGGTGTTCAGAGGATGTGTGTAAACCCTGTTTCTCAAGACTAACTAAAACATCCCAAAACAGCAGGCAGGAACTGAGTTTGCAAGAATGAGGAAATACATTCAACCATATCGTGAAACAAAAGGCTGTTTGTAACACTTTCAACATGGGATTGCATGTAAAACCAGGCTAGGCACAAAAATATGTATTTATTTATTTAGACAGCTTATATGCCACCCCCATCGCATAAGCCTTGGGACAGCTTACAATCATAAAATCCCACATATAAATACAAAAAAATTAATCGAATAAATAAATATACATAAAATAAAATAAAATAAAATAAAAACAGCCTGGTCAGTTTAAAATCAACAAATCAACCTTAACAGTTAAAATAGCATTTAAATAAAAAGGTCTTGGCCTGGCACTGAAAAACAAATAACGATGGCACCAGGTGGACCTCTCTGGGAAGCACATTCCATAGGTTGGGCGCCACCGCAGAGAAAGCCCTCCTCCGAGTAGAAATCTAAAAATAGATTTCAATTTGTCTCAAGTGGTACTTATACATAAATGTGGAAGCTTCCCGTTTGAAACAGCTAGAAGTACATTTGTTTCTCTTCCAGCTGTGTGGGATTGGGGGGACTCTAGAGGAGGCGTTCCAACCTTGTGTCACAACCTGGAGATCACTAGGAAATCAGTAGGATTGACTGGCTGCAGTACCTTCAAGTCTTCAGGTATTATGCCTTGAAGGGACTGCTCTTTAGCACCCGCCACCCCCAGGGGACACGTTTGCCTTGAGGAAGATGATTTTAATATTCACAATATGTGGAAGCAACACTGGATGGGAAATTGTCTCCCACAATGTTGTAGCCTGCCCTGCATCTTGGGAAAACCACCTGGATTTGGCCAGCCCTGTGCGCTATGGACAATGCTAAATCGAATTCACGGTGGCCATGGCAGATGTGCCGGTGCCCTTTATAACAGGGGCAAAATGCCATCACCAAATTGTGATGGTGGGACTGAAAGGCAAACTATCCAACACGTAGTGCCAAAGCAGAGCTTTGAAAGGAGTTTTTGCTGATTTCCTGGTTGTGACAAACGAAGCAAAAAAATTATATCTGCAGTTTAGATATATGTTAATGATGTTTTGGTTTTTCTATTTTGTATGTCATGTTTTTATGCCTGTGGCTTTTTGTTGTTGTTGTTGAAGTGTGATGTGAATGTGCCATATGATAAATAAAATAAATTTAGATTACGGTCTCCAGCATTTCTGATGATTGTATATACTGGTCGGGTCTGATGGAGTCCAACAGGGGCTCAAATTCAGAAAGCTTCCATACAGTATCTAGGCTCCCAAATTGGAATTCTGTGCCAAGTAATCCCCGCTGTCAGTTTAGTGTTATGAGCTATCAATGCAAAAGGGTCAGGGAGAGCTCTCTCTCTCTCTCTCTCTCTCTCTCTCTCTCTCTCTCTCTCTCTCTCTCTGTGTGTGTGTGTGTGTGTGTGTGTGTGGCGGGAGGGGGAGCATAATCACACAGCTTCATTTAAACTACCTAGCCAATGCTTCAGTTGCAGAATGTGCCTGAGTCCTCACTTAAGTTTGTCAGACAAGCAAGGGTTGTGTCTTTCTGCTCTCCCTTAGCAGTTAACAACTGTAAAATCTGCTGATTTTAATGAGAGAGTTCAGGGTCATGTTTATAATGAAGAGAAATAGGAGGTGGATGGTATAATCCAAAGATGTAACTGGTTGCTAACCAATAGCCATTTATAGCACGAAGTCTGTTGGTGGGGGGAGATCCAGGGATGATGAATTTATATTTCGTTCAGCATTACAGCTGTGTCTTGGCCATCAGGGAGAGACTCTGGCCAGATTCTGCCAGGGATGTACTTGCTGTGCAGGAATCGGGGATAGTTTTCTCTCATCTCCTGGAGCATGGCCTCACAGGAGCCTGAGTCCTCAAAAGTGGAATTGGTGCATCTGAGAAGAAGGAAGAGAAAGAGAAGCTGAAAGCATCTTACTGCGTATGCTGTAATGGTATTTTCCAGATCGTGCAGTTGTGTGGAACATGCTTATGTTTAGAGATTCATATGCATGTAATAAATGTCATAGTCACAAAAGTGAATAGAATGTTTAATAAATAAATAGTTTGATCCTGTGCACATTTACTTAGAAACCAGTCTGGCTGTGCAAGAAAAATGAATAACCTCCAATTTGAGGAGGAAAAAACAATAGTATTTGGAAGCAAATATTGGTTTTCAGTAAACACACTTCTGAGTATACGTATACAGGATTTCAACTTGTTGTGGTTCCATGTGGGCAAAAATAATAGTTCACTTTAATTGTGGTAGAGTGTTTAAACACTGAATGGCAGAGGAACGAGGCTCTCCCCTCCCCTTCTGAATTTATGTTCTGAAATACTCTGGCTGGATTTGATGTGGCTGCAGTTAGGTTTTGGGCTGAAATGGTAGCTCTGAGTCATGCTAATTTAGGAAGGAATAAAGGAATGTTCACTTTAAGAAGCAGCAAAAAAGATTTTGAAGTACGTGGACATGTACAATTAATGTTTTTGGATGTTTGGAGAATCTCCTGAAAAATCTAATTATTTAATATTGAGCTGTCCTTTCCCAACAGCCCCCGTCTGTGTATTCATTTTGTGCTAAAGGTTGCTGAATATACCATTGCTAACCACCTAAGAATATTTTTAAAAAATGCAAGTTAGACATTGAGAATTCATTGCTTGTTTTGTTTTTGAGCACCTTTTGACAACATCTATAATGATATGGAGTAAGATTCTCAGATGATGCATTAGACAGGAGCGTGATTTCACTAGACTGAATTCTTACAAAGATGACATTGTAACCTAGCAACCACTTCAGAGCTGATTTAACTCTTTCCTGGGCATTAAAGGTGGATCCTTTTTATACCCAAAGCAGTGACATTTTGAATGAATGAAGCTTAACTCCAGTGATGAGAATGCGTGTTTGTGCTGGGGTGCAGAGGGGTGTTCGTAATATCTTATTTTTGCCATTTATTTTCCCCGTGGGATTATCCCCCTGCCAAAAAAAAAGTAGCTACATATTTTCACTAACCAATTTACATTTTTTCCCTGAAATATATACAATTACACCTACAGTAAACACTCCCATGTGGCTACTTTGTGAAAGGAAGTATTAAGAAGAAAGTTTACTTTTTAAGAGATCCTGCAATAGCCGTTGGCATTTGACAGTCGTGCAGTACTTGGGAGGATTAGACTTGGAATGGGGAGAACAGACTGAAATTATTTTGCATTGAAGCTTGTTGGGTGACCTTGAAACAGTCGCAGTGGCTTGGTTTGCATGATCAAAACAAGCTACAGTGGTGTGTTTTAACCACTGGCACATGCTGGGAACCTTTCTCTAAATTCCCTACTCAGGTGTGGCTTGTGCTGTCCAAAGTCAGGTGACATGGCTTGTTTGAGGCAGATTCAACCCACAAATACCCTAAGATTGTTGTAGACTTACTAAGCTAATTGGTGGAGGCTCTACTCTGGGTGGCACTATCCGTAGAGGTTAGTTACGTGGAGAATGGAAAGAGCTTCTCAGATGTCACACACTGCCTTCTCAGTCCATCTACTTTGAAGTCTGTTTAGCATCCAGCGAAGACCTAATTAATTTTCCCTAGCATTTCAGGAAACCATTGCTGTGATAGTTTTCTAGAAGGGTATCCCATAACACCTTACAAAACAATTTTAAAGTAACAGTGAAACCATAATAAACTGAGTAATAGTGCAGCTATTTTTAAGAGACAGCATAGTCTTCTTGAATGATATTTTCAGAGCATGGTTAAAGGTGTAAAAAAGAGGTATCTTGCCACATTATTGGTGTAAAAGAGAGGGAGCTTGCCAAATTATTGTTTTTGCTCTTTTAAAGTTTGTTATTTTTTATCAAGTAAATTGATTTTATTCATCCTCTGTTGTTATGAGAATGAAACACGCTTGGGATGTAATCGCTAGGACACCTTGAGTTCCTTGGAGAAATGGCTCTTCTACAATTCTATCACTGCCTTAGGTGAGGCAGACTACGATGACAGACAGAGTCTTTTCAGTGGTAGCACCTGCAGTTATGAAATTCTGTCCTCAAGGAGATTTGCCTGGTGCCAAGTCTTGTATCTTTTTGATGGCAGGTGAAACTCTAAATTTCCCAGACTTCTTAGATCTCTTGGGTTTAATGCTGTTCTGGGCTGTTTATGCGGTTTGCTGTGGTATTATTTTTCTTTTTCTTGTTTTTTGATTCTAGATTCCACAGTAAAGCATTCTAATAATTCTTTTAATTTGAAGAGGGGGTGGGATAAGTACTTAAAATAAAGTCAACAGTTATTTGTTGTCTTAAAGTCTTTGAATGGCATATATGCCATAACGTTAAAGATCTAATTGCATTTGTGATAGGAAATAATTTCATACTGAAATAAATATTAATCTAAAAAGATGCTCTAATTTAGGTGCTGAATTATAGAACTGCTGTGGATTTTCATCTTTCTATATTTCTTTTTCTTTTAATTAAGTGGTTTTAACACAACTCTTTTGCATGAACTGACACTGCAGTCTTAGCACATTTCGATAATGCTCCGCAATGGCCCTTTTCTGGCAGCTATTTGGATTTTGGGAGAAGAAAAAAAATGACCTTCACATTTTGTTAGTTTCTCTTCCAGTAATCTGTGAAGCATGCAGCAGTAGTGCTCAGTTTTGGGTTAGCTGTTAAGGCTCTGAATTCTGGCCTCAGTTGCACTCTCTTCAGCAGCATGACTTCAAGGGGATTTCATTGGCTTGTAAGATCAGACAGGAGGATATTAGTAGAAAAGAAGCAGGAATTGGATAGCGAATTGAGTGAGATGGTGCTGTTATTCCAGACATCAGATGGAAGTATGCCTTTTTTTTTTTTTTTTGGTCTTCTGAATCGCAGCAGCCAACTAGTGCCTAGCATGAACACTACCCCTGCATGCATTCCTTCCCTCCCTTGTTTCTCTTGGCACTCCTCAAGCTCCATGGCTCGTCTTGTGGGACCTTTCCAGTGAGCGTGCGAGTGAACAACCGAAAGGAACAGCACTGATTCCTCTGCAGCACAAATTGAGCATGAAATGGGCAGTGTGGAAAAGGCTAACAGGGCTACCAGGGGAGAGCTCAATGCCTATTCATAGTCACATTCCACCAAAGAAACGGTAGAATTGGAAGAAGGGCGATCAAGCGGAATGTGGAGATTTTAATTTGATTTTGCTAGGCTGCAGTTCCCGTGTCTCAGAGCTGATGCCTGGAAGGTTTTTTCAATCAGTGCTGGAAAACTAAAGACAGTTTTGGAACTCTTAGGCCTTGACTAGGGATTCCAGCTATGGAAAGAAGCAGTCATTGTAGCAAGGGTAAGTGTGGTCTGGATGGGCATGGATTGTTTTTAAAGCCATATTTTTTTAAATGTTGAAACATATATGGTCTTAACTGTACAAACAGCTGGGAGATACTTTGAGTGTATCCCAGTATTCAATGTTGACTGTTAAGCAAATAAATGCATTTAATTCACTTCTTTGTGTGTAGTTCTCCACATTTAGTAGCAAGACTTTTTATACAACACAGTTGCAGGCTGCAAAATTGGGGGAAGACATAAAATCATCCGTTTTTTCCTCCTCTTCTCTTTGAAGATTAACCTCTGGATTGCCAGTAAATTGGCAATAGCTAAGTATATCTTAGTGTGTCTGAGTTATGATAAAGAAATATTCCTCCTTATGCTGCAAAGAATTTAAAAGAAATTGGAAGCCAGTTGGACAAAATTTAGCATGTTTCTATTAAACTTTATTTGCATTAGTGGCTAGTAACAGTGTGTGTCTGTGTTCAGATAATGCTGTGCCATGCAGTGCCCGCAGTCCCGAGTTACATGGATAGGTGTCATTAATGTTACAACAATGGAATGCAGTGGCACAAATGTGTGGCACTCAGTATAAGGAGGCCGCAAGAAAACCTTCTGTTGATGTGCCTCAGTGCTTTGGGGAGCTTTGAAACATCTTCATAGGTGCCAGATCCTGCTCTGAAGAGGTGAAGCTAGAAGAGAATTGAAAGGGCAGACAGAGGCGCCATATGTTAGCAGTGGAGGTGCGAAGCTCTGCCTTCTCCTGCAGGTCCTCTCGGATTCGGTTTAATAGTAGGCATGTGTCTTTGCAGGCTACAGGTGGATGAGGGTAGAAGCAATTGATGATATTTCACCCTTGACTAATTATGCAAACTATTTCCAAAGATGTTTACAGAGTAAGACAGGGATGAGACGTTCACTGCCTCTTTTGGTTCAACCATCATTCACCTTCTTGCATTTTCCTCCTCGATGGATCTTAAGTAATAAAAATGGAACAGTTGATCTCACAAAGATTAACTTGTATTTTGTAGTCAGAATTCATACAGTTTTTGATGTTGCTTGCATGCCCCTTCAAGATTACTTTTCCACTCTGATGATCTTCAAGCCATATCTAAAATTGTAATGTGGAAAGAGTTCATTTATGTGTCTGCTCAAGAAAAAAAGGATTATGGCAAGAATAGAGATATGTGGGAAACGTGCTCTCATGACCAGACAGCTGCAGACCTTGCTTTTTATTAATTCTACTACAGCTGAGCTATCTGTTCTGTCGCACCACAAGGGGGTTCGTCTTCAGCTGCTCCAAATGTGCTATTGGACAGCTTTGCACATCATGCTAAGCCACCTTGCGAAAATGATATAGTGCACATTACATGTGCAACAAGCCATGGTGCACTGGACACACGGTTGGGTTCACAATGGCTTGCTCTTACTCCTCTTCCCTGTCCGCACTCCAGCTGATATCCCGGTGTCCTTTGCAGCAGAACCCTTCTTGTTTCTCCCTTTGGATCTCTACTCCTTCAGTTTGTTGTCTCTTCTTTTTGCCTCAAAATGGCACAACTGAGAAGATTTTTTTTCAAGTGATGAAAACATTGCATTTGTGGTCATAATTTGGAATTATTTTATTTCACAGGTGAGCACTTGTGTAGTCTTGCCTTTTAAGTGTCAATTAGCAAAGTGGAATAGGTAATGAAGATAATGATCTCCCCTGTGTTGTTGGTCAGCAAAGGAACTGCTTCACCACTCCCTATTTTCTATAAGGCTTCACACATTCGCTTCACATACCCTGCAGGATGGCTGTTCTCCCCTGTTCCATGGCTTCTGGAAAAACAACCAGTTAGTGTCCCTCTCCCTTCACATTTGTCCATCCATCTGTAAATGCTGCAAGACAGCATGATTTGTTGATTTTTAATTACATGGATTCTACTGTAAGTTCATATTCTGAGTCTAAAAGAAGTTTGTTCAAGGAATGCTTGCTGGACAAATAATGCAATGGTCTTACTAATTCCTGGCAGTACATGTAATTCTGTTATTGACAATTAGGCTTGCAAACAATGTATTGTTCTTGCAACAGCTTTGTCATTTTCTAAACTGATCTTTAGATGCCATCTTGGTGAAAAATGAAGCTACTGAATTTTTAGATGCACTTGGGTGTAGTGTATTTTTAGTTGAAGATGTTGCTACTGCCGAGGAAACTTTGTGATGAATTCGGTGTTTTAGAAGGAGCAGAAAGAGGACTTCCGGAACAAGAACCTTGGGAAAAGCTCCTTGCACTTTCATCAGTGTGGTCCTCCTCATGTAGATCAGTGAAGGCTCTGCAATATCTTCGGGACACATGATGCAAGGATATATTTTGTCATCCTAGTAGCATTTTCAGATTCCATTGAACAGTAGTTGCAAATCACGAAGGACTTTCCAACATTTTCACTGGAGGACTTGTAGTATTGAAACACCTCTCTCTGCTCAATGTTGGTCTCACCATTTCACTGAACAAAAGAAAAGAGAAAAATAATTTAGTGGCTAACATGCTAGGAAACATCAAGCTATATTGTGGGATTGTTGCAACAAAGCATCAGAGGAGTGGGAACTAAGTTATGGTTAACATCAGTCTAACTATCTTAACTGCAGGTAAAAGGCAGGGAAAACTGCAGGGAAAAAGCTGAATTAGCTGAACTGCAGGTAAAAGGAAGTTCAGTTTTCTGGATTTAGAGAAGTTTAAACTCTTTCAAACCAGTATACTTTCAGCTTCTTTCTGTACTTTGTCCCAGTCCTTTAAAGCCTATTTTGCAGAAGAGAACCAGATCCACCAACTATATCAATAAGAGGAAGCCCTCAAGCAAAGAAATTGAGACCTTTCTTTGCTTGTGGCAATGGCAGTGCCCCACAGAGGCAGCATTTGGAAGTTTTAGTCTGAGTTTACTATTTGGGACTTGCTAGGTTGTAAATCAGTGCACAAGTATTTTAATGATCTGATTACTGGACAGGCTTATGTCATGTGTGGGGCTTCCCCACCCTCCTCCATCCAAGCAGATCAAGACAAAAAGCTTTCTAACTGAAGTCTTCTTCTGCTACAGCTGCCCTGCCAGGCAGCCTTCATAAAACAAAGCAAGAGTAATGCAGCAGGCAATAACCATAGAAGCATTTAGGTTAGACTATTGGCAATTAAGGAAATGAGACTCGGCAATACAAAGATGATTCCAAACAGAATGCGAAAGGTGCTGCAGCTCTTGGTCCAGTTACCAAGAATGTCTGAGATTTGTCAGTTGGCCTGCCCTTTCTAGCAATGTACAGGGATGGGAAGGGGTGTCACAGGGTCATGACCTGTTCTCCCCTGTAAACCCTGCATTCTCTCAGTGCATAAGTATAAGTCTAGTAGAGAGTTTTTTGTAGGACTTTTCCCCTGTGTCATGCATGTGAGTGAAAGGGGCTTTCAGGCTTGCTCAAATCACATTCAGCCCAAGGGTCGCCCCTTGCCTTTGCTAGGGAGGTACCTCTGCATGCTGGAACCACCTAGTTTTATCTTGCATTATTGACTGGATATGTACTCAAGGGTTAACTGCTGCTTTGGCAAGGTGAGCCTTTTTTCTATGCTGCACTGACAGCAGGATGGCATTCGATGTGGATGAGTGCAAGGTCTTGCACATGGGTCATAGGAATGGGTGTCATAAGTACAGGTTAGGGGACAAGTGGCTGGAGAGCAGCACTTGTGAAAGGGACCTTGGAGTGCTAGTTGACTACAGGCTAAACATGAGTCAGCAGTGCGATGTGGTGGTCAAGAGGACGAACGCCATCCTTGGTTGCATAGCCAGAAGTGTGGCTTCTAGATCAAGAGAGGTATTACTACCACTCTATATGACTCTGGTGTGCCTGCAACTGGAGTATTGTGCTCAGTTCTGGGCTCCACCTTACAGGAAGGATATAGCCAGGTTAGAATTGGTGCAGGAAGGCCTTGACAGTTATAGGTGGCCTATAAATATGTGTAAGTAAATAAGTGTAGGGCCACACAGATGGTGGCCAGCTTGCAGGGAAAGCCATATGTGCTGAGACAGAGGGAACTGGGTCTTTTCAGCCTGGTGAAGAGCAGACTCTGAGGGGATCTGTTGGCGACATATAGGTACGTGAGGGGGTGTCATATAGAGAGGGCTAGAGACCTGTTTTCCCCCATGGAGGAGGGCAGGATGCGTTCTAATGGAGCAAAGCTCAAGAAACCAAGGTTCAATTTGGATGCCAGGAAGTACTCCCTGACAGGACCCCGAGGGTATGGAATAGGTTTCCATGGGAAGTGGTTGAAGCCCCAGCGGTGAGAGTGTTCAAGGACAGGCTGGGCATGCACATGGTAGGCATGTCATGAGCAGAGCCAGCTGGGGCTGGGGGTCAGACTCACTCTGTTTCTGTGTTTCTATTTCTGATAAGTCAGCCAGCTTCTTTTATGCTGCATTAATAGAAGTATCACTTCCAAATCATGTGAAGTACTGGTTCCTCTCTACTCAGCACTCTACTCATCTGGAGTACTTCACCCAGTTCTGGGCACCATAGTTTGAAAGATGCAGGCAAACTGGAAAGGGTTCAGAGGAGGGCAACGAGGTTTACCTAGGGATTGGAAACAAAGTCTTATGAGAAGAGATTGAAAGAATTGGACATGCTTAGCCTTGGGAAGAAAAGAGTTAGGCAAGGTATGATAGCACACTTGAAAGGTTGTCACACAGAGGAACACCAGGATCTCTTCTTGATCAGAGTCCAGGACATAGTATAATGGGCTCATATCACAGGAAGACTTTCTGAATGTTAGAGCAATACAACAATGGAACCACACCAGAGGCTCTCCCACACCAGAGGCATTCAGAATACAGCTGGCCAGCCATCTGAGAAGGGAAGTTTAACCTGGAGTCCTGCATTGAGCAGGGGGTTGGACCTGATGGCCTTCTTGGCCCCTTCCATCTCTTTTATTTTATGATTCTACGATTACTTGCCTACGTGTGTGATGCACAGTGATCACCTGTTTACCTGTAAGTTATAGTTCCTTGAGTGGCATCTGTGCATTCACCTAACTCAAGCACTATCCCCACCTTGATGTCAATGTTGAGTTCCATGACTGATGCTGAAGTCATTTTTTGTATATGGCGTTGAATCTGTAGGGAACTCTAGCTAATTTCTTCTACTGTACAAGCATGTCTGCATAATAAATATATTTGCATGCGTTTAGGCTATGCTTAGGCATATATCTATGAATGTAACTGTCATGGCTCTCATTAATCACATTAATCAGTGGAATGCTGCTCCATGCAAGTCTGATTAATATTTGTTCTAAATACTTTTGCTGCAATCAAGGAAACCCTGGGCACAGTAGAAGGCTCAGTGCCATCTGCAGCTGCTGGAATAAACATCGAAACTGTTGTGTAGATACCAGAATATGTGATATATGGAATATATAATATATAATATTTGGAAATACATTGTGCTTATTATTGGATATGATAATCTGTCTCAAGTCATAGCAGTGTATGTGTACTTGAGCGGCTTTTTATGTGGAAACATTTTAAAAATGTATGTATGTATGGCATGCCAATCCCTCAACAGGCTGATCCTATAGAAGTAAAATCAATTTACTGTATGTTTATTTTATAACATTTTTACTGTAAAGAAGAGTCATGTGATCTCTGTAGTCACAAATTCACAGCTTTGAGAATTGTAAAAGCAAGCATCCATGAATATTATCTTCTAGATAGAAAAAAATGTCCAATAATCTTACAGAAACCTCTGGAAGAGCAAGACATTGTGAATGGTTTAATGGAATTTATTTACCCAGAAATGTAAACATTGCATGAATATACAGCCTCATGCAGCATAACTAATAATGAATCCTTCTCTCATGATGAATAACCTTTGGATTATAATGTATCTCAAATAGAAAACTATCTTTAGACAAATTTTTCTCCAAAAACCATTTTATTTAAAAATCCAATTTAAATTAAAAAATGTGACATTTTGGATTCTTAAAAAAAAATCATTGATTTTATCCACCCTGTTGTTAACTCATCCTTCAATGGGATTTTTGGAAATGTAATTGGCTGAGGAAGAGGATAGGATATCTTAATGAATGAAAACATTAATCAGTAAAGGATTGAAGGATTAAAAAATTAATGAATAAACTTTTTTTTCTTTCCCAGCACTGACAAAATGTAGAAACAACAATACTTTCCAAATGTCATGACATTTTGTTGTTTGATTATAGGCAGCCTCAGTGCCTGCTCTAAATGTTTCCGTGCCTTGCCAAATAGCAAGCTTATATTCTTGCATTTTGGAAAACTTAAAACACTTCTGGTTTCCATGATACAATGGCATGTTCATAGCCAGGTACAGTGTCAGTCTTTCCACTCACTTCTAGTTTGGCTGTATGTTTCTGCTAGCAATGCATGTTTATAGAGGACAAATAGGAATGGATTTGTGGTTGATACTTTAGTTGTTGACAGGTCTAAACTGTAAGCAGCGGTTGGAGATAAGCCAGGAGATGTGACTGTGAGTCAGGGATGCAGAAATTGTCCAGAGTTATACAGAGCTATAGAGAAGCAAGGACCAGTAGCATCCACGTTCAGAGGCACCAGAATCCAGAAATTAGGAGCAAAGGACAAACCAGGTGCTGGGACTGAAAAACAAGCCAGAGTCGAGACCAGAGAATACATGGAAATGTATTGGCGTTTGGGAAGGCCTTCTTACTCTTATAGTCTTTCTTGTACAGTTGGATCCAGTGGCTAGTCCAGGGTCTGAGGGTGCTTAATTACCTTGGCCAGTGCGCCAATCTGCAGTTTTGTGGCTCACCACATGGGACAGCTATGCAGGGAACAAGATGTCCCTGGTTCAAGTCAAGCAGCTCCTGATTGTCTTGTGTGTTTAGATAATTTTTCTTTCGTTTATCAATCTTTTCTAGATGTTTGGTTAGGAATTATTTCACATGACGCTGTTGTGAATTCAAGAAGAGAAAATTAAATTACCATTTTCTGAACACAATCCACCTGCCGCCAGCAATTCTTCCACCCCCAGCATACAGTATGTTTTCAATTGTCTTAAAACTTTCTAGAACTTATACTTGCAATCTTGGCTAATCAATACTAGGGCATCTAATGTATTTCCGATACATTTGCATTCCACACAGTGCAATAATCTAATTATGTTTTCAGCCCTTAAAGATCATGCCTGAATTGGGAAACCATCTATATTTTTCATACGCATAATGGAACAGTTTTGTTTTTAAACAGATCTTCCAAACTCAGAGTATTTGAAAATTTCCTTATGTTTGAGCTGCATGTGCACTGAATTTCTGTTTAATATTTATTAAAATAATCCAAAATCAAAGGTGTTCTTAGCTCTCGTGTGTGTGTGTGTGTGTGTGTGTGTGTGTGTGATTACCTTATGAAAGTATATATACTCAACTAATTAATGTTCAGAAAATTATGCCTGGTAGATTGAGATGTAGTCACTCCCTTTTTATTTAGCCTATAATCCTATACACTCTCACCTGAAGTAAGGCCTTGAACGTAATGAGGTTTACTATATAGAGAATTGCATAGTCACTATATTATATGATTTTTCTATGCTTTTGTGCTATAGAAACTGTGAGTGAGAAGTGAACATCAAATCAAGGTTCATGCTCTGCTTTAAATGGAGTGTCAACTATTGAAGAGTGTCAACTATTGTCTTATTTTATTCTTTTAAATATCAGATTTTCCTTTTTTCCCTTGACAATTAAATGCATTGAATAATATTGAAAGGAATGATAAATTTCTGGTTTTTTCCTGTTGTATATTTCTGTCCTAGCATGTAGGAGATTGGTTGGAAAGCTGAGAAGACGAACATCATTAGAGGATGTTATAATATCTCAGGCCAGAGACAGCTGGGCAGTTCCCCCCAGTATGTCTTCCCGGACCACTAACCACACCTTCTAGTTCTTCTTGCCTATAAACCATTCTCTCTAGTTCTCATTCCTAAGGCTCTTTTAGTCCTTTTTATATATAAACTGTGCTAAACTAGCTGCTGGCATGCAGACCTGGATGAGGAAATGAATGGTACCATTCACAAATGCCACACCTTTGTTTTATGATCTTCTAGAATATTTACTTAAAAGCAAGCAACTGTGTAGACACAGTTTATGCCATTTCCATTTCATATTGAAGGTGTGGGATTGCATGATGGAATCAGATCTACACAGGGTGAAGGGAGGACTGGAAGACTTTGCACACATAGTAAATTAGCATGTCAGGAGAATGACTTCGCCTTGACATCTGTCATCCCATATACAGGAAGGTGTTGCTGCTGCTATTGTAAAATGCAGGATTCCCTATCTGAACCTAGCGCAATCCTTTCCATGAGCTTTGTTGCACCAGCCTTGTTAGCTCCCCAATGTGGCAACACTCATTTCTGATATGGCCACCGGCGCATTCAATACTCTCCTACAGGTTTAATCTTTAGCTTTGGAGTCAATGATACCTGTGATTTCCTTATTGGTTATTATACTCCTTCGCAAGAGTTTTATATAACAGACACTAAGATTCCTTGATATGCAGAGCTGGATTTGGATATCCTGCTTTTGTGTGCCTGGTTTATCCCAGTTCACTAATTTGGCCTCTTCCTCTCTCCTCCCCACCTGTTTATTGGAGTAGCTTTCGCTCCCAGAAGAACAGAATGACGTAACAAGGAATGGCTGTGAATCCAAGGAACTCGTCTACCTTGTACAAATCTGTTGCCAGGTAAGCTTTATGATTCTTGCTCTCCACTCTTTATGAAGCACTGTGTGAGGTATATATTTTATTTCCTTGCCTTTCTCACTCATTTTCTACTGTTTATGTTGTGGTGTGAGAGAAGTATGGAGTTTAAATAAGAGAAATAAACTTCTGAGCAAGTAGTAAATTAGTTGCAATAATATTTATTCTGGAACTGCAGGTTCATTTGTATGCATATGCCTGAATTTTTGTGTATTTTGCATGCGTAGTGTGTTTATTTTCATTCTGGTTAGCCAGTAAATTATTTATTTATTTATTTAGAAAGCTTCTATGCCACCCCATTTGCCGAGGCCTCGGGGCGGCTTACAATAAATAAATAATAACAATATAAAACAATATAATATAATTGGAGACGTCCTGGTCAGGTTGGTAAAAGGATGGTTAAGCTGTTAGTTGAAGACTGTAGAAACATTATGGCCATATTACTAATATTTCAGAAGGAGTTTTGAGCTAACTGGTGGGCTGAAGTGGTGAGCCAGCAGTTTTCTTCTCATAAGTTAAAGCTTACAGATGACTCCTTAGACTAACTTGAACTCCATAACTGGATCGCCTCAGTAAATCTAGGGGAGCTACTGGGAAAACAAACCTTTATTCAAATAGCTGTGTTGCTGTTTTAGAGTTTGGGATATTGAAGTACTCAATGTTTTTGTATGTCTGCAGTTGATGTGCAGTAGGTTTCTGGTGCAAATATGTTTATTGAAGCAATTTTTTCCATGCCTAGAAAATAACTCTTCAGTATTCCAGTCAGAATGAAGATTATCCTTTGTGAATTTTCTGTTATTGCTTAGTTCTATTATAAAATATGATAACTTGTACCCAGTGTTGGCATCTGGGAAAACTTATCTATTTATTTACTCACTTATTTATTTATTTAAAGCTTTTGTAGACTGTAGTTCTGCTGACGTCTCAGGATGGATTACAAGAAAAACTTGTTGAACTCTTCTTTTAATCACTGTAACAATGCAAAAAAAATTCATCTAAATAGAAGTTGATGAGTATAGCTTATCTCTTCAATCGATCAATGAATAAAGCATATTTACTGTCCTAAGACACACACCGTTGAGGCATGTGGCAGTGTTGATGCTCCACATTTATTTGGTTTGTGGAATCGACAGCCATAGAAACTGTTTCCCTAGATTCTATGCCAGGCTATTTAGCCTTCTGTTATTTACCTATTGATCCATAACTGTTTTAAAACACAGTATGGTACATACTGATGGTGTCCAGAAGATTGGTAGTTGTAGTTTATACTTCTTCGTGACCTCAGTGCATCACACTTGAGGTTTCTGCTCCTGTTCAGGAAGCTTCTGTAGCTGTAGATTTTTTGGTTGCAACCTTTCCCCCACTGTCTAATGCACATGTCTGTCATGGGTTCAGCTTCCCATCTCATGAGACAACAGTAGCTTTTATGCTAAGCGTTTCCTCCCCCCTATTTTATTCAACAACAATTTCTCTTCTTTTGTGTTTCAATCTATACATGTTTCTTTATTCTATTTTTGCTTTTGTTATTCTCTTTCTTACCATGGAAAATTGTGTTGGTCATGAAGAACTCTTGTGGCTCTGCAGGCCCCCTTTCACGAACGCATTATGCGTGGCGGCACGGTTCCTCCAATGGACAGCCCTTCTTTGTGTGGAGACCCACATATTGTTGATGCTCAGCCACACTGCCAGGCCTTCACAAAACAGGCCAAGCAGAATTATGCCAGTTGGCTCTAAGCTTTAGGAAAAAACACCTTCAGGCTGTGGAGGTGCCAAAAAGTCCATGGCATAAGTCCATCTCTCCGATAGTCCTCCTCTTGCGGAGGTGACTGTGCATTCCAGTTCAGGCTGTACTGATCCTCTAAACAGGTGGATTGCTGACACACAGAACAACTAAGAAATTGGCAAAGATAGTGAGTCCTGCCAAAAAAGTGGAAAGAGAAAAAAAGACCCAATGTCAGCTCCTTCTTTGCCAGCAAAACCATCTATATGATTTCCTTCTCTGGTCATGTGATCTCTGATGCTACCTATCTGGTTGTGATCATATCAGAAAAAAGGGGAGACAGCTGATAAATGTCAGCTTGGACTATCCTCAACCTACATCAGGGAATCCACAACCCAACATCTGCACTTCAACATCCCATTTTATCCTGGAACCTTTCCGTAGTTTGAAAGCTCTGATGGCAGAACTGTTGAGTTCTGCCTTGTATCATCTCTCTTGAAAGATGGCATTTCTCACAGCCATTACATTGGTTCCCAGGGCCTCTGAACTGTGCATCTGATGAGTGGATGTCCTGTCATTTTTCACTGGGGCAAGGTGGTGTCGTGTCCAGATGCCACATTCATCCCAGAAGTCATTTCTGGTTTCCACCTGAAAGGATATTGCTTTCCCTGCATTCTTCACATTTCCTACTTCAATGGAGAGTACTGTGTGTGCTTTGATTTTTTTCTGGCCCTGGCCATTTTTAAAGCATGGAAAGAATTATTTCACCTTTCCGACCATCCTTTTGTCTGCTACACAGAAAAAGGCAATGGACTGCCAGTTTTGCAGCATTTTGCCAAATGGATGGCTTGGACCATACCTTATGAAATGGAGATATTAAACCTAACCGGTCCAATCAGTGCACACTTTACTAGGAGTGTTAGCACATCTGTTGCATTTGCACAAGGGTCACCACACCTGAGTTGTGCTGGGCTGTGAACTGGTTGACTCTGTCCGCTTTTGTCAAGCACTGCCCTCTAAGTGCCTGAGCCAGAACACATTGCTCTTTTGACCATGCAGTTCTTCCTTCTGTCTTCCACTGATGACACCACCCACCTCCAGTAGTTGGTGCTGTTCATTGGCACCATAGATTTCTTCTGATCTTGAGGGAATAAATGAGAACCTGCTTCAGACATAAGCACTAGATGTGAGCGGAGGGAGGGGTCCCTCCAAAGTTTCCTCATGTATAGAAGCCTCCCAGACTCTTAAGAATCACAGGTGAACAACCAGGCTGTTTTGCTTTGTATATATGCAATGAACAAGTTTCATAATTTTTTTAAAATTTTATAATTTTATAAAAAGAAGTTTCGTAAAATATCTGTAGAAAACGGGCAGAGCAGAGAAGCCAAGGCTGAAATGTTGTGCTAGTGTGGTTAAGGAGAAATCTTGCATGTTGATAGCCATCTCAAGATAATGTGATGCCTCAGTTTTGTCTGCAGCAGATAGGATGATGCATTTCTGAAGTGGCGGGATTAACAAAATGGTATCACAGCTGGGTTCACATGTATCTGTTCTAGCAAACTTTTGTGTTGAACAGTGTAAAGGACACTGCTTTAGGAGCTTTTGATTTCCTTAAAGCTTTAAAATAGATAAATAAAGTCCCTGTAAAGAAACAAACATGATATTTAGCCACATACACATGTAACACTTTAGTAAATATAAGTATAAAGATTACTTGAGCTCAGCAAGCCCAGTCTTCCACAATGGCATCTTGCATGGAATTTGATATTAGCTCTGAATTCAGTATCTTGAGCATCTTGACTTTCACTTGAAAGGGGGAGGGAAAGGAAGGAAGGCAGGCAGATAATTTTTTTTCAGACCTGGATGACCTTGCAAAATCATGTGGTGTTTAGTAAAATCTAAGAAGTCAAAGAGTTGGACAGAGTTTTCCTTGGTTAAGATTTGGAGTTAAATTCCTAGCATAGCTAATTATTGCCTTCCTTCCATGACTAGAACAAGCAAGAAAAGCTTTGGTTTTAGAGAAGTGGGGTGGAAAGTAAATTAGAGAAAACCCTGCAAATCTGCTTGTTTTGCAGAATTCGTCTTGGAAGAAGAAAATTGCTCTTGCATACACAGTAGTTATACAGAGCAAAACACAGCCCCGCCTTTAACTGAAGTTGCTTTGCAGCAAACTTAGAAGTAATGTTGGTCCCCAACCTATGGGATTCGGTGCTGAGACAGTACACACACATTGCGAGAGATACCTGCACAACTCTGCTTTAGACAACCATTTGAGCTAGTTTAACATATTCAATCCCTTCATGTTAGGATGATAACTTTTGAGACCCTGGGCAACTGTTGCTATTCTTAAAATGGAAAATGGATATATTATTAAGAACATCAGAAGAAATGCAGAAGGTTTAAAAGAGATATGCGATCTTCTTGGATTGAAGAGTAGAGGGGTACAGACAAGTGAGGCAAGTACACAGAAAGGAGGTCAATAGAAGTCACTGGAGAGGAGCTCCTCTGATAATGTGCCAGACCAAGCTTTGGATGTTTATACTATGCAGTGAAGCATCACTGGTTTCAATGGATCAGCTAAAATCAGCATCTGGACCATCCAAGCGAGTTAGCATTCTTGATCTGTATCTCAGGGGTGTCAGTGTTGTCCCAAGTCATTAGAGAACTGTTGTGATAGGCTTCCACCTCTATTTTCCAACAGCAGCCCCTGCTGTTCAGCAGATAAGGTGCCTAGAGGTGTGGTTGGTTTAGGAATTAGGGCTATATGGAAACTGATCTCACTTCCAAGCATTGGGAGAACTACTTTCAGGTAACTTCTGTACTAAGCAACATAAGGCTGGTTGATTCGGCTAAGTGCATATTCCATATTATAAGTGACAAGATCATTAGGAGGACTAGGCTGAGCAAGCCCGGCAGCTATTCTAGATGAATCAGTGCCATTTTCCCCTTGTGATTCCCAGTTCTGTGGCTTCAAAGTCAAGTTGGTGATCTGGTTGACTGCTGTGTGAGTATGCGCACCCATATTTTAAGAGCAGTCCATCAATATGGAGTCTTTAAAAATCAGCAATTAAAGCAACTTGATATGGGATCATGACTTTAAATATACTAAAGTTGCTGGAGTAGTTAATGAAACTTTATTAAAAGTTTAGTAAATTGTGCAAGAGTGCCATTATTTAAATTAAGTCCAGAGGGTGGCTTATTAGTTTGGCTCAAATCCATGTACTTTTCAGACATTCTACATGTTTAGGAGCATTTTGTTGCAAATGAGAGTAGCATTGTGGAAAGCAAAAGAAATGAGTCACTCCAGCAACTGCTGTTTTAAAACTCCTGGGCTGGAAAATCTGTTACATTCTCTTCACTGAGTAGCTGTTGAAAGCACTTCAGTTTGTCAACTCAATCTGCAGCAGATAATCAGACAAAAAACTTTCAAGCACTGCACCTATATTGTGGCCAACTCCAACTCTGCAACTTGGCCGAATCCCATTAAGTCTGCATAAAGTCTGGAAACTCTTATTTGCAAGGGGGAAGATATAATGAGTTTTTAAGACAAAGTTATTCCTTGTTGCTAAAAGACTACTCTACACATAACTGGAGAGTTACTTGGATAAGATAAAAATGTTTTGAGGGTAATCAGATGGTATCTTCCCACCACCACAAGTTTCTTTTTTAAATCCCAAGACATGCAATCTGTTTTCTGCCTCCCCTGTTCCACCTGTCCTGATGATCACTGACTGTGGTTGATCCTATGGTCACATTAATATGGGGTCTCACTTTTAAGTTGCTTGCTTTTTACTTTGTGAGGGGAGTAGGAGACTAATCTCCTGATACAACCTCTGGTGCATAATAATGACTGATTTCGGCTTGGTAGAATTGGACATGTGTATGTAAAATTCCAGACAAAATAAATGTGGACAGACCATTTCTTCTAAGGTGTTTTTGGAAATCCAGAAACCTTGAGGTACACTATTCAAGGAATTAATCAGCTAGCTGTTTGGTTCTTCATACAGTTTCCCATTTTTTTACACATGAATCTACAATGTATAGATGCACGCAAAACTTTGTCAGCATTTTCTTATAACTCATATTTTCAGTTGCTGCAAATATACTGCATCTCATTCTTTTAGGTTAGATTCTACCATTAAGTGGTCTTGTTTGGTCTTGTTTGGTCTACTTGGTCTTGTTTCGGGGCCGTGAATTGTGCTTTACACTGTGTGCCCACTGTCATTCCACTTCCCTTCACTTAGCCTTGTTCACGGTTGAACATGCCTTTATACAGAGGAGTCAGGCTTCATTTGCACAAACATTTTGCCAATAATTCTTCAGTCTCTTGGCTTATTGTTAACAAACAAGCGTGCAAGTGTGCACAGATCAAGCATTTCTGCATGGCTAATGTAACCAGGAACTTACCAGGGTGGAAAACCTTCCTTACATTTAGACCTGAGCTCTAGCTTTTTGCTGCTCTAACAAGCCAGGTTATTCTTTGTGGTGTCTGTGTATCACACATTTTGGCTCTTTGTGCATAGATGCTGTAAGTCCTGACTTCAGCCTCTTGTCTTACTAGGGAAAAGACAAAAAGCCATCCAGGTTGAGATGTAATTAGTGCCCTGATATGTTCCTGTTTACCTTAAGTGCTCTGACTTACAGAAGGAGTCAGGTGGGAATGTTGGGCAGCGTGCAATGCACACCTGTTCATTATTGATAAGCCAGCATCCTTGCTTAGAGTTCTGCATGAATGTAGCCTGTAGCACACTTTTTCCCATTAAACTCCATTAAACTTTCGTTAGACTTCTGATAATGTGTCCATGACTTTCAGCATTGTGCTTGGTTTGCTTTGTGCTTAGTGAAAGGGTTGTTCATTTCACTTAATATAAAGGCAACATGGGTATTTATGCTAAGATGCATAGCGTCTATGTAAAGCAAACTGCTTGTGTTTGGACGAAAATTCAGTAGTGTGTACCCTAAAAAGTAATGAGCAAAAATGAACTGGAGTGGTATTTCTGACATGTATGAATATGTAAAACGTATTACATCAGCCTTGTTGGAAATGAGAGAGAGGCTTAGGGAACATAGTATACCATATTATTAAAAGACATTCACCAAAAGTCTAGTCTTGTTCCATCACAGGAGAGGAGTTGTCATGAGAGTGAGAGAGGAGTAGTTTTATGGTAATTGTTAAATGCTGGGACTAACGGTGCAAAATGCAGAAATCTGGGAACAGTGCATTAGATCTGCATTCTTTTCACCTGTTTTCACACTGCTGTAATGCAAAAAGGCTGCATCAGTAGCTCCAGCCTATCACAGAGCTGTGCCACATTTTATTGTGACTATTAAGCATCATTGAATTAAATGATCAGATTGGGCAGCCCTAACTTGCAGAGAAACTGCTGCTTGATAATAGACATTTACAATAATTAGTGACAGAATTTGATTTTGTCAGGGGAGAACAGGTTGACATTTGGTAGCAAGTCTGGCACATAAGTAACAAAGCATCCACATCGTTTTAGAATGAAGGGAATTTTATCTTACAAAATAAAAAGTATTTTGGAAAAAAATTCTCTGCAAAGATTGGCACTGCCTTCATCTTGTATCTAAATGGCCCATGCACGCAACAAGTCAATTCTTGTTTGACTATATGCTGCTAAATCAAATGCCAGGACCGCTGCTGTACTATTTTGTTTGAAAATGACTCTGGTTTGGTATAGTGCCTAAAAGGTGTGAAATAGAAAATGAGAGAAAGACATTCACATACACATCAGCCTTTTAAAGAGGAGAGAAGATCCTACCTTTCAAGATTCTGGAAATAAATGAGAAAATGCAAAGCGCATTTTCTTGCTTTGGGACTGAATTATGTTTGCAGAGATAGGGAATATTTGTTGCAATTTTGGAGTATTATATGCCAATTATTCTTACTGTTTCCATAAAGGAAATGAACAAATACAATCATTCTATAGTCAGTAATGGAAAATTTCCAGGAAAAATGTCCATGCTTTATTTTTCTATGGAAGAAAATCAATTTCATAAATTCATTAGGGTAGCCTAATGCAATGTTAGACAAGCTTGGCAATTTCACAGTTGTAATTCAAGTTTTTCAAATAATTGTCCCCATCAAAGAAGTACTATCTCCCTTTCTTGTTGATCTGGCTGCTGTCATTTCTTTGGTTGATGAAAGGGCCATTACAAAATTAATTGGAAATGTGTCTTTTATACATTAAGACATGTTGGCTTTTCTGCAGCATTTTAAGATGGGTCAAAGTTTTAAATTCCACAAGAGCTAGAGTAAGACCATTTTTCTCCCCTTGGATTGTTTTATACTTGGGAGAGGTACGAGAGAGGGATATCTACTTCCTCCATTGATAATTCACTTATCCTTGAAACACTCAAGGTGTGCAGAAGAATAGTATACATGGATTCATATATGATCATTTAGAATTCATAAATAGTTTTTATAATTTTACTATTTATCTTGAAACTCCAGTCATCAGTTTTATGCATGAGATTAATACTTTTGGAAATTTGTCTGGCAGTGTAATTTATTGGCCCAAGTCTGAATTGTTGCCCATTGGATATCCTGTATCTCATAGTGCATTAGATCACTGGCAATTCTTGTGGTGCCTAGATTTTATTACTATTTGGAAATCTTTACTCCCAGAGATATGTCCCTGCTCAAGTCGATTAATGAGATTACACAGGATATAGGCCAATGGGCATCTCTTAAAGTAAGCATTGTGAGCTAGAATTCCTCCCTTTGTACATTCAAAGCCACAGACTTTACTTACAAAATGTTAGTTATTGACCAAAGCATTTCCAGAAGCACAAACACCCATGCACAGAGCGGCTTGTTGAACCCAATCTAGTATTCACCTCCAAGAACTTTCCCTTCAGGAGTGGCCTTCTGAAAACAAGCACACCACCTCTCTGTGTTACAGTCCCCTAGTTGGACTGGCTTCCTCTGCCAGTGTTGCATCATGGGGTCAAGAGCCACCCCTGTCCTAACTGTACTCCTTTGTTCCAAGCCCCATCCCATTAGCTGTACATCTAGCCACCTTGAAACCTTGTCATAAAAATCCACAAGGTTTGCCTTGCAGGACCTGTTTTTGCAGAAGTGGTTTTGTGTGGCTGCCAACCTCCCTTCCCTGTCTAGGGTTACTCTCACTATCACTATTATGAGCCATTATCCATGAAGGATTTATGGGCAGAGGCATTATACCTGTGAAAACCAGTTGCTCTACAGCACCACAAGGGGATGGTTTATTGGCTTATGGAAGTCTTGTCAACAGGCCCTGAAGGCATCTGACTAGCTGTTGTGGGAAACAGATTGCTGGACTAGATAGGGTTTGGATCTTATGAACCCACTCTTAGTTTCATAAATAAAAGAGGAGGTTCATACGAGCCTGCTCTTTCAACGAAGTTCTTTTAGTCATGACAACTTCACTTCCTTTCATCTGCATGGCAGCAAGCAGGGCTTTTTTTGTCATAGAACGCACTGGAACGGTGTTCCGGCACCATTTTTTCCAATGGATTTTACAAAGTGATTTTGAACGGTGTGTAGCAGATCAGCAGCAAACATCATTAACATAGTGCCTGGGGGCTGCTTTTGTGTCTGCTATCTGATAGTGAGAAAGTGAGGGCGCTGGGCTTGGGACACTGCTCCGCTGCTTGGCTAGGGATTGGTGTGTGTGGTCGCATGCTGAGTGCTTATTGCCGGTGGCGACGTGAGTTCCGGCATCTTTTTTTTTTTACAAAAAAAGCACTGGCAGCAAGACTTTGCTACATGCCTACCATTAAGAAAGTAGCTAGAAAAACCGGATTTAAATGTCTGAAACTGATAAAATCTCAGCTTTACCTCGGCACAGTGGAAAATATGAAATGAACAAAAGACCTTTTCCAGTTTATTCCACATCATAAGGCCAAGGTTAGAAGCTGCTAACTCTTGTAAGAATGTTCCAATGACACTTCAGTGAAACCCTCATTGTTTCACTGTTCTGGAAGGATATATTACATGTTCACTGCTTCCATTGTAGTATACTAGTACTTTAAATTTGTCAAAGTATTATTGCTGAAAGTATAATACTTCTTTTGAAAAAGCAGCATGTATAGATGCTGTTCTGTTGTTAGCTTGCTCATTGCTCAGGGTTCATTCATCAATGTTCTCTGCAGCAGTAGTATTTTTTTTAATCTAAACTATAATCTACTCCTAAACCAGTGCTTTTTATAGACCAATTCCTGCAAAACCACTTTGACAATCATCCTTTCTATGGACTTACTGAATGCTCGCTCACAAATTCAACCTGAGACAGAAATATGTTGGCTGCTGGAATAACATTTATGGAATTAATTGGATGAAAACTCCTGCGTGCCAGAAAAAAAATGAATAATTTTAAATAGATTTTTAAAAAATCTGATTTGCAAGCTGCTACATGGATGTGAACTCATCTATCTGAAACACCACATGGAAGTTGTGGTAGATGCCAGAGGAGAAGATAAGTATTCCTTGCAAGTCAGACTATGGACATGGCAGCACAAGGGTGTAGCTGTGAAGGAACTTAACTTTCCTGTTCCTCGGAATGGGAATGGATGCAAGTCTGCCAGGCTGGTTGCTGGCTGCAAAACAAGCTCGTTTAGAGCTAAGTAAAATAAGCTTGCCTTGAGCTGCTGAATGTTGAAGTACGCTATTTCTAATGTGGGAGATTAAATAGTTTATCAGAAGCCAAGCTGCTAAAAGCCTAATTGCAAGGTTGTCTGAAACATCTTTTTTAACATGTATGAAGTACACAGTGCTAGAAAGAATAGAAAGTACTTTAAATATTCATTGCTTGTACTAGATGATGGATATGAGTCTCTCAAGGACCTCTGTGAAAAGATGGCTGGAAGCAATGCTAAAATGCTCGTGGGAGCTCGCTCCGGCATGCCGTGTGATCTCCAGCTGATGAGTACAAAGACCCTTGGGAGCTGAGTGCCTTTGAGCCCCTCAGCAGGAGTGAGTGGTGTATGCTGGGGAGAGTTTGGCTCAGTATGCCAACTCCAAGGAGGAATGAGGGGCTGGAGGGTTTCTGGAGGGGAGAAACAGGGAAGAAAGGAAGGGTTACGCCAGAGGAATGGTCACTGCGCTTGAGCTACAGTTGGAGAAGGAGCCACCTGTGCAAAGATCACGGGCCCACAAGGCATTCTTCATTCAGTTAGGGTAGGCCAACTTTGAGTCCTCATCTTGGTTTTTCTCTCATTTAAACATTTGCTTGTTTGTTTATTTTTATACTTGTCTGCTGCTAACTCTTCCAACAGGAATCTCTAAGTGGCTTACAACAATAATCAAAATGACAACCATTGAAAGAATGAAACAGTAAAATCGGCATATAAAGCAACAGTAGCAATATAACAATGGCCTTTCAAGAATGTAGCAAGTGAGGGGAGCAGCCATCTACATCAATATCAAAATACTGAATTCAAAATCAGTTATAATACCAGGAAAAATGTTTTCATCTGGTGCTGTAAAGAAAACAATGTTGGATACATTAATGTTGTGCATGATTCATTACATAAATGTATTACAAACACTTTGATTTACAATATGAAATTATAATTCATTGCATGGCCCTTGGGTTCTCTGTCAAAGTGCTCATGCAGCCCTCAAGGTCTGAAAAATTGGACTGCCCTGATTGAGATGAAAGCTGTTACTCACTGATTAAGTAACACAATGAACACATGATGTAGTCATGGAGATGAATTGAAGGCATCCATTTATGTCAGTAGGTAATTAAAAATGAGCTACCAGTAGCTGAATTTATTTGCTTATCACTTGTCATTGGTCATCTGTTAACTATTTTACCACCAGTGTTTGTGGTTATAAAAGAACTTGCATGCTACAGATTTATGTTAGATTATTGCTTCCAATTTTTTGACATTTAGAAATCAGTGCAAGCCACGGTTTCTTCTTTTCTGCCTCCTTCAGACTTATTCCTTATATCATATGTTTTACATGGGATATGCAACTGATAGCAAATGGTTTAAATTGTAAGCTGTAAAGAGAGATGGGAATCTAATAAAGTGTTGAGAGCAGCAAATCCCTTTTCAAATAGCAAGAGACTTGGGCTGCATATTTTTCATCCTGCCATTCAGAAACCAATTCAATCAAGAAAAACTTGCAGTTTTTTGTAATGGAAACGCTTTGATATTCTTCATTTAGCTGCTTATGTGCTCTTGTTCCTCTTCAGCTTCATAAAATAATTCCCTGAAGCAAATAATTCCCTTAAGCAAATACATGATAGTCTGATATTTATCTAATGGAGTGATTCCCAAAATGGGTGGTAGCACCTCCCTGGAAGTGGTGGATGATTCAGGATGGCAGTGATTGGTTGTTTTAAATTCCCAGTGGAAAGAGGCATGGGGGTTCCCAGGTTGTTGCCCAAGAGGAAAGGGGGCAGCAGCCTGATACTGATCTATTGGATGGCTGTATTTAGCAAGGCTAATGGAACTGATTTCAACTGCACGCATACCACAGTTTTACTGCTGTTGTGTATCACAGTGTGTCTCAACATTCCATAGCAAACATCTTTTGAAATAATCTTTGCTTCTTAATTAGTGAGATAATTAGTGCTTTCTGTATCATTGTACATATATACTTCATTTTACCTCTGCATTGAAAATAATATAAATCTTCTGTTTCAATTGTCCTCGTAATCATGTAATATGTATACAAATTCTCAGAATGATAGTAGTTAGGTTAGAAAAGAGGACTCATTTCAGATGTCCTGCTATAATCTATTTTGCAAACACTCCTCCACCCCCACCCGCACCCACATATTTGAAAAAGGCTGTGGTTTTGCGAGTGAGGTGCACAGTGCTGATCTGAAAGTCTGTACTGCCTTTCACCATGATATTCCAATCCAAGATTTTCTACTGAGTGTTTCATCTTTCCTGGCCCTCTTAAAAATATGTGTGGTGATCAAGCTGTTATTCACAGTTCAAGTGAACAATGCTGCTTTGAACATGCGTAACTCCTCTAATTTTGCCATCTCAAGGAAGATGCTACACTTTATTATCTTGTATGGTTGAGCTGGAGTTCATCTTGAAGTGCAGAATTCACCAACTTCCATATTTATGTTTCAGTGTTCAAGGGAGTTATTATAATCTGTGGCATTTTCATTCCTCATTTGAAAATGAGTGTTGAGAATGTTGATGTCTGTTTATACTGCATTCCCATGTTGTGCTAATTTACAGTGTTACATGTAAGCTTTTGAATTGTGGTGCTGGGGAGACTCCTGCGAGTCCCTTGGACCGCAAGGCAATCAAACCGGTCAGTCCTAGAGGAAATCAACCCTGACTGCTCTTTAGAAGGCCAGATCCTGAAGATGAAACTCATATACCTTGGCCACCTAATGAGAAGGAAGGACTTCCTGGAGAAGAGCCTAATGCTGGGAAGAATTGAGGGCAAAAGAAGAAGGGGAGGGCAGAGGATGAGGTGGCTGGATGGAATCACTGAAGCAGTTGGTATGAGCTTAAGTGGACTCTGGGAGATGGTGGAGGACAGGAAGGCCTGGAGGAATGTGGTCCATGGGATCGCGATGGGTCGGATGCGACGTCACAACTAACAACAACAACATGTAAACTAAGGAATCTTAATGCAGAATTGAAAGTCATTAGGAAAACCTGTTTATGTTCAGCCACAGGGAATGACGCCGGAAGTGGGATTCGTAAAACCCTTGTCATATTTGATAGAAGAATGGGATTGTTCCCACGAACCAAGCCTCTTAAGAGTAGCCATATTAGATCAGGCCAAAGCCCAATTTATCCTAGCATTCTGTTCCCATAGTGGTCAAGCAGATAGGTGCCAATGGGAAGCCTGAAGAAGATTGCCATCCCGTTCCTTCTCTGGAAAAATGGGTATAATGAGGCCTCATCCCTGTGCCAATCTAATTGCTTTGGCAGGCAGGTACCAAAGCTGTCCCTCTGCTGATCTCACAGAGCTGGCAGCTTGGTATTTGTAAAGGCAGTCCTTGGCTAACCTGAGCTGAACCTGTTTAGAGTTTTAAAGGCCACTAGTAGCACCACCAGCTGCTTGGGCTTCCTGGCTGCCCCCCCACCCCGATACCACCTGACCTTCTCCAGCTGGTGCTACCAAGGAATATTACTCCCTAGAATGTTTGAGAAATTGTGTAAAGCAGGTGGTTGTTTATGTAGAGAGATGATAGAACAGTTGCAGCACACATGTTGAGGATGCTGAAGGACCCAGGTTTGGTCACTGGCATTCCAGTTAAAAGGATCTTGGATAAAAGGTCTGAGAAAGATCACTGCCTGAAACCTTTGGGGAGATGAGTTCATTTGGAATGGATAGCAAAGGCCTAGATAGACCCGTCTCTCAGAAATGGGTAGAATAACACTCGGAACAAACCATTTTCATTGTATGTTAGAGAACTTCAGAGTTAAACATTTGAGTTTAAACACTTGAGTAATTTGTTCAGGAGAGCTGACAGTGCCGCAAAGGTGTCTCACCTGCAATTCTGCTGCAGCTGCTGTTTTTTACTGCTGGTCACAATAGCATGAAGCAATGGCAATTACATAACACTTCATTCTTCTCTCTTTAGGGCAAGAGTTGGATTGTGAAGCGGAGTTATGAGGATTTTAGAGTGCTTGATAAACATCTTCACCTATGTATTTATGACCGGCGCTTTTCCCAGCTCTCAGAGCTACCCCGTTCTGATGCCTTGAAGGACAGTCCAGAGGTAAATTTCTGATTTGGGTTGTCTTACTCAACTGTCCAAAAAATGAAGAGTTGATGCCAGATGGGCCGCAGTGAAAATAAGTCAAAATAAGAAGTTTGTCATATTTTTTTTAAACTAGCTACATGTGAGCAAGGAGAAGCTCATTGCTTTCTTGAGGATTTACCTTAGTACATGAGTGTTTGATGGATTTCTGAAACATAAGGAGAATTGGTAAATTATTGTGCATTATTGCACAATAGTGGGGCGGGAATATGTTTTCTACCTGAGGTAGAAAACAAGATGTCCTCTTTCCATACAAACACTCATTCTGTGTACAGAAGCTAAGCAGGCTAGCAAGGGAACCTTACTCATTGGTGATGGGTTGGTGTCCACCACCATACCTAAGGCTAGTGGGTAGAGTAGACCAAAACTTTTGAGAGGAGCTCTGTCCTCCAGCACCTTATCAGCACTTCCTCCTTCACTCCATCTGTTTCCTGAGGTGGCCACCTCAAGCTATCTTACGGTAGAATTAGCTTTGCAAAACCAAAAGAATCCATTCAGAAAAGAGGCAATTAATTAAAATCCACAGTCTTGCTAAATGAATTCATGTTTATATGATACATATTCATTAGAATTCAGCACATTTTCAGTGTTTTGATATTTCTCTGTTTTGTTTTTTCTCCTATAAGATGGCTAGCGAAAGGGCTGCAGTGTGTAAATGGGAAGCATAAGTGTTATTTAAGTAGCTGTGCATATGTTTGAAGCCCTGGAAGTTAATCAGAAACAAAACTAGAACTGTAATTGAGAGGCTTACAAGGACCAAAACTAAATGTTACAAGCAGTACTGCATGTTCAGCAGTTCTGAATCATCTTATTCTGTTGAAAATTACTAGTATCATTTGTTTGTTTATTTAAACAAGGAGAACTGACAAAAGGCCTGCAAACTTTGAGCAGCAGCAAAGATTGGTTAGACTAGTCTATTTGAGCAGCAAGAATACTAAAACAGCAATAAAAATTGCTGCAAAGGGAGATAACACAGCAGGAGAACTTAGAAGGGAATGAAAGGCAATGGAAAATGGAAGAGACTGGAGATGATAAAAGAGAATTTATACCTCTTGATGTGGGACAGTCCTGTAAATGAGAACAGGCATGGAAAAGAGATAGGTGAGGTAGAGATGAAATTGAAACCTCCTTCTCCCTGGCCCTTAAAATTAGTGTTCATGTGCATTATGCCTTTCCTCCAAATAGTTTCCTTTCACAATTAGAAATACTAATTTGTGTGTAACTCATATTGATGAACCCCAAACCCTCTATCCCTTAAAAAAAAGCAGTGCCCCCTCACCTTTTTAAAACCTGTACAACCATTTAACCATCTGTACAACCGCACTCAATTTTTCTAGGCAATCCAGAAACTTTAGTTGAATTAAGAATGATTTGAGTGGATGTTCAGCCTTGGAATTGGCAGTACCAGCACTAAATCCAGCTACATCATTCAAAAATCCACTCCTGCTTTTCTATAAATTAATTTACAGAGCAAACATTTATTTCTTCTTGTTGTTTTGTTGAAGACCTGCATCTGGAATGCAGTGTGAGCTGGCTAACTGGGGAAATCATTGGAATATATTTTATGGGTGAAAGGTGGAGACCTGGGCTGCAAAGGCTGTCTAAGCAACTGCTGCTGATGTCCAGGGGCAGGACATGGCTGAGGACTGACAGCAAAAAGGTGTTCCACAGAGGAAACAACATTGCACATGGACTGGGGGGAGGGGGCTGAGCACAAAGCACATGTGCACAAGAGTGAATAGAATTGGAGAGCACAAATGTCTACCAACATTCCAGCCCAAGCTAATATGTGAGAGTTCCTCTAATGTCTCCACTGGACAATTGGCCTATGGCATTCTTACTCAATAAGATCAAATGCTTTTTGCTCTCAGCTTTGTTGCATGATTTTGTTTGAAACTGCTTTCCAGACGCATGCCAAAAAGAAGACTTTAGGTTCAGGGTATCTAGCATGAGATATGTCAAAAATGTTTTAATTTGGAAAAGAAATCTTCTCATCTATGAATATTTTCATTGTTTATAGTACTGCATGTTTCACTGATATCTCTGGATGTCAGATTCATAGATTTTCTGGTGTAGTAGAACAGGAAAATATTTTTTGTGCTTTCTGCAACTAATAGTTGCTTTCAGCTACCTCATCGTGAAGTTTGGAACTTGAAAACTCTACATCATCCAAGTTAACTCTATTCCTATCTCTCTCTACCTCTCTCTCTCTCTCTCTGCTTCCTGCAGCTTGTCACTCAGATGCTGATGGCTTACCTGTCACGACTCTCAGCCATTGCTGGCAACAAGATAAACTGTGGTCCTGCCCTCACATGGATGGAGGTACTATAATGTGTATAGCATTGTGTTAGGTAATATTCCTAATTTCTGATAGCTTGCTAAGTGTTTCATATTTACCTTTGTGTAATTAGTGAGTGGAGCATATGTTTAAACAGCAGTGTTACCAACTTAGAAATCACTGCAGATACCAAAATATTCTTAGGTCTGCTTCTCGCACATTGCAGCAAGATGGTCTTTTATTTCCTCAGAATTCATTCTCTACAAGGCACTGCAGTCCGATGCATCAGTGGAGCAGTATGGATCATCTTACATTTTTAGGTGTGTCCCTAAATGTGTAACCTGGCCCTGAATTAGAGTGGTTTCCTGAACCTATCCTTGAACACTAGCAATTAAAATAGGCATTTTTAAAGTGGATAGAAATAAGATTTAAAGAGAGAACAATCAGGATAATTAATAAAAAGCACTCTTCCTTTTATCTGGCTTGGTGACGGCATACAAAACTTTTCCACCAAGATTATCGAATTCCAATGACAGAGATAAGTGATTGTAAGAAGGTTAGAATGAGGTGAAGTAATTGCCATAATATAAATTTATGTGAATGACCTTTTCGTACCGTAAATTTCCTTAGCTTGTTATTGATGTCTCCTTGTTACAATGAATGTTTATTTATAGACAGCTAAACATAGAGATATTTATTAAAACATGCTTAAATACCCTTTCTTATAGAAAATGGGTTCATTTGCTCTCTTCAGTTCATCATCTCCAGTGCCTATGTTATATTTTTGTGCTCTTTCTACTGGGAGTTCGTCAAGCTTTGCTGACTCTATGTCATATAAACTATTAACATAACCCACTCACAGAGCTGTATCTCTTCAGCTGCCTTACTGTCTTCTGTATCCTTTGTTACAGATCGATAATAAGGGGAATCATCTCCTAGTACATGAGGAATCATCCATCAATGTTCCTGCTATTGCAGCTGCACACGTTATCAAGCGATATATTGCTCAGGCAGCAGATGAGCTGTCCTTTGAGGTAAATAATTAAAGCAATACATAGATGCACACACACGTTTTCAATTGAAGAAAAAGCTCTACTTTTTATACTCTCTGTGTGCTTATCAAATATGGATTTTGTAGAGTTTTAAATATCTGAGTGAGTTGTTGTGCTTTTTGAACTTAGACTGATCCCTGCAAAGTAGCTTTGTGGAAGGCAACAAGCCACCCTAGTAACCCGTGGCTTGCTGTATGAATGGTGGGGTTGTTCTGTTGCTTGGAATTGACTGGTTGACACCATTGTGGGTACCATTTGCTTGGCAAAACTCCTTGCTGTGCTTGGCAGGAATTACAGGCACCTGCCCATATTGGCCATATCAAAAGTTCCCAAGATGCACTTGTGGGCAGCTGGCTCTGGCTTCCTTTACTCCCTGCTGCACCCATGAAGCCATTCTCCCTTCCCCACCCTTTGAATTGTGAAAGCCAGCAGTGAAGCCATCTTTCCAAATCTCCACATGTAACCCAAGGCACAGGTGATCTTAGCTCACAAAAAAAAAAAAAAAGCTAAGATGGATCATTCACCCTCTTTGTGGGAAGATCCTCAAGGTTTTTTGGAAGGGACTAGTATCTTATGGATGCCCTAATTTTTGTACTTCTTTCTGTGATTATACCATCTTGAGAACAAGCAAAAAAGTACATGCATTTTTCCTTTTAAAATTGTCTACGTTAACTACTTCAGTAAATGTTCCATTTTTCAAGTGGGATTTAGAACAGGTTAAAATGGCCAAGAAGGATACAGGTATATAGATTACATATCTGTATATTTCTCTGCCAAAAAAATATTTTTAACCTTTTCTAAATTCCACTTAAGAAATGAAGTTTTACCTTGGACACCTGTTAAACCAGCTGATACCTGAGAGTCATAGAGATCAATGAGACATACAATGCTGTAAAGAAGGAGAAAGTGAATGAGAGGATTTTTTTAATCTTCCAAACTTTGAGTCATCTTTTGTTATACACCATAAAATCTAATATCTCTATTTGACATGAATTTCACCTACAAAATATTATATCTGCAGTCCTAATCATCTGGATCACAGATATAATATATCTGGAAAGCAGCTTTAAGCTAAAACCCTCCCCAGCATACCTGGAGCAAAAACGTATTAGATCATGGACATAAGCATAGCTGGGGCCAAATGTCTACAGAGAGATTGCATTACAACAGTTAAATGACCCTGCCAGAATTATTTGGGCTGGATTTTGGAGAGGCCGATAACTGGCGTTCACAATCTGAAGCGAGACAGGCAGAGTGGGGGAACTTTAAAGGGAAGAAGCAGCCACAATGAGCCTGAAACAGCTCACAATTGTGATGGTGGCAGAGACAATTCTGACCTCACACGATGTCCCTTGGGATTGCTCCACAAGGATTGAGGGGGAGGAAGGGGCCCAACAACCCATAGTACGTAGAATGGTTTATAAGGCACACCATGGGTTCTTTGCAAGGCAGCCAACCAACCAGCCATGCCTTGTAGCTACTACAGAGTAGTATGCTGTGTGAGCATACAAATTAAATCAACCTGTACCCAGCGGGAACAGATTTGTTAAGGAATCCCTTATCATGAACTGTAACTAGGAAGAAGTTACCTCTCTCTGTGCGCTGAACTACTCTGGTCATTAAAGAAAACGGATATGTGAGCACAGATTAACAAATTATTTTCGTTGCATTTGGGCATAAAAATAAATGACCCACTTTGATCTATTCCAAAAAGCTTATTGTGTGTTTGAGCTTCTTTCAAATTCCAGATTCATACTGGCAGCTGTTCAGTAATGAGAACTAGAATTAAAATATTCTGATTGGTTTTGAAAACTGTACTTTTCATGCAATACCCATTAAGTGTCTTATGTGGGTTTTCTGTGCTTACTGACTGTACTGCTGCAGACATGCTTGGGAGCAGTATTTCCAGTATATCAGTATGTTCAGTGTGTTATTCATTTCATATATATTTTTGAGAGATTTGACCAATGTCCAGGTTTTTTTGTAGGCAACAAAGGCTGGCTTAAATATAATGTGCTGTAAAGCAAATGGTGTGTTCCACAGATACCTATTAAAACTCTAAAATGTTTGGTTTTCATAAAACACACACCCACGTCCCTCCAGGTAGCAGAGATAAGCCTAAAAATAGATTATCTGAAAGACTGAAAGGGCAAAGAGTAAGTGATGCTCATGCATTGATTGAGCCTCAGCAGCATCATTTGCAAGTACTCAGCGACTCATTCAAGCTATGTTAAATGTTTTATGTTGGCCAAGTGGTCTCAAAGGAATTTTTAAATGGCCCTGCTCATCTTTCCATCCTGCTGAGAAAATTTTACATTCCCTTATTGCATTGTTAGTTTTAACTTCAAGGAGCATGTCTTTATGAGGTCACTCTGAACTCACTGACAAAAGAACAAGCCGGGACAAAGACATGAACATATCAATGTGTATGAATTCAAAAGAGAGTAAGGCTTGTTTTTTTTCTTCTTCTGGGAAATATTTATCTCAATCCACACTTCTGATTTAATGTGAATAGCTTTTGGCCTCTATTATCTAATGTGCATATTCCTTATGAATATATCAAAATGTGCACTATGTGGCATTATGCATTAGCTCATACTTTAATAATCTAAGTACAGATGCCGTATAGGTTGAGGCTACTGCTGTTCGTTCATAAGTGTATTTGTTTTTGTCTTTTTCGCTACAGTAGAACATAATGCTTTTATCAAGACAGCTGTTCTTCATCTGTCTTGATCCTCATCTTTTATGTTGTTCCTTTTCAGGTGGGAGATATTGTGTCAGTCATTGACATGCCTCCAAAGGAATTGACCACGTGGTGGAGGGGAAAGCATGGATTTCAGGTAAGCTCAACTGTTTGTTCAGTTAATATTGTGGAACCTCAAAAATTTCTCATTGCATACATTCTGTGGAGGTAGTAGTTATGCTGAACGATCATTTTCGAATACTTTGGACTGTGATGCCCACTTTTATATCTGATTTGGCACTAAGGAAAGTCCCATGCATGATACTTTTAAAAAGGACCTTTTAAAAATCAGCCCGCTTCTGCAGAGGCTGGAGAATTTGCATTCTTGGATGTGAATTCTAGGTATCCTTTGGATTGGGAGAAACATCTGGAAGATAGGAATACTGTAGGGTCAGACTTTGGAATCCAGGATACCAGATTCCCTATAGGAAATGGCCAAGTTAATGTTAGCAATTATGTAGGAATAATTTATAAGCACATGCATTTTCTGAAGGCACTTGCTTGGAAGACGTCGAATCCAATATTCTCGTACTCATTGCAATTGTATGGGATTCTTCTTGGTACAGTGATCTCAGAATTGGGGAAATGGATTCCTTGTTACTTTGGAGATGTGGAAATGAGGATAGGAAAGCCGCTGTTCCTCCTGCTGTTCTTCCATTGCATTTACAGCCCACACTTCTTCCTCTTCCGAGGAAACCAAGGTGGCTTGCAAGGCTCCCCTCTTCTCCATTTTATCCGCGCAACAACAACCATGTGAACTGAGTAAGCTGGGAGATTGTGAGTGGCCAAAAGTCACCCAATGAGCTTCATGACTGAATGGGGTCTGGCACCCAGATCTCCTGAGCCCCAGGTCAACACTTTACCACTGTACCAAACTGGCTTCCAAAGTTATTTGAACTTTTTAGGAGTTTTGTTTTATTTGTGAGTTTGCCATCTTCTTCTTCTTCTTCCCTGCCTGTACTTAAACAGGTGAACCAATACCTTAAAGGAGAGAAAATTCAGTACCTGTAAAGGAACCTACGAATGAAATCCAGAAATGAGCCCAAATGAATTACTGGGGTAGTGTTGGGTAAGGTACAAGATAATACATGGTGGCTTTATTCAACACAGAAAGCAGCTGGTGTTAAAATATGTGCCAGGCGACTTACGTGTGGCGGCTGTGCCTCTCTATAAACATGCCTGGATATGGCGGCTTAGACTAGTAGGAGTTGTAGGACAAACATCTGGAAGGCCAGAAGGCCAGCTCTGGTCTATGGTCACCAGTCAGGAGTTTTGACTTTGAACAGGTCATTATTAATCTTTCTATTATTAGCAATATGTATAGACTGCTTCTTGTTTTGAAGAAATCCCCAAGCCGTTTACAAAAGAATAAAACTGCGTGCATGCATACTCACACACTCACACTCTCTCACACACACACCCCTCATCAGGTTGATATAAAGCAGCCCAGAAGGGGTGACATTCGGGAGGAAAAGCTCCTTGAGGGATCTGGTTCAAGTGCTCATACATGGTTGTGTATCCTACTCCAGACAGCTTCAAGTATAGACGTGCTTCCTAGAGAATCAACATCCGAACCAAACAATCATTGTGTTTCATCTTTTCATGTTTGTTCTTTCTCTTTCATTAAAAAAGGAAACATTTTTAACATTGTGTTACTGCATGAGTACAGAGGGTTTTAAGGGGAAAGTGTGATCTGTGGAGGGACAGAGATTAAGGCCTCAAAATGCAAAACAGCAGAAATGATTGGTGATGACATATAGCCCCCAGGACCATCAGGAAGGGAAATTAGAGCGTTATGAAAAAGGAAAGAGCTTAAAATAGAATGTACTTAGACATCAGTAGTCCTGAATGTGATAGAAAGCAACATTAAGAAATTAAGGGTGGAAATTAGATACAATACATGACATTTCGAGGATGCTCAACCTGTCTGTGGCAATAAACATCTTTCTATGATGATAATGATGTTCTCTGTTACTTGTCCAATATTAAGACTCACTTCCTTCTTTTCTTAGGATAATGCTGATACTGATGATGATTCTAACTTACAGTATCTGTAAGCCAAGTGTTCTGCTCCATGTCGGAATGAGGAAGCAGTCATTATTTACAAAGACAGAAGTATTGATAACTGAACTAAAGGTTCTAGGGGTTTTGCATGTGTTGTGTTAAGAACATGTGCTTAGAACGGCATCAAACTGCATTGATGAGCTCTTTAGTATTCCTCTGTTTCTGCTCTGCTGCCTTACACAAAGTCATGCAAATACAGTGCCTCATAGAAGTATTCACCCTCTGACTTTTATGCATTTGTTTTATTTATTTACATATTTATTTATTTCATTTTTATACCACCCAGTAGGTGAGGCTGTCTTTTTCAATAGGGGGCCAGTTGAAAGGCTGCGGTGACTGTTGCGGGCTGGTGAGGTGCCGTTGGGCTTGCGAGTCCAAAACCATCTCTGAGCGAGCGAGCAAGCCACCGCCTCCCCGCCCGTGTGGCTAGTGCACACACGGGCGGCGAGGGGCAGCGCGGGCTGGATGGATGGTCATGGCGGGCCGGATCCATGCCACGAGCCGTAGTGTGAAGACCCATGACCTAGAGGATATCATAGTATATGGAAGGGGGCAAACAGGGTGTTAGATTGAACGTCCTGATCAATGCAGGGCCCAAATTTAAAGCATCCATAACAGGTGACTGTCCAGCTGCAGCTTGAACGCTTCCATTGTGAGGCAGCCTATGACCTCCCTAGGTAATTAGTTCTATTGTTGCATTGCTCTAATGGTCAGGATGCTTTTCCTGATGTTTGGCTGGAATCTAGCTTCTTGTGACTTGAGCCCATAATTCCATGTCTTTTGGGAAGATCAAGAAGAGATACTGACCCTCCCCTGAATTATGATCTTTCAAGTACATGAAGAATACTATCATATCTTCCCTCGGTCTTTTCAAGGTTAACATGTCCAGTTCTTCCAATCTCTCCTCACAGAGCTTTGTTCCAAGCCTCTGATCATCTGAGCATTTTTCTTGCCTTCCTCTGAACCTTTTCCTGGATTGAACCCTGTGATAACCCTCTTGTTAACCTCTCCCCAGTTTGAGACAGTGCCATTGTTAAGCAGTTTCTGAGTCTGATTTTGTAGCCAACTCTGGCTCTACCTGGTAGTTGTTCTAGCTGCTCTACTTTTAACTAGTTTGCTAATCAGAAAATCATATGGCACATTGTCAAAACCTCTGATAAAGTTAAGATAGATTATGTCCATTGCGTTACCATGGTCCACCAGGGAGGTTGCTCCATGAAAAATGAGAGCAGATTAGGTGGAAAGGACAAAACCATGTGAGCTTCTTAAAATCACTGCATTTTTTTTCAAGGTGCTTGCAGACTCAACTGCTTTATACTCTGCTTCACAATTTTCCCAGAAATTGATGTCAGACTGAGTGGTTCTGACCACTGAAGTATATTACACTTTGGTTGTAACTATTGTCTCATTTCACCTTTGTCAGCCAAGAGTATAAATTGGCGTATTTATTTAGAAAATTTCTAGGCCGCCCCATTCACCGAAGCCTCGGGGCAGCTTACAAAGGCGTATACGCCTTTGTATATTTTTATATATTTGTATACTACTTTGGCAACAAATGGAAGGCCATTTCTCCTTTGCCTTCCAACGCACCCAGGTAAAATACTGCATTGTAGGCCAATGGCCCTTTTTCTGCAGAACTGTTATAACATGGCTTCACGTTTGGCTGTATTCCAATACCATCTTACATATGTTGCAGTCATGAACTACCATGTATCTCTCTTTGCCACAGGTGGGATTCTTTCCTAGTGAATGTGTTGAACTAATTAACGACAAAGTTCCACAGTCTGTGACCAATTCCGTGCCAAAGCCAGGTATGTGCACATGTATTTTAATGAAATGCATATAATGTGGTAGAATGTTTTTAATCCCTGTTTGTCTCATTGTGGTTTCCAGTCGATTTTGCATACCTTGGATACGTTGTTTAATTTATGCTAAGCATCAGCACAAAAGTTATTTCACTGTATAGACCCATGCTGTATAAATATTTTAATTTACCCTTTGATTGTTATATAAATTTTGTAAGGTTTCAGAGTATTCTTAAAACTACTAGTCCTCTTCACAAGTGCTGGTTAGTGTAAGATGTTGCTTCTGCTGTCAGTGTTTTTTGCACATTGCTGTACAGAAAACAGTGATGTCTGAAGTTGATCATTTAAAAATGATGATGGATTTCATAGCTTCTCAGCCCCTTCTCCTTGGCTCCTAATTTTATTTATATTTTTTTCCTATACCATTCTTTAGCAGACACTCTCAGAACAGTTTAATAGTGCTTGGTTTTACAATTAAAGTGCAGATACGAACACGTGCTACATTCCCCCCCTGCCACACATGCTCACAATTTCATCCCATCTTATTGTTTCTGGACGGCGACTTTTTTGTTAGTTTCCGTGAATGACTAGTCTGCCTTCTAGTATGAAAATATTTCCAGGGTTGTTTATTGAAATCAGGGCAAGAAAAACAATGGAATCAATCATTCATCTAGCAAATACAAACTTGAATGCACACAGCAGCAGTTAAAACAATTAAACCACAGATGAAAGAACAGGAAGATCAATAACCATGGAGAAATAAATGGTCCTTGTCTGATATTGAATAGAGATTGGAGTCTGTGCCAAGTGAGCTTCGCTGGGGGAAACTTTCATAAATAGGATGGCATATCTGAGGAACTTTGCTTTCATTTCCTCCCTGCCTCATCCCAGACACATTTCAGTGTAGATCATGCTTCACTACCCATGCTTCAAACTGTATAGAGCTTCTAAGTGACAATACTTTGAGCTGTACCTGGAAATTGACTAATGCAGTTGTTTAACCACTGGTGCACTCGAGTCCTAATAACCTGTCCCGGTTCTGAACCAAGGGTCAAGCTACATGTAAAATATGAAAAATTTATACCATCTGAAAAGAAACCAGTGTATAGGCCAGATTACATGTGATCATCTAGTTTTCCCTTGTGTACATGAACTTTAAACTAGAAATGGCTGACATGGAGTGTGGTGAATGAATCTGGATTGAGTCCTTGTTTTGCTGCAGCCCTAGTCCTGATCTCATGTAATTTCCATGGGGAGAAAGGTTCTCCTGTGGGGTATACCCTCTGTCCTGGCTATTTCTGAAAGAAAAAAACTCATCCCATGTAATCATTGTCAAGGGCACACCACATGACCAACCACATTTAATTTGGCTCCTCCGGCCGTACTGTTGAATAATCTCAAAGTCGGTCCCCCAAATACAAAGTAGAGGTTTGGGCTTTAATTACTTGCACTGACTCCACTCCCACTGCAGGATAAGCCATTTTTGAAATAGGAGAAGTTTCCAAAGCATTTTATTAGATATATATTCCAGGCAGTCCTTAGACTTAGAGCAACGGTGACATTATATCATCATATATAAATCTGGTTTGGTAATCACTGTATTAGGCATTATTACTAATTCAGTTTCTGTCAAACACAGCCAGCTCCCATTTTGCTTGAAACTGCCTAAAAGCTTGATTGATTTTTAAGTTGTCTAGGAAGAAATGAAAAAAAAAAAAAAATAAAACCCACCCAAAAAACCATAAATGCAAAGCTTTTCTTTCAAGAACCATGGGTTTTAGGTTCAAGCCCACGATCCTTGGCTCTTGTGGCATGATCCATTGAGTGCCCATAGCTCAGCAGAAAGACTAATTCCATACTTCTGTAACCATGCAAGAAAAAGCTTGGTGCTTCTAGAATTGGCAATTGGGAAGCAATAACAAGGCAGTATTCTGAGCTACTCTTGAACTGTGAAGCTGATCATTCTGCTTACTGTCCTTCCCACCATCCAATTGTAAGGACAAGGCTTAGGGTATAGATTCCTTTACAGGAAAAGAACATGATTTAGTAGGCACATGGAGGAGAAAGGAGGGATGCCATTTTCTCTGACTCTGGCTACTATATCTAAAGTACAGCAATTCTTACTCTAGAGGGCCCTTGACCTCCAGGGACATCACGCTGTCCTTGTGGAGAAGAAAGGGACTGCAGTAGGAAGGGAGCTGTGCTTGCATAGCCCTCAGATCCCAGGTGCTGTTGTTTTTATAGGGAGGGGATCTTTGCACTTCTGGTAAATAACCATAGTCATAACTACCACCATAACCATATTAATAACCATAACCACAAACACAGCCATATTCATATTCCTATCCATAATCATAATCATTTTGATAGTAATTGTTTATTCCAGGAAGGAAAGCATCTGAAAAGAAATACTGCAGAAGTATTTCTACACACCCTCCACATGCAAAAGCAGCAGAGCAACTTCAGTTAATCCTACGACTGAGTATGCTGAATATGCTCCTTATGATTAGAAGTGTTTATAATCATATAGTTCTAACTTTATATCAAATAGTTCTAAAATGACAAAGAAAATAAAAACCTTTATTCGGCTCCTTGTGTAAACAATGCATGCTCCTTTTTGGTGTAATTCAATTTCTTGTGTTTCAAGAAGGTTTGTTCATCTTTTGGCCAGTAGTGTGAAGGTTAATAAAGAAGCAGGAGGTCCTCTCCTCCTCCGCTTGTCTGTTCTGTTATGTTGGGTATCATCTTTTTTGTGTCTTCCGTTTTCTGCCAGTATTTTGATTATTAGCCATAGTACTAAAGGTTTTTCAAAGAGCATATAATTAACTTAGTGTGAATGTCCTGCATGTGTCATTGTTAACTTGAAGCATGGTGTTCATCTCATTCTATATCTGCATATCAGTTCCTGCCTGCAGAGGGTTTGTTTGATTGATTGATTGTTATGGGGAAGGAAGTTGGAAGATGCTAAGAACAGCTTGTGCACTTTGGTGTTTCTAGCCTAGAAAAACAGAAAATTTTCATTTTGTTTCAAAACTCTTAACTTGAGTTTATTCCATGCAGAAATACTAGTTGAATGAAGTGCTGATTATTTATATTATGAATATACTAATTCATGTTGCAAGACCTAGTAAAATCTTAACATAGTGGCCTGCTAAAGTAGGTTTCTGTTCTTATTATATTTTTTGTTAAATATTTTTGTTGTGCCTAACAATATCGTATTACATGTATACAATCAAAATTTGGTTTATCCAAGTTTAATTAGAGGATGTCCATGAGAATTTGGCAGTCTTGCTAATCATTAGTTGGACTCATTGCTTCATCTCTGGCACCTGTAAAGCAAACCTTACAAATGTTGAAAGCATTGAAAAAGTTTGATCTTGTGTGCGGAAACTGTTGTACATGATGACCAGGGAGCTGATATCTGCTGCAATTTCAGGCAGCTATCGTGAGCCAGATGTTTTGATTCACCTCACTGAAGTTTTGTAGTGGAAATGCTTGTGTATGGGTTCGTGTAGCCTGTAGAGTAGAATCTGTGGACCTCCTGATACTGGACACAAAATCCAGTCAGCCCCAGCAAACATAGGCAATGGTCAGGAATGATGGAAGCTAGAATCCATAAACGTCTGGATAGCCACAGGTTCCCCATTGGACTAGAACTAACAGGTAATTCTCTTCCTAGAATACTGTTATCTCCTGTCACCAAGTAACTCTGCACTCTTGTTTACATTCCCAAATGGCAGTAAACAAACAAAAGCCTTCTTTCGCACAGCAGTCAGAAAACAGGGTGGGAGCTTGCCCACCAACTGAACTTGGTGGGCAAAAATGGTTCTTGGTGGAGAAGAACAAACATGGTGGTCTGTCCTGCAGGACACTTTGTGTTTTCAGCTTCTAATGAGTCCATTAATATGAAAGGCATCTGTCATTTATGAGATTATTTTACCCTCTCCCCATATATAGCTTTGGTTTTAAATAGTGCATCTATCAAATTCTTTGGTCTTTTTTCCCTTTTTCAACCATTATGAGTAGTACTCTGACTTAGCTGGGAGGTTGACCTGGTTGTACAAGTATAAGGCCTTAAAAGGAAAGTGGCATAACAAGATCTAAAAAAATAGGAAGTTATTTCTGGTTTAGAAATGGTTACTATCATTCTTCTGGGGTAAAATGTCTAATTGGTTTTGCACATTTGACTTGCATTTTATTAAAAAATATACAATTGGCTTTTTATTGCATCCTTCAAAGCTGTTAACACAACTGCGATATGGCATCCTGGGAACCTATTAGAAACACATCAATAGCTGATCACAATCAGCAAAGCAGAAGATGCAAAAACAAGGAATGCATCTCCACACAAATTAAATAGTCCACAGGCATGCTTGAAGAAGCTTTCACAGGAGATAGAATTCAAACTTATGGAGCCTTACAAGAAAATCCACACAGAGAGAATCTCTAATCTCAGTAAGATGATTGATATGACTATCCAGAAAGTGTGACACCACTGCCTCTCACTCAGTTAGTGTAATCCAAATTCAGTTTAAGAGGGTTCTCACTAGAGCTTGGCTCTAGTGTACAGCGTTTCCCCCACCATCTTCTAAGAAAAACACCCTTACTTCTGGGGAGAGACTTATAGAGGGTTCCCATCACTGCAGAAGTTTGGCTTATGCTTGGTGCATGGGAGTCTTCTCCTGCTGGGAAATACTGAGTTTGTAGTCAGGCTGTGTGATTTCTGGCAGGAAAAGATGTTCTGCATATCACTTGTGCTGACCTTAGTGCTTTGCTGCCCAATCCCATTCTCCAAGGGGTAGCAAGGAAGGAGAAATGGAAGCTACATTGGAATGTTCAGCTGTTCTTGTTGAACTCTCATAACTGCCTGAAGCTTTCTGAAAGATTAAATGGAACACTTGAAACTCCAGTCTATGTTTAGGGCAGGTTGAGGAGCAATCTCCATGTATCACTGTTGTGACCACCTGGTGTATTAGGAGTAGAGCTACTGTATCTTAGTGAATCTAGTTCCTCCATCATTGTGCTTTTGGTCCAGAAGGGTTGGCATCAAAAGCTACAGGATGAGCAAAAGCCTCACAGTTCCCCTGATTAAGGCCTCCAACCAGAAGGATAGCAAGGCAGTTTAAGCTCTCACCCCAGCTGGAAGCCATGTTGAAACGGGTCAAGATAATTTGTTTCCTTCAAGAGCTCCTGGACCTGTCCAGGTACAGCCAATTGTGCCAGTTTCCCTAAAAAAATGGGAGAGTTTCCATGCAGGCTTGTAAACCTCCCCCTCCCTCAACCTCCCCATATTAGAGTTATATGTCAAAAACAGCTCTTTTTTTATGGCAGGAAGATGCATGACCATTTTCATTTTCAACATTTTTATTTTTCTTCTCATTTCTCAAGGTGCACAAAGAGAAAAAAAACAAAGCAGCTGTACTGGCTTTGGCTTTAGTGGGAAAAAAGCTCAAGTGTACACAGTGTTGAACTTGTTTATAAATTTTGGGTTCTTTTTCTGAATGTGTCTTTGTGTGTTGCACTTAGAACAGCCAACCTCACATTGTCACATAACTGAATCAGGTCATGTTTATGACGTACCTGCATTTTGCTGCTACAGTCCTACTTAAATGCTGGGTGTCAGAAGAGATGAGGGGCACATGAGTACAGCTGTGGAAATGCTCGGCACAGGTAGATTCAGGTCCTTATTCATTGTCTGTGTTCCAAAGAAATGTTTCTGAAATCTTTTAACATGGAATTTTCCTGTTTTTGAAATGGATGCTCATTTTATTTTGTTTTTTTTTCCCTTTTGGATTGTACGTTCCCAGTCTCCCCCGGCCATGGAGCCCGTCCAGCGTCCTGGAGCTTCTTCCCCCCTTGTACGTTTCAGTCATTCTTGTCATCTTTATATACAACTGGGTTGGTATCCATTTTAGGGATTTACACAGCAGTCAAAGTGGAATTTATTTTACTTACTTAGTATTCCTTCAAAATTTTGAGCATAAAACAAACAAAGAAGAGGTATGGCAAAAACAGGTATGGCAATAAACCGATTCTTTTCTTGTCCCAACTCAAATATATTTCTGATTTTTAGAGATAGTGTTACTTTTTGTTGGAGCCCACATAAAAACCAGTTTGTGAAATCATATTGCAGAATCAGAGATGTGTATTCTTAATTTTAAAATGTCATGTGATCTTTTAAATTCAAGCTCCACAATTAAAATATTGTTAAAATATGATTGATTAGTGTTTTTGCAATAAGCCTTCTGATTTCCCCTCAATCTTCAAAATGAAACGTAGAAATATCTTCTTCAAATACAGCACCACAATTAATGATTTGGTGTTTTTACCTCTTCATCTTGAGAAGCAGTGGAAGAGATTATTTTATCAGCCTTATGAATGGCACAATTTATGCTGTTAAAAGAGACGTGCTATTAATGTGAACTGCAACGTAATTCATATGGAAGGAAAAGGAACACTGTTCCTGTGCAGTGCTTTAGGGAAACAGCTTTATTTTATTGAAGGATTTCATGGAAATTATTAATGCATCATTTGACGCTTTAGTGGTAGTAGACATCCATATTTTTTGTTCTAGAAGTAAAACAGTCACAGAGAGGAGATACCACAGGAGACAAACTAGAAGGCAAAGTGGTCATTTTTTCAGCATAATGCTCTATAAAGCAGTAGTGGGACTTTATAGCTTTTTTGTCCCTCTTGAAAAGGACATTAGGTCTGTATCGTGTGGACCAGAATTCTAGCAGGAAAGCATAGAGCAAGAGCAGCAAAAAGGAATCTGTGTTGGCATAACATCTGTGGAATTACCACTGAATTGCACAGACACACATGCTTCCCTTTCTTCTTATCGGTGTCTGGCCAAATCAGTGTGAAAAAATGTGAAATGGCTCTTCAGCGCAAATGGAAACATGTGTAAGCTTGATGGACTTCCTTGAAATTTGTAATGGAATGAGAAAGAAGTGAAGGCGGTTTGTAGCATGATTTAATCATGGTAGTACAGCTAGATTCTTATAGGTTGAACTAGTGAATATGGTCATGCCATATAGATTTGTGTGTTGCTATGCTGACACTACAGCATCTGGCACACACAAATGTATTTGCATGCCTAAGTTGATGTGTGCTGCAACACCTTCTGTCAGCTGCATTTATCAGAATCACAGCTGTGTACATAAACACCTAATGCCAAAATACATACACATGCTTGTTCAACATACTATGTTTAATAAAACATGCTAGTCAGGCGTTTCAGACAAGATGTGAATTTTAAGATTGTTCTAAAGGCCCTGGCAGGCCTTACAGAAAGCTCCATCATGTCATAAGCTCCAATATGTTGTGGGTAGAACAATTCTACAGTGCTTCTTGGCAGTCGGAAAAGATGCATCATAAACTTCATAAACTTTGATGGCCAGGACACACTTTGCGATGCAGTAAGAAAAGGCTAGAGATTTCATTTCTGCATAGAGGAAAGTTTGAGCATACATTGAGCAATATCAGGTTGGATCTGATGCTATAATTAGAGGTGTCAGGCAGTTAGTTATGATCCAGGAGTTACATTTTTTACATTTACATCAGTATTACAGGGGTGTCTATCACTTTGATTCTCATATCTGTAAGAAAGAAACTAATAAAGCAACTCTTTCTGGAACCAAAATTTTGACATGCTACTACATGAATGCTGTCTTGGCAGATCAAGGTGCTGGTGTCCAGCATTTTAAAAAATTAATGTACATTTCATTTTATTTACTTTTGCTTTAAATTTGTCATTTTCTTGCCTCATTCTCCCACTTCCCCATAACCACATGCAGATCTGGAGATGGATAGTGTAAAGCCAGGTTCAGCATGTGTTTCAGATCCTCTGAACCAATCCCAGCTGAGCTCAGGTAGAATACTTTTAGTTAACTATTGTCTCTAAGTGTTCTAACCCAGACCCTAACATTGTGTGTTCTAGTAATAATTACTAATGGATAGAGGTTTGATGGTAGATGGTAGAATATAGAAGTAGTTATGTCCTGTGGGATGACCTTTGCTGAGAGGAGGACAGGGGGAGTGTGTCCCTGCTTATTTTCCTGGACCTCTTGGAGATCCCATTGGTCATGATATCCCTCTTGATAGGCTGACTGAGTTGGGAGTTGGGGGCACTGCTTGGCACTGGCTCCACTTCTTCTTGGCCGACTGTTTCCAGAAGGTGCTATCGGGAGAAGGTAGCTCTGCGCCATTGCTACTACACCATGGAGTGCCATAGAACTCTATCTCCCCCATGGCTCTTTAACATCTGCACAAAACCACTGGGAGAGGTTATCTAGAGGTATGGGCTGGAGTGTGTATGCTGATGACACTCAGCTCTACCTCTTGTTGTCACATGATCCAGGTGAGGCAATGACAATTCTGAACCAGTGCCTGAGCAGGGTGTTGGACTGGAAGCGGGCAATTAAACTGAAACTTAAGATGGAGGTTAAGTTTAATTAACAGGATGGAGGTTCTGCTGGTAGGTGGGTCCTCAGTCCAGATGGAGGCTATTTGATCTGCCCTTGACAGGGTTCCACCCCCCTTAAAGGACAGGATCCAGAGTCTGAGGGTGCTTCTGAACCCAGAGCTGTCCTTGGAATACCAGCTGAGCTCCATGACCAGGAGCACTTTCCACCAATTCCATTCAATCCATCAATTCACCCTTATTTGAACAGAAAGAATCTATCAAAAGTGGTCCATGCACTGGCAACTCTCTTTGGACTTCTGCAATGTGCTGTACATGGAGTTGCCCTCAAAAAAGTTCTGGAAGCTTCATTTGGTGCAAACTGGGGCTGCCCACCTGTTAACAGGTACTGGAAGGCAGGCAGCCTATTTTGCACCTATACACCTATATGCTGTCAGCCCCATTGGCTTCCGGTTGAATTCTGGGCCCACTTTAAGGTGCTTACATTGGTGTACTAAGCCCTGCACTACATGGCTTAGGGCCTGCGTATCTGATGGAACGCCTTCTCCCGTATATACCTTCCTGGCTCCTAAGGTCAACGGTTGAGGTCCTTCATCAGGAGCTGCCCCTCAGGGAAGTAAGGAGGGCAGCTACCAGGGTGAGGGCTCTCTTTCTCTGCTGTGGCCCCCCGATTATGGAATCAGCTCCCCAGAGAGGTGTGCCTGGCACCGGCCCTCTATATTTTTTGGTATCAATTCAAGACCCTTTTATTTCTTAGTGTAAGAATGTCTTTTGGAGTATGGTGACTGCTGTGGAATAATTTTATGATTTAGGTATCATGTTATTTTAATTTATTTTTGATTTATTGATTTAATTTTCTTTCCATAGTATTTAAGAATTTAGTTATTTGAATTTATTTATTTATATTTAATATTGTTGTTATGTCAAGCAGAGTAATGATGTGAAACTGTTAATATGGCCACTGTTAATATGAGAACATGAAGTGGGTAGGTTGGCAGCTGAAAGATTTTTAGAGACTTTCAGAGAGATTTTTAGATTTTATTTAAAACGGCCCTCTATAATTATGTTTATTTTATTGGTTTTACTCTTGTAAGTGTTAATATGGTGTAATTATGAACATTTATTTTAGTACTGCTGTTTTGTAAACCATTCTGGGAGCCATGTGTGGCTGTTGAGCGGTATATAAAAGCAATAATAGATAAATAAAATACATAAATATACATGCTTGCTTCCAAGAGGCTAGAAAATGTCCCACTTCCATTGTGTGAGTGTGTGTGTAGAACATTTGTCTCCGTAGGCATATAATGCCATTGAATTCAGTGCGGTCACTAGGGTCACAGTGTTTTGGATGGCTTCCTAGGCTCTTTGAGGCTTTGCGCATATCCAAAGCAGTAATGTTGCCAGCCACAGGGAACTCTCGCTTAGAACTAGGGGTGTGGGGAGGGAGACATGGAGAAATATCCTTCAAATGCTGTTGTTTAACAGCAACCCAAATTCCCATATTATGTACACAGCTGTAAGTTGGTAACTAGAATCTGAAATGCCATAGTTGTCATGACTACACCACAGAGTTTGTGAAGAGGATCATCTATTGGAATAAAAATAACCCAAACACTGTTTGTGACTCATATGGGATGGATAATCTTTCTGCATTAAAACAGTTAAACAGTTATTTGCAGTTATCTCTAAAACTCACTCCCTTTTCCTCTTTCTTCCCCCTCCTTTTATTTTTTCTTTTTATTTTACAACTTACCCTGTTTGTAAATGAAAGTCAGGGGAAAATGCAACGAAACCAGCACAGCTGTAATGGTGTGCTTTGATTTAGGAGGAATCTATTCCTCTTACCAGATAAAAAGCCTTTCATGCTCAATTTCCAAAGTCTCATTCAAGGACTCGAGTAAAATCACAGGACCACTTGTCTAGCCAGAATCCACTGGTGCTGATAGCAGACAGCAGAATGTCAAAGGCTTCCTAGTCACTATCCACATTGTCCCCTCCACTTAGCCCTTTCTCTCCATCATGCTTTGGAGGACCTGTAGCCCACAAACCCAAAGCGACCCTACAAAACACACACACACACACACACACACACACACACGCACACCCCTTGCATTCATAATCTTTCTCCTCTGCCGACACCTTTTGAAAGCATGGATGTACCATTTCCCTACAACTGAGATTACATGCAATGCTGGGAAATCCAGACCCAATTTAAGGTGCCAACTGTGATATATAAAGTCCTAAATGGTTTAGGTCCTGGATATCTGAAGGAATACCTCCTTCCATATATACTTGCTCAGACTTTGAGATCTTCCACTGAGGTTCTCCTTCCAGAGCCCTCTCTGAAAGAGGTTAGAAGAGAGGCTACCCAGGGAAGGGCCTTCTCTGCAGTGGCACCCTAGCTATGGAATCTGCTCTCTAGAGAGGTTCTCCTGGCACCAATTCATTTCAGTGCCAGACCTAAACCTTTTTATTTGCCCAGCATTTTAATGATTGAATGGTTCTGATTATACAATACAGAATTGTTTTTACTCAATATTTTTATACACTGAAATTGTTATTTAATGTGCTGTTATAGTTTTGGTTTTGTAAGCCATCTTGAGATCCATCTTGGATATAGACAGGATAAAAATGTTTTAAATAAATAACTGTCTGGTTGCAAGATGGAGAAAGGTGCTGAAGAGTTAAGGTGCTGTTAGCCTGATTAAAATAATCTCTTCCTTCAGCTAATTGGCAGGAAACAGCTATGCAGTAGAGAACGGGGCTGTTAAGCAATGGGATTCTGCAGCGGAATTCCATTTTTCACTTACTGGGAAAGGGTGTTGTAGACCAAATAGAACGAGGCAGTGGCCCATGGGTTCCACACCTCTGGGTCAAAAGCTAGACTGTTGGTTCACAGGCTCTGTATCCTATGGATACTTTTGAACATCATCCATGTAACAAATAAAACTGAACAATAAATATAGCATGTCAGCAAGTGGGATCACTTCCTGGTATTGACAGTGGATTTTTCCCACATGGCAGTCTTGCGATGAGTCATTGAACCACAATGCGTGCCCGATCTCTTAAAATCTAAGATTATTTTTAAACAAAACCAAAATATGCTTATGACACAACTCCTTTTGCACAAAACCTCTACTTAGTGGTAGATAGGTTTCTTGTCAGTATAATTAACTTGTCACACCAGCTACCTTGCAGGCAATCATTTAAACCTTTTACTTTGTGCTGCTTCCAGTGCTGACATCATCCTTCTTTCTCCCATGTTTGCTAATTAATTACCTCAACAGTGGTTTAAAAACATAAGGTATTTAACAGGTATGTTTATTGTTGCATCAGTTGCCAGCAGTTGCATGGAGCATGTAGGAAGCTGCCCTGCCTGTCCTGGGTGTGAATCCAGCAGCCAGAACTCATTGCTGAAACGTCATGGTATGCAGCGTTTCTGGAATAGCCAAGCAGGAATTTCATGGATAGGACTTGTCGGTGGGCTTTCATTTGTAGGTGAAGGTCAGAGGTGACTTGTTAGCACATTGCAGCAACAATGCTTCTGCCATGATGGCCATTTGTGGACATTCACTGAAGGTGAGCAGCTGGTTGGTTAATACTAACCAGTAACGTTACGGGAGACTGTTTGCGATGGCACTAGAAGCTGTGCGATTCCAGTCTGTATTCAAAGCCTTTCTTCCACCCTTGATCCCATGTGTCAAAATATTGTTTGATCTTGAAAAGAAAAGCCAGTGTGATGGAGGTTAAAGGGCTGGACTTACTGGGGAGACTCGTGCTCATTTCCATGCTGAGCTACAAAGATGACTGAGTAACCTCGGGCCCATTACTACCCAGCTTAACTTACTTCACAGGGAAGTTGTGAAAATAAAAAAGCAGAATTTAGGCTTCATTTCTGACCCATTTCTTGCCCCATTAGGTGCTAAGTCAGCAACCAAGGCTCAGATAAAATTCACAATAAAAGGAATCAGCATTTAATTATGTTTTTAGTAGCTATTGAAGCTATTCATGTGAAGGAAGGCTTAGAAAAGTAGCATTTTAATGCTTTTAAAAGTATCGCAAATTTTTAAAAAAAGCTTTACAGAGAATGTTCTTTTGAAAGAGTGAGGTTTTCTAATCTGTGTACAAATGTATTCTCTGCAAAATGAACTTTCTTAAGTACATCATAGCTACTTGTTTCAGCCACTCCCAAGCTTAGAGTGTCATACTGGCACTTAAGACAGCCTTCTCCAACCTGGTGGCCGTCAGAGGCATTTGGACCGCAACCCCCAGAGTCTCCATCCAGCAGGGCCATTGACCGGGAATTCCCGGTGTTGCAGAACACGCCTGGCCTGACTTGGAGCTCTGAGTTCTAGTCCCTGTTCAGCCATGGAGCTCACTGGGTCTCTTCGAGCCAGTAATCCATTTTCAGCCTAACGTACCTCACAGGGTTTCTGTTGTGAGGATAAAATGGAGAGAAGACCCTTGTGAGCTGCCTTGGGTCCCTTGCAAGAGGAAGAAAATGAAGTATAAATGTGACCTATATTACCATAATAAAAATAATGATTAAGTGCTCTCCCACGCTTTGCCTTCAATTCCAAATTATTTTCCATCTTTCACATGGGAAATGTATGTTGCTCCCATCTGAACTGCCCATTTATATGAATGGAATATTAGTGGCCCGGTATACCAAATACAACAGCATAGTCACAGCAAGAATTGAAAATGGGCATACTGGTGGCCCATGACTGTGGCAGGTTGCTATACTAAACAGTGTTCAGTTTGTGTGTTTGTTTTACTTCTCAGCCCGTGTATAAGAATATAATCCACTAGTTCGTTTAAGTAGACAGGAAAGTGTTTCACAAATCTCAAGAATTAATAGCATGAGAAGGTCAGCATATTATTTTCCTTGCTGATCTTCTAATCCATCAATAATGCAAATATTTTCTAGCTGCAGAAAAATTAAGTAAACATAAACTTTTGACATGGTTGGGAAACAAGGTTTTTAAGCATTGAGATAATGTGTGTAAATATTTAGTAGAGTTCATTGGGCATTGAACAAATGGTAAGAAAAATACACCAGAAATGTTTTGGGAAGTTCATAGAGATCTATCAGTGTTTGTTCAGAAGTCACTACATTTGTGTTCAATACAACCATTTGAGATCAATAGGCATATGCACATTATGTGCTGAACTGTGGTCTCTGTATGCCTGGGGAACATATATTTCTAATGTGTGTCTAATCAGACTTTAACCATGCCCACCCCCTCCTGTCTTCCCTTCTTTAGGGTGGCAGAACTATTGACTTTTGTATTTACTAGATGCATAGTGTAATTCCTTAATCTTCATTTGCTGTTGTAATTTTCATTTATATGAATGTCAAGTGATACAAATTAGATATGCAGCAAAATTAATTTGATTTGACAGCAATATATGTCAGCTGGGAAACACATTGGCCAGTTTTGCAAATAATTACTGAAAGATTTATTCCTTAAAAAACTGAGATTGAATTGGAAAAATAATTAGGGTTCAACTTCAGATCTTCCTTTCAAGTAGTACGTTCTGCAACTTTGTTCTAATGATCCTCAAAAGTATGGTTTTGAGCCCAATGTTTGACATGTTTTAAGGAAAGAGTCTCCCAATATCCTGCTATCCATGCATGCATTCACACATTGGAGATATTCTTGTATGACATCTTCTTCTCTCTCCCATTCAGTTCATTCCAGATGTTTATAATCCTCATTCATGGTATAAAAGTTGGCCAGGTATAAAACATTAGGTACAGTTACAACTTTGGTTCTAGAAAGTGTCTGCCCTGTCCCACCAGTTGCAGAGCTATGTTGGTGGGTACTCAAGACGGGGCTGATTCACTAGCAGCACCCCAGTTATCAGACAGCTTTTGGAGGGAGGTGAGATTGGCTTCCCCTTCACCTTTAGACGTGCAGTAAAGAATGTTAAAGGGACTGCAGGTGGTGCAGTGGTTTAAGCCTCTGTACTGCTGGGCTGGTAGATCGAAAGGTCGCCGGTTTGAATCTGCACAACGGGGTGAGTTCCCGTTGCTCCGTCCCAGCTCCTGCCAACCTTGCAGTTCAAAAGCATGCAAATGCAAGTAGATGAAAAGGTACCACTTTGGTGGATGGGTAACAGCATTCCGTGCACTTCGGTGTTTGGTCATGCCGGCCACATGACCATGGAGACTGTCTGTGGACAAACGCTGGCTCCCCCAGCTAGGAAACAGAGATGAGCACCGCTCCCAAGAGTCAGGCATGACTGGACTTAATGTCAAGGGGAAACCTTTACCTTTACCTTTAAAGAATGTTGCATTCCATTAGAACTTTAAGGTTTTGCTGGTCTTTCATTTTAATACCACCTACATGTGTTTGTGACTGGTTTTGTTCATTTGGTTTCAATTTCTTTAGTTAGCTAGCCATTACATTCCAATAGATGAAGCTCTCGGGGTGGGTCACAATTTGTTCCTTGCATTTGAAGTGACACTGTAATTGCATTTTGTCCTAAGCCCCTGTCAGACCATTTTATACGTCTTAACAGCAGCAGCAAAAGCAACAACATTAATTCACAATTGCTTCGGCTTCTGCAGCGTTACACAGATGGGCATTAGGAAAAGCTTACAGAGATAGACAGTGTAAGCAAAGTAGGTCATTTTTATTAAATGAATTCAAATACTTATCCCAAATAATACTATCTCAACATTGATGGAATGAGATAAATATTCCTTTTTAGTAACATCACTTCCCTTATTTTAACCATCTGCAAATTTTGGCATTCCTCAGCAGTTGAAGTAGATGTTAGCTAGAGTTAACTGCCAAGCAGCACTGGTGTTTACAATAAGCATGTCCAAACAGCTGAAGAACGGTTTCATGGCTGTTTAAGAAACTCCACGTGCTCTTTGTCTTGAGCTGTGTTACTGTTGCTTACATCAGTTTTAAACCAATCTATTTATGTTTACCAGACCTATTTAAGCAACTGCCTCAAAGCTAGTTAACTTTATTTAAATCCACTTAGCTTAAACCAATTTTCCAAATACCTTAATCAGAGGTTTATTAAGACATAAAAATAGTCAGATTATTTCATTCTTTCCCTGCTCATCTTTGTTACCACTAATATATGTAAATTTTTCTGTCATACGCTGAAAATTGGGAGAGTTCCAGAATCTAGAGGAACTTGCATTTAAAGTAGAAAAGCAGTGGAATATGCTTTCCTGAGCTGTCTCCCCTTCCCACTCAAGACTATGTATACAGAAATGATTTTTTCATTACTACTCCTTCATGTCATCCTTGCGTTCACACTGCCATATGCAGTGAGTCATTCCTTTAATTGTCTCCCCCGCCTCTTTTCATTCCTTCCCGCTTCCTGTTGCATTAGTAATTTTCCTTATGGACCAGGAATGTCGTCCTGCTCACAGGTCACTCCGCACAGAGCTTTCTGGGAAAGTGAGGGACCTCGAAAGGGTTGGCACTGCTGACCTGCTCGGGATCCGGGAGCCACCTGGGCAGAGGGGTGGCTCTGTGGGGTGGAGCGGGGCCAGTGGAGCTTGTTCCACAAGGGTGAGGTCTTTGGGAGGAGCCCTTCAGTGGCGGGCAAAGCAGGGGGAGAGTCAGCTGCAGCGAGAGGGAGTGTGTGTCACCCAGGTGCTCACCTCCAGCTGCACAGCAAGCCAGGAGAGGCAGCCAGAGGCTCTGGACTGGAGGAAAAAGGCTGAGCTGAAGGAGGGAGGGGATTGCTCCTTGCGGATGTTGACAGGGAAGGAACTGACCTTTCAGTCTGCCGAGTGTAGTTCTCTGTGGCTGGAATGCAAGCTGAACTGAGCAGAAAGTGCAGTTGCTTTCTTTATAAAGAAAAACTCTAGTTTCACTGGGCAGTAAGTGGGGCTGACTTTTTATTTTTACTCTTGGCTTTCAACAGAGGACAACAAAGGTAAGGAAATGCTGGTGGTGGCTTGTCTTATTGATTTTTCTATTTTTTTATTTTGTTTGGTATGTGTATGATGGGGAGAACAGGCATAAATGTATTATCCATTTTGTTCGTTTGTTGGTTTGTGTCTGTTAACCAGCACTGAAAATATTTGCCTGATACAGGGACAGATTAAAACCATCCCTCTCCTGTGGCATATGGCTACCGGAGTGGCTGGGTGAGGGCATTTTCTGATTTGCCCCGGAGAACACAGTGCAGTGTGCCAATATGGTCTCATCTGCCAAGCTTCAGACACTCCAGAAAGAAGGGGCTTGTTTCAGGGGATGGACAGCAGCCATTTCCCTCTCCTGATCCCAATCCCTTTTCCTTCTTCTGCCACATGAGGAAAAATCCCTGTTACTTGAGAAGAGAGAGTGACACTTTGTCCTGGGGAACAGCAACTGTTACATCTGGACAAACTCGTTTTCTGTTTTAAAAGCAGTACGGTTGTTGGATCTCAGCCTTGAGGCCATTTGCCTGGCTCTGCGTCTCCTTGCTTCTGCCAATGTAACCCTTTTAAAGAATACTATTTCCCCTGACCTGTATTAATTGCAGGCATTCTTGAAATTGTTTGCCTGTTCGTAGTTGTCTAGCCTTGAATCTGTGTTAATCATTTGTACTTATTAACTCCCTAAGAGCAAAGCACAGCTCTATTCAACTGAATATGAACTCATAGCACACCAGTAGAGGAGTCATAGATACAGGAAATGGTTTAAACATACTTCACATGTGTATGTTAAAAGGCTTCGGGAAAAACCCCACAGAAAAGCAAACCAGAAGTTCATTCTCCCAGGCCTTCTTTGTTTCTTCACTGTGTGTCTGTTATGTGCAATTCAGAAATCACAGGTCTTTGCTCCACTGGCTCAGCAGCTTTTATCACAAACTGCCTAAACCCAGCAGAGTTTCTAAATCTTATTTTGAAATACTCCAGAGCAATAGCATTGTTAAAGAAATGTAGACGTGAGGGCGAGAAATTACTGTTGAGCTGAGCCATTTCTGTGTCTTCTAATCGCCAGTGTCCTCACAAGTGTTTGCTTATATAAAAAGCCCATTATTTCAGTTGTTCCTGCGGTGAACTCCTCAGTGCATCACACTTTACAGGAAGCTAGTAGATTTGTTAAGGCCATTTGTACACCGTACACGCACACGCATACAGGCTTCGGCAAGGGGCGGCATAGAAATGTTCTAATAATAATAATAATGATGATGATGATGATGATACTTAATTAGGAGTGGCTCACGTGTTAACTAAAAGCTTAAAATAGCATACTATTTAAATAATGGCCATGGCCAGATATTTCTAGTGATGACTGGAAATGCATTAAAGGTGCAATCCAATCACAGTGTTTGCAAGTACCCAACCTGGGAAGCTTACACTCAACTTAATCAAGGAGGGAGGAGGGGCAGGGGCAGTGTTCACCTTTCCATCTTTGCATGTCATAATTTTGCTTTTTGCCCATCCAGCAGGTTTCCTGGATGGTGGGGAAGGGGCAAAACTGGAGAGACCTAAGGATAGTTTATATTCTGCTGCCTCCAGTCTTTCTGCATACTCTGATGCCACCTGTCCTATTCCTGAACCTGGACAGAGAACCATGTATTCTTTACTGGTGTGAGGAGGAGATGGATGGATCCCCTCCACTTCTCTGGCCTTAGTTTTGGGAATCAAGAATACTAGCCCCTCAGACACGGTCTCAGGGTTGTAGGATTTTTCCCTAAGGAGAGAAGCAAACCTATATAAAAATAAAGGAGAATCTTGGATAAGATTCTCCTCCAGACTGGTAAGATCTTTCTCTGTTCCTCTGAACTGCCCAAGATGAACAATGTCTGCATAATGCATGCTTGGTAGAGTAAAGAAATTCTCAATGAGCAGGTATGAGATGTGTGAGGTTTTGGAAACAATGGAATCTTTAAAAAAGTCTAATCTTGTGAAGTGCAGAGCAACTCACTTGCTCATCTACATGTTGTACTTAGCATTACTTTTTGTTTTGTTTTTGGCAGGGGAGGTAATGGTGGTGGTTTGTTTTCATCTTACTTCTGAACATATAGCACCAATCCTCTCTGTTCCCTGCTTGTGACCATATAATGCAAATGGGCAGAAGCCCAGTGGTTTTGCATGGAGGAGATCCAATGACTGAATTCTGGTTGTTAACCCTTCCTATGATTTGGGTGTCTCTCTATTACAGTGTCCATAGGAGTGCAACCTGGTAGATCACCCACACATGAGTTATGACCTAAACTACTTGATGTAAATCTGAGCTAAATCTGTTTAGTTAAATCTCCCCCTTGGATTTCTTTAGAATCTGTTTTGTGTCTGGCCAGCAGGCTCAAAGCTGGAGTATGGTCTTTATAGGTAATTTCACCCATTCTTCTATTGGTTTGGAGGTGGAAATAAATAATGAATCTGAGCATTTGTAACCTATGAAGAACAGCTTCTGCATGCAGTATCTGTTAACAATTCAGAGATATAGGTGTGAGCAAGATTCAACAACCCATCAAGGGTAACTAGGCACAGTAGGTTGTTGCATTGTGCATTTCACAGTGTTGATTTTTTTAAGCAACAAGTCTCCCTGGCAACATGTGGCTTTTTCTTGGCATCTATCCTACTGCAATGGGTTCTTAGGTCTGGACCTGAGAAAGCAATTTCACAGTGTACTGGAGCATCTAGAAAGTCACTTAGTCAGAATGGCAAATCGCTGCCACTCTTCATGATCTTGCCCATGTCGCTACCAGTTGCTGTCCCTCAGCTTATACCCAAGTGGTATTTTGGAGTGACTATCACTGGCTCACCACCTTAAAAGAAAACACAAGGAAATTGACAAGGTGAGACAGTATAGACTAATTTGTGTACATTGCCAAGTTGTCTGTTGAAGAGGTCCTGTGAAGGGGAAGAATGCTGTAGAAGAGGGTGCTCAAAGGTGGTTGGTGGAAAATACAGTGTACTACTTAGCAATGTAATCCTCTTTATTTTAAATGTTGAACTGACTGATCCCAGTGCCTTCCCCCTTTTTCCAGCATTTTACCATGTCTCCAGCTAGTTTGGAAAGAGGCAACACTGGCTCTCCTGCTCTTTGAGGCTCCTTTTCAAAGCACTTACTGCTATGGTTACAACTGTTTTCATTAGGGGATAGGGCAACCTTTGTGCACAGGCTGCTAAACCAGACTGTTATCTACAAACCATTCCAACTTGGCTATACTGCTTCTGCTCTTTTTCCATTGTTGTTCCATGCATTTTTCAGGGTTAGGCACAGCAAAATCAATTTGCTGTCTGTTTTGGGGAACTAACTAAATCGTGGGAGTATATGCATGCATGCATATGAAAAAATATAATGCAGATTGCACATTTAAAGGAAAATTTGTTTCTTTGGCACAGACCTGCTTATATCACCATTCTAGAAAAGGAGGCATAGTTTTATAATGCTGAAGTTTCCATGGAAACATATGTCTCAAATGTGTTGCTTCAAATGTGTTTTTGCTTAGCATGCAGGTCAGATTTTATTTAATAGTAGAGAAAGGAACTGCAGTTTCTCAAGTCCGAACTCCACATTCTCTAGACGTGGCATCACACAGAGTTTGCAGCTATGAAGCCCCATGAAGACAAATGCCTGCTCCCAGCTCTAAAACTGACAATTTATAAGGATTTTGGATTGTAATGTTGTTCACGAGTGTTCTGTCATGTTGGAACTGACCCTATGGCAAGCAATAATAGCAACAACAGCAGTTATATTCCGCCTCTTGCAGAGCTGTTTACTCTGTTCTTCACCTATCCTTTTATCCTCATAACAACCCTGTGAGGTAGGTTAGGCTGGGAGTCGGGGCTCACACAAAGTCACCCAGTGAACTTTCTGGCTGAGCAGAGAATGGAATATGAATTTTCCAGGTCCTTGTCCAGCCTTTCAGCCACTACATCACACTGGTTCTAAGGTGATTAACAGTGAAGTGCTGCTTACTAAAACATAAAGAGCTTATGGACTGCACTGTTGCAAGGTGTAAGGAGCGCCAATGGCTTTTAAAAAGGAAATAAGGCAAGTGCACAGAGGGTATGTCTTTCAGTGGACATTAGCCTGTCAGATAAACTTGTCTCCAGGTTTAGCGGCAGTGACTGGGTTAGGGTAACCCACACTCAAGGGTTGAGTGTAGGTTATTTTTAAATCATGAGTTGTTGAAATGTGGGATACTGTGTTGTGAAAATCTGGTTATGCTAACCAGCTATAGTTTGTTAACCATAAGCAAGCCATGAAAAAAACCCATAGTTTAATGCTGGGCTGTGAATGCTGAGTGGTTTGTAGTTGACATAGAAATGGAACAAGTCAGAAGGGGCCTCCTGGGCCATCTAGTCTGACCCCCGACTCTAGCCAGCTCGGCTCACAACATGCCTACCATGTGCATATCTAGCCTATCCTTGAACACCCTCACCAATGGGGCCTCAACCACCTCCCATGGAAGCCCATTTGGGGTCCTAACTGTCAGGAAGTACTTCCTGGCATCCAAATTGAATCTTGTTTCCCTGAGCTTTGCTCCATTGGAGTGCATCCTGCCCGCCTCTACAGAGGAAAACAGGTCTCCACCCACCTCTGTGTAACACCCCCTCACATGCCTATATGTCGCCAACAGATCCCCTCTGAGTCTCCTCTTCTCCAGACTGAAAAGACCCAGTTCCCTCAGTCTCACCTCATATGGCTTTCCCTGCAATCCATGTTTTGTTGGCATGACTGGGTTCAGGGAACAGTAACCATATTTCAGCAACCATAATTCAGCGACAATCCAAATGAGAGTTTTATTCAGCCTTTGAGTGGGGGTTATTGTGTTATCTGAACCCATCTGAACATCAGGTTTGGGGACAGGCTATTAATGAGAACTGCTAGCAACTCTCTTGTCCTTTGTTGGGGAAAACTGATGATAGATCAAGTTAGCATTTCCCAACCTGCTACCATCATGCTCTTAAATGATTTTAGTTAAACAGTTCAAAAGTCCAGTGCTTAGTTGGATTACATGGTTTATAATGATCTTTTGAACTTAGCTAGTTGAATTACCTAGCAAGGTTAATAACACATAAGCTGATTGGCTTGAACAGGCAAAAGTTTGTCTTCCCTCTTTTTAACTTCTTATGGAAATGACCGCAGGAGAAAATTTTCAGAAGCTAATCTAGGCACTAGAATAGAAACTGTTTTAATGATTGTTCTCTTTTAATTACCTTTAGCACTCTTTGCCTGTTGATCTACTTACCGATTGGCCCTTTGTTTAACTTGGTGCTCCTTCGTAAAGAAGAAACTTCATTGTTGAAGCAAGACTCCAACTAGCATTTTCTGAGGAACTTGGCCATTAGTGCTGGGCTTGCTGGAACATCTTTTGTTGAATGTTGATGCGTTCCCTAAAACGAATGTTGACAATAGCACAGTACTGCTTTGCATCCATCTTTACTGATGGATGATTCATTTAGCACTGCTTAATCAGGTACCAGAGATCTGGTGCACACTTTCAAATGGAACATTAGATCACCGAGCTATGGAATAACACAGCAAGAGGGCTTAATTAAATTTGATTATACTGTGCAGTAGAAAACTGCTGCCAGGATTAAAGAAACCAGTACGTGATTCTTTTCATCTTCCTGCCCCCCAAGAGCTCTAGTGCATGCTGGAAAACACCTGTTATCTATTTGAATTTACTTTATCATTATGTTCTCTGGAAATAATGTAGTGATTCATATGTGATGCCTAGGTGCTTCAGGCTGGATCTTTTGCTTCCTCTTGAAATCCCTCTTCAAAATATTCTCACATGCTTTTACTTTCTAGCTTTGAAATTTCACCCCACGTTTTAATTTTTTATAACCTTCGAATCTGGCCACTGTACAGTGTGGGAACCAGTGGTACGTGGTGTTTGGAGTGCTGGACTGAGGATCTCGGAAATCCAGGTTCTGGTCCTCATTCAGCCATGAATCTCACTGGGTGACTGTGGGCCAGTCACTCACCTGAAGATTTTGCACTATTTTAAGAATTCAGGTAAGGAAGAAAATTTGATGGTCTTCAATCAATCTTAGCTACTCACCCGTGTCTTTAAGATCAGTTTATAGGATTTGAGGGTGAACATTGAAATTGACTGGCAGCTCGGAGTCTGAACTAATAAAATGTGTCTGTTTGGAACCTGCCTGAACCGAGGAAAGGAGAGCAAATCGCATTCTGTAATTCATGGTGTGGTTGTTCCTTGAAGAAATAGTTGCATGGTATCATTTTCAGAATGACAAAAAGGTTGTTTCCATGAGAACCTTTTACCATAAGATTTTCTCTTGACAATACTCAGTGTACTAGTACATTCACATATTAATGGTGCATCACTATTTATATTACACATTTTTTTATTATATTTATATCTCACCATTTTTCCTGCAATGAACTCAAGGTAACTTGTGTACGTAGCCCTCCTCCATTCTATCTTAACAAGCCTAGGAAGAAATTAGGCTGAGAGTCTGCTACTGATCCAAAGTGACCTAGTGATATTGGTGGCCAAACAGGGACTCGAGCCTGGATCTTCTGAGTTTTGGTCCTGCATTCTGACCACTACTCCACATCAGTCATGATTGAAATGGCACAAGCCATTTAACAAGTGCAGCATTTAACATTTAACACAGCAGCAAGATTAAAAGCAACTTGCATTACATGGCTAGCCTTATCCCTTGTCGAGTGTTAAATTCCGTGCTGTAAGATGTAAGCTGCTTCCATCATTACAGGCATGTAACTACTGGTATGTTCATTTGTTCATGCATAATTACAATGGCATGACTTCCTAATGTATGGTATAAATTCTGTGGCTTGCAAACCACTTGGATGGTGAGAAAATTTATGCTGCATGTAAGAGTAGCAAGTTATAAGGATCATATATACCCTCATCCCCAAACCCAGAATGAGTTCATACAGTTTGCAGTTGTCGCACAGTCTGGATTTCAGTTCTTCTCCTTGATCCTCATTACAACCAACAGAAACAGTTTTAGGTATGTATTTGCTTAATTACCAGTCACAGAATTAATATTTTTTTGGTACAAAAGGAATATACCTCCATAGTATGCGTGTTTCTCCAACTCTCTTATTATTTCAGTCAGTTTTGAAAGAATCTCTAGTCTTTCATCCTTTTTAAGACAAAAAGCTATCTGAACACTATAATATAGTAGGGATTAAAATCACTTGTTAACTGGAAAGGCAACCTGTATACTGGCCATGAGCTGGAAATGTGGGTCATTCTCTATATAGAAAGATTTTCTTTTCTAGGATGCTAATCTTGTATTAGCAGTCCTACTGCCATCAGGAATCCAAACCAGGAAAGAACAGATTTTAAATGTGTTTTTAATAGGCAACTGATATGAGTGGTTGCGATTCTTCCATGAACTTTTGCAAAATCCTCTCTAGACCTGATAAGTGGATTGAATAGGCATGCTCGCCTCCATCTGCTTTAAGGAGCTTTTAGTTGCTGCATGATTTTTCTAAAGAAGATGATGTGTGAATATTATTTTAGTCCCACGCAGAGCACTTAACTCCCATGCAAAGCAGTCCTATATACCAGTGAACCAAAGGGAGAAATGCACTCAGATACACTCAGATACAGTTGCCACTATGTCCTGCACCCACCCAGCCCAGAACAGGTACCGAACAGTTCACTGAAAAGCTGAGAGCTGAGCGATGGCAGCAGACATGGGCCCCAGCATCCATGGCAGCATGGCCAGTGCCTACCAGTCATGACCAATTTATGATGTTGCAGAATGATGCAGGGGGGTTGCAGGGTTGCCGCAGGAGTGGCAGTGTGAAGCCACCATGTCAACCAGATATGGGAGCAACCAGTAGACTCATGTTCACAGGGAGATGTTCTCATTACATTATCTCACTCCACACACAATCTGCCAGAATTGATAGCATAGGATCCTCCACTTGTGACCCTCATAGCACACTTGGGGAGCATCAGATAATTCTCATTATACCAACATCTTATTAAAAGTACCTTTTGTGATCATGGCACATATGAAAGGAGTGGCAAAAACATCATATAGTGCAGTGTCCCTGGAAGGAAACCTGCAGAAAGGGCATACAGCTGTCCTTGAAACATGGGTTCATTATCCTCTGAGGAAGGCAAAAGTATTGTTAAATGGGTTGGGGAAACTGAACAAATGAAGCCACAAGTACACATCCTCAGGGCATGATGTCAGAAACTAGAAGTGCAAGTCTAAGCATCATCCTGGAAGTTATAGCTCAACTCAGCTTTTGCATGCCTGGCCAACAGCAGTCATTTCAAGTATAGAAGGGAGCTTGCAGTATTCAAATCCACATTTCAGAGAGCTCAGAGCTGCCCCTCAGCCCTGGCCACAGGAAACAGACACCAAGGCCAATTGTCCTTGCTTGACCCACTAACCTGAAGACATAGGCCGAGATCACATGGGTTGCTAACTTGTGCAACAACTCAAGTTTGACTTGCAGAATCTAAACCAGCAGAGCACAGCCTGGGGACCATATGTATCCATTGGCCACTTGGAAGGAGGATAAGACCAAGAGGGGGCTGGCAGAAGGACCCATGGAGACCAGAAGAAGCAATGTTGCTATTGTGTTTTTTGCAAGAAAGGGACAGGGAAAACAGCGGTAGCATGAGGCTGGAAAAAACCATGTGAGTCTGAAGGAACATGCCTTGTGAGTAATTGCAGAAAACAAGCAGGTTGGAGGGCTGCACGAAAGAGCTTGGGGGCCACAGGTTGGGAACCCCTGTTCTAGTCCCTTAAACAGGGAGAGTAGGAACAGAGATACTGGGGCAGGCAACAGTAACTTAGATTTGTGAAGTATTTTAAAAGTATTTCCTTAAGAAACAGATGGAATATCTCTGTCCTTCCTTTCCTTTTCTTCTTGCTTTGACAGGGTCATAAAACACCTAGGCTAAAAGGAATGTTTCTAGCCAGCCACCTATGAAAGGATGTTGTTAAGAACACCTATATCACTCTGAGTTCCCATACAGAGGGATTCGGAATGATACAACACACTAAATCCAGGATGTAAACTGTAACCACATTGAACCAGAACTGGGATAGTGCATACTTTGAACTTTGTACTGTCAAGTAAGCTTTAAAATTATGATGTCATTATTTATTGCACAGTAGCTTTTGGTATAAAGCTCGCCACTATTTCCACCCCTCTTGAAGTCTTATACTAGTTTTGCAATTCTAGGGTTCCTATGACAGAGAGTATAGTTACAGCTAATCATTTGTTGTTCCCACTAAACTGTGGTTACTTTAAAGAAGAGGTGGGCATCTTGTGCACCTCCGGATGTGTGGGTTTACAACTCCCAGCATCCCTCACCATGGGCTATGCTGGCAAGAACTGTTGGAAGTTGTAGACCAAAACATCAGGAGTTCTACAAGTTTCCTACCCCTACTAAATTATGGTTTACTGAAATAAGCTATGATCAAGTGGTGGTTTCCGATCTTGACTTAATTCAGTAAACTATAGTTTAAACTGAACATATCAGTTCAGACATAACAATAAACTATGGTCAATTTAAATAAAGCAGTGGAAGTTTTCATTTTGATCTCATAGCTGTGCTAGAGGAAGAAGAAGGGAATTGAGACCAAATGAGACCAAAGCTCACCCAGACTTGTTCACAAAGAACTAAAGCAATTCTCATGGTAATAGTCTTCAGTGTCCCATGCAATTAACTAATGAAATTAGTCAGGACGTTAGTCAGGAATTCTGCATTGAAGCACTTTACTCAGGCTGAATGATAAAATTGCATTTTGCACCTCTGTATGCTAGAAGGCAAGGTCAGGTGGTTAGAGTGCTGGGGAGGGAGACCAAGCTGGAAAAATAGGCTGCATTGGCTGCTAGTTGCTGGGTGAGTCCAATTCAGAGTGCTCACAATAATGTACAAAGCCCTAAACAGTTTGGGGCCAGGTAGTCTGAGGGAGTACCTTTCTCCATATGTCCCAGCCCGTCGACTGCATTCGTCATCTGAAGGCACATTCCCCCTCTTAGCAAAGGGGCGAGGGCATTTGCAAGGAAGAGGCTTTCTCTGGTATTGCACCCCGACTTTGGAATTCCGTTCCACTGGAGGTCCAGTTTGCACCCACTATTTTGGTCTTTAGGCACCAACTAAAGACATAGCTGTCCCATTGTTATTTTACGAGGCGAATTCTTATTTTAATGATGTTTTATTTTATGCTGATGCCAATATGATAGGATTTTCAAATGCTAGATATCGATATTCTAAATTTTAATGGTTTATGTTTTATTTTTGGGGTGTGTGTGTATGTGTATAATTCATTATTTTATTTTATTAATCCTATTTTGTCTGTTTTGGCTTTATTTTATTTTGATAATTTACCTGTGGATTCTATTGCTGATCTTTTGTCAGGTTAATCATTGTATAATTTTTATGTTGTTCTAGTTTGTAAAATAATGTGAGCTGCTCAAAGAACCTATGGCTAGTGGGGCAGTATATAAATTGAATAAATCCTAGAAGGAAGGAAGGAAGGAAGGAAGGAAGGAAGGAAGGAAGGAAGAAAGGAAGGAAGGAAGGAAGGAAGGAAGGAAGGAAGGACGGAAGATAGATAGATAGATAGATAGATAGATAGATAGATAGATAGATAGAGATGATGCATACAGACATTCAAAGGCAGCCAGGGTGGGAGATATAAAGAATGAGGACACTCTACATGCCCACATTCCTCCGTGCCGCCACCTGCCATTTTTAATTTCCTAGCATACCTCTAGAATGACTCCATGCCATTTTAATGGGGGGGTGTCATTCTGTCCTCTGAATGTCCTTTAGAATGGAGTGAGAGCAGGATACAACATTGTTCTAGAGCATTCTGAGGAATTAAAAATGTTGACTGACAGCAGCAGAAAGCTAGAGAAAGTGCAGTGCACATTGACTCCCTGACCTCATAACCTCGCTCCCTCCCACACTCGCAATAGGGAAAGAGAGGAAGGAGTTTTGTCCTCTTTCTCTTTTGCTGCCAACCCTTCCTAAAGTCAGGGTGAATTTCCATTTCATCAAAAGTTTGACCCAGCAGTAACTGCCATACTCATGTGTGAAAGGGAAACATTCTGATTGATCGAAGCTTAGCTAAGCTCCTTTTTGCAGTATTCAGGCACAATCCAATGGGCTGCCTCTGAACTTGGAGGATTATGGGCATCCTATCGAGAGCAGGAGGAGCATCAGCTAGATCACCTGTTTCAACCACCTAGCTGAGGTGTGTTGGATGGGGAGAGGAGGCTGAAGCACCAGCAGGGCACATCTTAGCCTGGTCAACCTGGTTGCATGGTCTTCCCACCTCCCAGAACGCCTTCTTCACCCCCTTCCCTGAGGTTACTTTTATGACCTAGGAAATGCAGCTGGACATGGTTCCTACCATTCTGTCTATTGGGAGTGGGAAGGGGAACTGAGGGCACATCAGTTCTATGGTTAGAACCCTTTTCCACCTTTCACCTGGAGATCCAAACAATCCTTTGGCCTTCTAAACATGATCTGGAGGCCTTAGGATAATTTTGCCCATGACTTTGCTTTGGAATTGCTTACATCCAGCACAGTTTGGGATCTCCAGATCAGATGCAGAGTAATGGCAGATGCAGATCCCCTTTATTTTTAACTTGAAATAAAGATCTCATAGCTGTTTTCTATACAAGGGTATTATTCTGATGTACTTTGATTACTAGAGGAACTGTTTTTGCAGTGTTAATTGAGATACTTACCCCTTCCGTTTGGTCTTTAAGAAGAAAAAACTCAGGGAGTCTGATTGCTAATACTGCAGCTTAGTGAACCTTTATAACTTCCTGGTAACTGAAAAGGCTGGAAACAAAGGAAATCCTTTTGTAACTTGCTTCATGTTGTGGCTTTAATTTGAGTCTCTAGAGGATCACTTGCAAACAAAAGCAACTGAGTAAGATAAGGAGGTTTTTCCTTTTAGTGGAAAAAGAAAAGAAAAGGAGTCGAACAGCTTTGTCCTGCTTACTGATTCAAATATATGCTAAGTTTATTCCCCTTTTGACTTAGGACCATTTCCTTCCCATCATGGGGTAATTGCTGCACGTATAAATCTCCATTGCGTTGTCTCAAGTTCAATGAACCTTGGAAAATCTTGACATAAGTGAGAACTTGTGTAGTCCAGTTTACATTATAGGTCAAGAAATGCCGCACTGGTCTCCACTCCTTGGCTTGCTTTCCTTGTTTTTACTATGTGTGCATTCCCTAACTTATATATGCTCATGAATACTATTTGGTTATCAGGTTATAGTTGTGTGAACACATAAGTTGTTGATGCTTCCGCAGTTGGTAGTCATAATTTGTACTTAACCATGCTGGCAGTATAAAAGTTGAATCCATCACTCATGTTTCCTCCTATTGTCTTGTCACTGATTAAAAAAACCCAAAAACTTTTGGGCACATTCTTCCAAGAACTCAGTGGCTGATAGAAATTGATGGCTGGGTTTGTAAGCCTTCTTTTCCCCATCCTGCATCTGTTGGTTGCATGCTGCCTTAGGACATGGGTTACTATGTCATCTGGAGCCGGAGGACAGTGGGGGTGTCCTCTAAACCATCCCAAACCCTAGAGCAAGCCATGACTTGTGCAGTGACTTGGAAGCTAATCACACTACTTAACTTGCTGGGTTCATACACCATGACAACCAGTGCCTGGCACAGGTAAATGTGGAAATGAGTGTGGAGCCAGCGCATGTGGGACAGGAAAGAGAAGTCACTGTGGTTTCTTTTTCTTCCCTCATCATGTAAACCCGGCCAATGTCTTCATCCAGAGTGCAAGAATCTCATACAAAAACTGTGTTCTGCCATTCTTTAACAGTCAAAGTTGTGATGTATACATGCATTTCATTATTTGATTTTAATGTTTAATATTTAATTTAATGTTAATCCCAGATTTTCTAACAGAAGGAAGCCCAAAGTATCTAAAAATAATACACACAAACAGATAAGAATCAAAGTAAACCAAAGAAAATGGAAACATTTCTAACAATAAAATGTTATAATTTATCAATAAAAGAAAAAAACCCTGATTGATTACTGAACACAAATCAAAATTTGCAAACAAAGAGGGTAATGATAGACACAACATGTACTTGACTAAAAGGTATGCCTTTATATACCCCACTCCAATAATGCACCACAAAATTGGGGCATATGAAAACATATCCATTTTTGAATGACCAGCTATTAAAGAGGAGGACCAGATGGCCATAGATCTTTGTATTCCTGAAGTGAGACAGTTTCTGAAATTAGTCCCTACAAATGCCTGAAGCATCTCCAAATAGTATCAATCAATGAGCAAAATAAAACTGAATAAATCCTTGGATCGAGCACAAGTTTCCACTACATGCCATGAGCAAGACCAAAAGGAGCCTAAAACTTTTGTAAAATCACAGAATACTGAGAACCACTGAGAACACTACTTAGTAAAGTTGTATACAGGTTAAAAGCACATTATGTTTCCAAAGGAGCTGCAGGGTTTTGGTGCCCTCAAGAAAATGGATTTGAGCAGAAGTAGTGGCTTGGTGTTGATCAGCAACTAGCTGACCAGTGAGGTGTACTGTGGATGACCATAGGTAAAGGAACGAGTCCATTTCCTCTAGGTCAGAAAAGCTTCTCATCTGTTACTGTTAACAAGTGGTTGTGACTTAGCCACTGCAATCAACTATATGAAAGGAAACCATGAATAAAAGCATGGATTGCATCACTCATTTTTATGTAGAATTCCTATTATTCAGTCTTCTACCAGCCTTTCCATCTGCATTACCAATAAATGAGAGTTACAACTGTTGCCTCATGCTGTGCCCTAAATATAATTTTCATTTCAAATTTCTCCCCTGGATCAGTTTCATGAAATGGTACTGGGAATAAGGGAAGGGGGAGGAGACCATTTTAGAGAACTGGAAAGGTATGTGCATGCCAGTAAAAGTGACTGATACTGTCTAGAATCAACTGTGTGTCAGTAAAATACTGTATGGATGTTCCTGCCCAAGAAATGAAATTTTTGTTTCAATTTGACAGTGTCAAAAAAACACGGCAAGCTTATTACTTTTCTGCGCACATTCATGAAGTCTCGGCCAACAAAACAAAAGCTGAAGCAACGTGGGATCTTAAAGGAGAGAGTCTTTGGCTGTGACCTTGGGGAACATCTTCTCAACTCTGGCCATGACGGTAAGAGAAGAATTTTATACTTCTGTCAAGGTGCAAATTCTGCAGAACTAATTGGGCAGAATTGCTCTTTTCAAGTCATTCAACCCTTCTATCTCCACCTCTTAACTATTCATACTCGTTAAAGAAAGTGACGCTTTGGAATGAAATCATGGGAATGGGTAGCATTGCTTCCTCTTCCTGTATCCCTTCCTGTACCCACTCAACTCTGCTCCAGAGTGATGGGATATCTCCAGAGTGAATTTGGTAGCCACCTTCCTTACTGTCTTTGGAGGGGGCGCTCTGAGAAGGACTACCGCTAATGATCTCAGGGTTCAGGTAGGCGCACACAGAAGATATCCCGGCCCCAAACCATTTAGGGTTTTAAATGTTAAAGTCAGTACTTTGAATCAGGCCTGAACTTCAATTGGTAGCCAATGTAATTGACAGAGGACTGGGGTGATGTGCTTATGTTAGCGGCCTTGCTGCTCTGTTTTGAACCAATCGAAGTCTCCATTGTCATTTTCAAAGGCAGCCACATGTAGAACATGTTACAGTAGTCCAGACAAGAGGTTACCAGAGCATGGATTTTTCAAATAGGTTCTGCCTTGCCATCAAACACTTTTGTCACATCCCAAGTATCTGTGTTGCTTAATGGATTCATTCACTCATACATTTTGTTTTGACATCAGTCAGAGATCATTTGCATAAACAACTCGTCCTGGTCTTGATTCTTGATTGCTTAGGAAAGAATTGGGGCACTTTCCTCAGGAGATAAGCTCATGCAGAAGACAGCCAAGGGTGAAATGGCACTTCCCCAGTATACTGCTTCTTGTTGCTTGTTGCCTTTGCTGCAAGAAACCATCTTACCAAAATGAATGCTATTCTATGCAACTGGATGCTATCACATGCCAGAGTCCAGTATGTCCAGAGTACAACATGCCGTGGTGTCTTCCAGCGTAATCCATAAAAACAAAGGCCATGGTGCAGAAAGCTGTATTTACTCTAGTGTGCTGGCATTGTCCAAACAAGGACTTAGAGCCACTGAAGGATAGAATTAAAGGGTCAAGGGGGAATAAAGGTTATCTGATTTGGACTATTTATTTATTTAAAACATTTCTATGCTGCCCCCATCGCAACAAAGCCTTGGGGCGGCTCATAACATTCATAAAAAGATACAATCAATAATTTAAAAACTGGTACCATCTTGGCTATATATATGAAAATCTACTAAATCTACTAATCTACTAGACTACTACTCTGTAGAAGACTCCGTGGCTCTGATATAATGCTGAGGGTGTAGTATGTATGATGTACAATTTGGGATTCAGCAACTTGCCTCAGAGTAATTGTTGATCACCCCAAAAGGCAAAGCATGCCGCATTCTCTTCATAAATGTAGAAGTGCAGTGAGGTTCCCCAGTCAGTAATTGCATTGTCAACTTCAGGTTGGTCAACCCTGCATGTTCACAGCCCAAACATTATGGAAACACTAATCAGCATTTTCAGCATCCGCTACTCATGTGAGACTGTCTTCAGCCTAGAGGAACTGTTCACCTGAATCCTTTCCATGTGCTGCTGCTTTAGATGTGTTTTCTATGATCTCCCAATAGTGATGTTGCCACTAATTACTTTTTCCTTTTATAGCTAGACAGTTCATTGCAAATCTTCTACTTAAGGCTTACATCATCCCATGGAAACATGCCCTCTGTCTTACTCCTGTGTATTGATTATCAGTACACCAATACTTATGTAATTAGCATGTTCCATTGCTGAGTTTACACAAACATAGAAACAGAATGAGTCAGAAGGAGCCTGCTGTCTAATCTGACCCCTGGCTCCAGCCGGCTCCGCTCACGACATGCCCACCATGTGCATGTCCAGCCTATCCTTGAACACCCTCACCGATGGGGCTTCAACCACCTCCTGTTGAAGCCCTTTCCATACCCCAGGGGTCCTAACCACCTGGAAGTACTTCCTGGCATCTACCCTAAATCTTGGCTGCCTGAGCTTTGCCCCATTGGAACATGTCCTGCCATCCACTGCAGGGGAAAAAGGTCATGACCCACCTCTGCATGACACCCCCTCATGTACCTGTACGTCACTAACAGGTCCCCTCTGAGTCTCCTCCTCTCAAGGCTGAAAAGACCCAGCTTCCCCAGTCTCTGCTCAATGTAGTTTTCCTTATGCAGTTTTCCTTTGCGGTCTCTGTGCATCAACACATATGGGATCCATGGGGATCTTCCAAAGCTGATTAATTAGTCTTTGATGGGAGCCCAGCCTGTAAGCAAGTCCAGCATGCAGGCCGGGGCTCCCACCAAGACTCCAGTTCTTCGATCACCATCATGAGTGCATTGGGAGGGTCTTCCTCTGCTTCTCTTAGCTCTCCCAGAGCTACCTTCTTGTTTTCTTCTCTCCCCAACCACTCTTTATTTATTCTCTTCATTTTTCTCCACCAAATAAGTAAGTCAATAAATAAAAATGAATTACTTACAAGCAAGTAATTCTCCTCAGCCTTCTAGTTTGGTGAGCAGTGCCCCCTCCTGCAACATAGGTTTCTAGTCCTACAGCAGTGCTTCCGAAGCCAAACAACACCCCACTAAAAAGCTAAAGCTTAAAAAGCCAAAAAACCTAGATGTCCAAAGGTGTCCAGTTCAGCAAAATACCGAAATGGTGGCAAATGCACTAAGAAATGCTGTGATATGCTGCCCCCTGCTGGCCAGATACATGGTGCCACATATGGAACTGCAGATTCACTCCTCTCCAGTTCTGAAGCTGGCACAGGAGCCCCCGATTTAGCCCCTCCAGTTGGCACCAAGCGCATTTTTCTCAGAGGTGTAACCCAAGGCAGTCTCCTCCAAAATAGCAGCCCCCAGAACCTGCCCCAGGATGAACCTGCATGATGTCCCTCCATAACCACTTCAGTGCATACATCAATCTCCTGACGGACAAGCAGCACTACGGGTCCCACTTGACACTTGCAGAAAAAGAGTGCAGAGCTTGCAGGGCCAGCCCCCCTACAGAAGGGAGTCTGCGGTCAGTTTCTACAGGGAATGCTGGGCATTCTTTCAGTCCATACGTGACTGGCTGCATGGGAGCCCCACTAGATCCAGCACCTTCTCTACCCCCATGGACCTATTGGCACCTGGCCCATTACGTGGCCCATCCCATGAGCCAAGGAAAATGACGGCTGTGTACTCCCCGTCATCCTACTCTAGGCAAATACGGGATCAGTCACTTGACTGCGACCCTACCTAACCCTACGCACTTGGTTCATGAACCATACAGTTCAATGTCTGATCCTCCTCTCCTGACCCATCCTTTGCTCACCCATCAGATGAGCTCACCTACAACCTTTTTTGCTGCCTTGCACCCCAAAGGACCTTGGGCAATTTTCTAATTAGGCCCTCAGGATGACGGGCTCAACCCTTGCTGGACCCAGGCAGAGCAAAAGACCTGGTCGTTGAGGCTGTCTGTTTGGAGACCTCCAGGCCAGTCATTCTGCCCCTCACGCCAACCTTATTTGATGCTGTCCATCAAGAACGGGAAGCTCCTGCAACTGTGGTCCCACCACCTTGCAGACTCAAGGAAAGGATATTGGTGTCAAATTGATTTGAGGGGCATGGAGGTAAAGCTATATTTTCTGCTTTAATTCAGGAACACCAGCAGACCCAAGCTTACTGTATGTATGCACAGGTACTGAAACAGAATTGCTACCAAGATGATGAGAAAAGCAAATGAAGTGCAACATGACTTGCTTGAAAGTTCCCTAATGAACTGTTATTCTGTGACTTTTAGAGCCCCATTTTGGGAAACGAGTAGTGCGCCATGTATTACTAGTCTGCAAAATTGAGAAATAACTGTGTTTTAGGACACAGAGTACATATGTTCAAGCAAGATTGTTACATCTGTGTTGTTTAGAGAAGGCTCCTGTACACTGTACTGTACATTGTACTGCATCTATTCTCTGCCAGTTATGTTCATGTTAAGGAATTGTTGGAAGTTTGAATGAGAAGTGCTAAGAAATTATTCTACTATCCTGGCCTGGTAGTTTTGCCCACACTGCCATATGAAAAAATATATAAAGATTTCATGACACCAGAGCAACTAGGCCTAATAGCTAAGGTCGGCAGGTCTAAATGTGGCTGACTGGACATGGATAGTAAGCCCTTCAGACAACCCCAGTATGATAGCAGGAGAGGAATACCTTGGCTTCTACACCAAGGGTCATATAAAATTGTTGTGAGGTACCTGTGGTTCAGGCTTTCTGGTTGTCTTTTCATCTGAGGATTAAAATTACATGGGAAGAACAGAATCTCAGCAGGCTGGGTTCCAACTTTGTTTTTCAACCCAACAGGGTGACTTAGCTGCATATTAACAGCCCTGTTTAATTGCATTGACCTATCTGTAGTTGGAATAATTGCCCAGTTTCAGTTTCCTTAGCTCTGAACATCCTTTTCAACATGCAGAATAAACATTTTGAAACAAACCAAGCTTTCTCGATGACTAACTCTTAATCATCTAGGAGAGGCTCGCCATTTGTTCTGCTTTGCTGGCATCTGTCATGCTGGATGGTTTCATAGTGATGAGACCTGCAGTTCTGTCACCCTCATGGATTCTCTGCCTAGGAAGGCATCAATGTAGCTGTTAGTTGGACTTGGCAGCACCTGATGTCCATTGCACTGGTTCCACAAACCCGAATAAACAGCTCTGCCCAAAGGAAGCTAGTAAGCATTCCTTTAACATTCAAATGCAAATAGAGCCTCATTTGGCTGTTTCTTCTCTTGGTGGTAAGTTTATATTGTATGCATATTTATTGGCCTCTGCTTCAGAATTAGATGCAATGATTTCTCCTCTATTAATTATTTCTGAATTTGATTAATTAAAAACTTTGTTGTGCGTTTTTAATAGGAAAGAATTGATGGGTGGTGCTGTGGATGAGATACTTGACAGGACAATCTGCCTTTTTAATATTCCCTTTCTGCTTATGCATCATTCTCTATCCGTAAAACTCCCATGGAAGTGCTTCATGGTGTGCAGAGAAGTGCTTCATTAATGACGCAAAAGAAAAGCATCATTTGGAACAGAGTTCTAATCTTCATTTCTGTTAATTGGTATAGAATGAGTAATTAAGAAACATTCTGATCAACAATACATTAACGTGCAGTTGTGGTAAGCAGCCTGAATAAATTTAAGCAACACCAAAGACGAGTCTCTTCAACAGTTAACATCCCACCCAAAGAGTTCCAGCTACTGGATGGTATAAATATGAAATAAATAATAGATAAATGGCATGTGGGCTGTTTTCACAAATCATTTTAGTATTTCGACTGATATTGCTTATATTAATATTAGACATGCTGAACAGTCTGCTTTAGAAGTCCTTCTGTGTCTCAGATGTGCATAGCACAACAGTAACTTTGCTTGGTTTTAAAAGCTCATTTCCAACGTTTCTTTTGCAAAAATAACACGCCACACAACCTGTAATATTGCTTTCCCATTTTGCTTATTAAATGCACAGTTATGAATTCATTTTCTAAAACTAGGATGGGGATTAAGTGTAGCAGAGAGAATCTATATTTAAGCAGGCTATTAGGAATAGTATTCACTAGGAATAATTACATTTATTTCTCTTCCATTAGAAGTTTCAGTGATATGGGGTTAAATACAGAGAAGGGTAAGCATTCCTAAATCCAAATGATATCAGTGGGACTTAAAAGTGCAAGACCCATTGATTTCAGCAGGAACATGCTCATTTTTAATTATCACAGATTTAGTAACATGAAGCTGCCTCCATTGTGCGTTGCCTTTCTACACTCTTGAAGTCAAGGTAAACATTCTCAGGATTTCAATATAATATTCTGTTGTGGAGCTGCTGAATGTGATGGGTGTCTCAGAACCGCTTATAAAAGAATGGAATCCTTGTTTATCATTACATTAACCTGATAGATTTCAAAGTAGAGGGAAATTAACCTGATTTGTAATTCCTGTTTTTGGTTCTCTCGAGCAGGGGTGGGCAGCTTGTGGCCCTCCAGTTGTTTTGGCCTACAACTCCCATTGACCTAAGTCAGTGTAGCCAATAATGGAAAATATGAGAGTTACAAGTAAAAACATCTGGAAAGCTGCAAGTTTCCCACCCCTGCTTTAGAGCATGAGGACAGGAATCATCATTCCAAATGAGATTCAAAGGTAAGATACCTTTAAGGCAAGACATCAGTTCCACTAAAGGCAAGTCCTCTTTCAACTCTTACCGCAAATATTGTCATAAAAATGGCTATTATAATACTGAGCTTTACTTTCAGATCCAAAGTTTGCTTGTTGTTGTGATATAACTTACCGAGAGGTTCATTATGGTATAGAGATGAACTAAAGGCCACAGAGGTGTCATGAAATAGATATAATCAACTTCTTAACTTCCTCTGAAAATAGGCGTATATTTGACATGCTGTCTTTGAATGTCAGCTTATGAAATAAAACATTTGCAAATATACATCTTGCAGATGATTTTCAGTATACATTTGAGAAAGTTTCTTTTTGTTTGAGTCATAAAATAAAACATGAAAGTAACTAGGGTGTTCATCTACTTTTACGGTGATAAATGGCTTAAGTACTAAGCAGAGTCCAACCAGAGCTGCACATTGTAAGACTTGAACTGGAAACGCTTAGCATCTCCAGACTGCACTTGCCAATCATTTATATTTCAGCATCAGTGGTTATGCCACTTTTTAAGTTAGGCTAGATACAAAATATACTGCGGTTTGTTTCTTTATAGCCATGGTTCTGCTCCTAGTGGTTATTTTACCTTAGAATCCGGAATTTCAAGTTAACACGGTCCATTAACTGCCAAATGGCTGTGACTCACACAGTGACCAGATTTGCTTGATCACAAGGCTATTTTGAATATTCAACTACTGGCAGGTGGCCACTGTGGTGTATTGTGTCACGCAGACCCAGCAAGGCAGTTCATGGGAGAGTCAAACAGCTGTCACAGAACCCTAAAAAAGCCTTTGAGTTACCATGAAGTTTTGTCGGTGGGATTCATTTTGGGTTGACCTCCAGCGAGCGAAAGTGTCCTCCATTGAAGCCAGCTGATAAAGTCATCATTCTGGGTCCTGTGTGTTGGATCAAATTCACTGACTTGCAACTGAGGCTATGTTAATCCAGCTCGCTGCTGACTACTTAGCGTTACAAGAATGCAGTGTTGCTTGTGGGTCAATTAAACACTGAGGCAAGCACAGCAGAGTCGCCGTTTATTCAGACCAGTAGGCAACTGAGCTCAACGCTTTTATTGGATAGTGGTTGCAAACTAGCACACTCGCCCTGCCTTATTCCCGTTGAGTCTTTCATACTGATTTACTCAGTGCTGTGTCCAGCGCGTGCTGCAGCCTCATTTGACATGAGTCAGAGCTACAGTTCAGGATCTGCTTCATTCTCAAGCCCTCAGGACTATAGCCATGGCCAGGGGCTCACCTAATTAGGATTCCCAGTCATGTGGAGATTTCTGCTTGTAGTCAGGTGAACATAAATATGAGCTCCCTTTAAGACGTTGCTGATCCAGCATGGCAAGATCTGAACTGAGGGCCAGCATCCCCAGAGGTGTAGGGGACAAGGCGAGCAAAAATTGCCTGGACACAGCTAATGAGATGCAATAACCTTCGAAACATCTGAGCGATTGCTTTTTTTAGTGTTACATTCTCCCTGCAATAAAAGGAAAAGAACCATATAGGATCTCCTTAATTCTTTATTCCTGAAGTTGCACTTCTGTGCCTAGAATTTAGAGGAGTAATTTTGGCATTAGGGAAAGGAAACACAAACTGCTTGCTTTATCTCTCAACAGGAGATGTTTGCAGTACTCAGCTTCTCACAGGCTCATGGTGTTTAATTTTATCAAGGTTTCTGCAAATAGGGAAGTATCTGAGAAACACAAATGGTGTGTTGCCTGGAAACAGAAGAACTGAAAATAGTAACCTAAGCTTCTGACTTAGATTAACGACCTGAACTTTGTTAGTGACAATTTCATGTATTATATGAATTTATGTGTGACCAAAATGCTTAATCTCTATAATCAGACTAAAAAAGACAAATCTTACTCCAGACAATGTCAGTCCCTCAGAATTGACAATACATCACTCTATCTAGTTGGGGAATTCGGTAACCCAAGTAGCATTTGGCAGATTCATTTGTCAAGAAAGGATTGTGAAGTGCTGTTTCAGGCAAAATCATTTGCCCCTGCCTTGCTTTTATGGCTTTGAGACTTGAACTGATGCCATCTTGATCAGAAGAAGGTTAGATCAAGAACATTAGAAGGTTTCCATGTTTACCATGTATTATTTAATTTACCAACAAATTGTGGCACAGGATTCCTAACTCAGAAATATTCTGTTCTTAAAAATTGAAGGGCGTATAAATGCTTGAGCAATAGATAAATAACTGACACAGTTGCTTTGGAAAGATTCCTTTCCTCAGGTCTTAATTGTGTTGGTATTAGAGCACCTCGCAGTCTTTCGATTATAAAGCATCCTATGTGCCTAAAATTGTGTTCTGTATTGACCAAGGGAACCTGTTCAAAAGGTGGCCTCATCCTTAGGTACAAAGCACTTGAAAGTTATTCTCAGCAGATGTGTGATAGATACCAGTGTCGCGAGCTGACCGGCCAGCCAGTCAGCCTGGACAAACGGCGCGAAAAAGTTTAAAGAAAGAAAGAAAGACTGCAGTCCAGAAATCAGTTACAAAGCATGCTCGGTTTAGTTGCAGGGGGAGAACAGCAAAAACTTCTTCCCCCAAAGTTTTTTCTTCTTCTTTTCGCGTCACCACCGGCATCCACTTTTATTACTTCACAGTTTTACAAAGGTATTTGCATACTGCCAATTGGCCTTCGAGTAAAAGCAGCCAACACCTTAATGCTTAGGTTACAAGCCTTATATGGTTACAAGCCTTATATGGTTACACAGGTAAATTACAATACTCTTGGTCTTCGTGGCGTACGTGAGTACAGCATAACCCAGCAATGAATTCCCACATACCAGCACTTGTGAACTCTGAGTGTCAGATAAACTTAGATGGAGAGGACCGCAGCATAAGGCAACTGAAATCTACCCCAAAGCAGTATACTGGCACTAGGAAGAAGAGTGCTATTGCACTCATGTCCTCCTTGAGAGCTTTCCTTGGGCAGCTGGTTGGCCACTGGGTAAGATGGACCCTTAGTGAGATCCATCAAGGCAGTTTTTATGTTCTCCAGTACAGAGGCAGCTGTTAGGGTCATGTTACAGATTTTTGTGAAAAGACCAACAATTTCATATTTGAATTCTTTAAGACTAGCTTTCCTAACTCGTGGTATCAATTTTAGCAGAGTCTCTATGATTGTTGTTTTGAGTAACATTTGCAGTGCTTTAACTTGCTTGACTGCCTTCTTCAAGTTCCTTTTTAACAATTCCCCCATTTTAGGAGAGTTTTCTCTTTGGAAGTGAAGCATGGCTGTTTGGACTTGTTTGACAAATTTTCAACTTCAATATGCATTAAATTGGTAACACAATGATCACTTTTTTCAGATAAAATCCAGAATTGTCTCAGCTCAGGTTGGTTCCCTGACCAACTGTTCTAGAGCGTAGTTGGTTAAGGCATCAAAAACATTAACCTCTTTGTTCCTTTATCCTGTCAATGCAGGGGTAATTGGAATCATCCCAAATTACAACATCTCCTTAGGAGGCCTCCCTGGTTTCATATTCCATCTCTATTCCAAATTGAGAGTTCCTGTCTGGGGAATACTAAATTCACTTTGAAACCTAGTTGCAGCACAAACAGCACTTCTGTGAAGTGGTCAACACCGTTTAAGTTTTCTAGTGTGCCTAATGTTCCTTGATCCCTTTGATGTACATACAGAGCACACTTTTTCCAGTACACCCTTCCCTGCCTTTCCTGTAGAATTTTTCTCCAGATATTATTATATTTCACAGGTTCTCACCATTCCACCACATTTCTGTACTCTCTAGTATATCTTAAGTTATCCTTTAAAACAGGTACTCCAACTCCCCCATTTTGGCTTGGAGGCTTCTAGCATTGACATAGGAACATATATTGCATATGTGGTATTCCACCCCAGACATCTCTGGCATGCTCGTCTTCTGATACGGTCCTTAGCCTTCTCTGTTTGGCTACCGCGTTTCGCCACGTGGTTGTGCCATTTCTGCTTCATCTTCATTTGGCAACTGGATACATTTTAATCTTCATCCTCTAGGGATGATTCAACTTGAACTGGAAATAGCATCAAGCAGTCTAGAAAATTTAAGAGGGACAGACTGCTCTACAGAAGTGCTATTGGAGAAAAGATCAAACTTCAAACTAAATTTAGTACTAGAAACAGGCTTCTCAGCACTATTCTGCTTTCTTTTAGGGTTCACTGTAGAGGTGCACGGCCCTCTTTTTAGGTTCAAAGGCAGCAGTCTGTTCTGTTTTGGTTCAGGTGGAGCCCCTAGTTATGTATATTTGCTTTATATGCAAAGACAAGGAAGATCGTGGCCTCCTTGCCCCGCTGCCGATCTTGCGTGGGTGCTTAACTCACTTGTATGTTGACATTGCATCACATTGGCCTGCAGTCAGAGGGCTGGCTCTGTCGAAGACATGCCTCCTTACAGCAAGCCAAGCTCTTGCTAGCCTGTCCCAGCTGCTACTGCAGCTTATACGATTAAAAAGCAATGGAGGCGATATAAAAGAGTGTGTCATCAAATCAGTACTATGAACTCTGTCCATCATAGTAACACCAATTTATATGTAATGGGTGTAATCCAATTTTCCAGTCCAGTATCATGCTTGAATCTAATCTGAGAAGCCATACAAATAAAGGATTCAGGGTGATAGTTCCCGTACATTCATCCTTCACGGAGGAGAGAGAACCGTAGGGGAGAGAGAGTGAACAGGAAAAATGGGGAGTTGGAAATAAGCAAATAAGCAATTCAGTCAGATGCCTGCAATCAGGCATATTTGGGGATCTCCTAATGTTCAGAATGGCACAGAGCAATCCACTTCAAAGAGTGTTTTCACCATGTTTTCATACTTCGGAGGGTTTTGACTTAGCCGTTTCTGGTGCACTTGAATGGTGGAAGGTCATTATCTATTGTGACAATAAGTCTGGAGAATTAAATCTAAACCAGTGGTAACTGCCGGGCAAATGAGACTGCTGTATGCATTGTCAGTTCAGTGCTTATTTCCACCGTTCTTGACATGGTGAATGAGCCGGTGAATGGAACATATTGCAGTGGTGGCACTCCGTCCCCTTTCTGTTTCCTGCTTTGGCTTGATGTTAAATGTCACAGCAGGGTGCTCCTGAAATTTAATTATGACAAATACAGCATTCTGCCATGCTGTTTGTTTATAAGGCTAGAAAGCTCCAGGGGGCAAAAGCCATGGAAACATGCTGAGCTTGTTCTCTCTGACACAGTGCTTCAATTAGGCAGTTCAGGCAGGTGGTGTTGGCAATGCCGGAAGCCTCTGGGAACTCATGCTATGTGTGATAATTTTTGTCCAGGGCCCAAGCGCCTCCCTAGAGGATGACCGTGGAAGTGAAATAAGAACGGAAAATTGTTACGTGCTTTATGTGCTCTCTCCTTAAAACTCCAAACTACTCCTTCATTTTTAAATGTGCTAGTAAGAGATTGAAACTCTGTGCAGACCCAAAGGTGGACATGGCTTCTCTCATTCCCTCCTCCTTCTTTCTCAGGTTCCCTTCCCTTCTTACTGTAGACTCTTATTCAGGTGTCTGAATTCAGCTGGAATTCATGAGATGAGGAAACAAAGAGTGGGTTTAGATAATGAAAATAATCTTTATACTTTTGACTTATGATGAAGAGCAGGAATTCTAGTATAGAAATAGAAGATAAGAAAAGTACCCACAAGGGAATGCATCACAGGAAAGCTTATTGTTAAGGGATTCACCATATCTAATTAGCATGTGCTCTTTGTGAGCTTATTTTCTCGCCCAAATATTGAGAACACAGAATCTTGTGATAAAAAGTAATTTGCAATAGATTCAGGACAAAGAAACCCAATTTATTCTTCATAGAATCCATAATTCATTTACAGAGGCTATTGTCCTAAGTTGAGGTGATGGCTTACAGAATCAAACAGGCCAGGTAAGTCTTGGCTTTATGATCCATGATCATTAAGAACATCTGAATATCTGAAATTGCTCACCCTCTCTTTCGACTAGACTAGGTACAAAGATCAGTAGGAGTCCTATGGAGCAATGCCAAGTGAAAGAGCCGTCAGTACAGTGGCTCTAAGCTTGCAGAATTCCCTTCCCTCTGAGGTACCTCTCCTGCCATCACTGTGCGCTTTTTTTTGTCCGCAAGTCAAAATCCACATCTTTACCCAGGCCCCTGAAAATAGATGAAGGATATGACATTGTGTTATTTCCCTGGTGGAAAATGAAATATCACTTTAGACTATGATGCAAATTTAATTGTTGTTTGTGGTTTTATGCTGTTTTATATTGTTTATTGAAAAGTATGCACCTGATCCTGGAAGTATAAGGTAAATGGTAGGTTATAAACTTAATTAAATAAACAAAAAGCCATTCATGCTCAGAATCTTGTTCTGCAGTCAGATTCTCCTGGGAAGTCAACAAGCAAAGCACTGTGGCTATTAGCCATTCTCCATTGCAGCCTCCATGTAGCCATGTTGGCTAAATGCTGTTGATAAATCTATCTGTAGTGTTTTCCCCCTAGTCACTACCTCATATGGCTCTTTTATGGCCATATAAACTACTGAAATCCCTTCCAATTATAGCAATGTATTCTCTATGTTAATTATGTGTTGTGTGAATGTGTTGCTAATCAGTTCTATTCCAGAACTAGTTCTAGAATTATATATGAGAGATGTGGAAAGCGCGGAAAAGTATCTTTAAAAACTGCACCTCTGCATTTAGCATAGTCTGGCAATAGATGCTATGGATGAGCATTAAGGAATAGTATCCTTCATTCCTGTGCGTCCCTTGGACCGCAAGGCGATCAACCCGGTCAGTCCTAGAGGAGACCAACCCTGACTGCTCTTTAGAAGGCCAGATCCTGAAGAAGAAACTCAAATACTTTGGCCACCTAATGAGAAAGAAGGACTCCCTGGAGAAGAGTCTAATGCTGGAAACAATAAATGGCAAAAGAAAAAGGTGATGACAGAGGATGAGGTGGCTAGATGGAATCACTGAAGCAGTTGGTGTTGAGCTTAGGTGGACTCCAGGGGATGGTGGAGGACCAGAAGGCCTGGAGGAATGTTGTCCATGGGGTCGCGATGGGTCGGACACGACTTTGCGACTAACAACAACAACAATCCTTCATTCTCATGGGCTTCCCAGGGGTATCTTTCTGGCCACTGTCTGAAACAGGGCTGGACTAGGACAGCCTTCAGATGGGGCTGGGCTGATCTCCCCCTTGCAGTGAGAAGAAAGGGGCTTCCCTTGGCCACTTGGCCAATAGGTGAGGCTAGAATGTGCCACCCTTTGGCTATCCCAAGGGAACCATCCAAGCTAAGTGCTCCTCCTGGCAGGCAGGAGGGATGAAGTGAGCTGCTTGTAGCTGCTCCAGTGTTCTCCCCATGATGCTCATTCTGGGGAGCAGGCCCTGAGTGACTCCTTTTCTCCACACTGAACTTCCTTGTTCAATTGAGCAGTAATTTTGCATATATTTAAAAAGGTTTCATTCTGACAAAACATCTTCCTTGTGGACCATTTGCCATTGAATTGTACAGCACAGTATCATTTAGGCATACCACTGTATCCTGACACCCCCAAATTCAGTGCAGCTCTGAACAATCTTTGCGGGTTGGGGATGCAAGGGAGGATGGGGAGCTGCAGAACTCCACTGGGAGCCCTTCCCTAAGGAAAAATGAGCTAACAGATGTCAGGTACTGCTCAACACAAAGGAATTTTTTAGATTCACCCTCTGTTCTCTACAAGCAAATTGGCTGGAGCAAACATAAAAATAGATTTAAGCACTCATAGGTGTTCTGCCAAAGTTACCTAGAATGCTAATGTGGGTTTTAGTTGTTGTTTTAAACAAGGGCAGGACATGCTTAAAAATGCGGATGTTCTCACTGTGATATCTGATTTGTTCCTATATGGAAGATAAGAAAATACAGTAAGAAACTAATTGTTTTAAGTAGCTAGCTGGGGACCTGGTTGGCATTTAGGCCTGAATGTTAATGTTTGTCTAATGCTGCTTATCTATCAGTGGATGGTAATCTGAACTCCTGCTTTTTCAGCTAGAAATTAATTGCACATACTTCCTCTTGGAAATTGAAGCCGGGACTTACTGTATTTTGTTAAAATACAGAGGTCTTCCAAGATGCATACACTGCAATTTGTTGCCAGGGTTCTTCATGTCCAAGTTTCTCTAAGCCATTTGGAAGTACAGTGCAAAAAATAAGATCCATCCATTTTCTTATGTTTTTATCTGTATTTTAATTGATCTTCTTTTATGGATTTTAGGGGCTGCAATGTTTTTAGTTTTTAGAATGGTTTTAATTTGACTGTGAGCCACCTAGAGGTGTTATAGTGCAGTGGGCAGCATACAAATGTATTTAAATTAAATTAAATTAAATTAAATTAATTAAACTGAGACTGTGCTAAAGTTGATCTTCCACTCGAGTCCTGCTTGCTGGTTTCCCACAGGCAGCTAGTACAAACAGGATGCTGGGCTAGGAAGATCGCTAGTTTGATCCAAGATGGCTCTTAAGCCCACGACATCTAAGCAGCACCATCTTGGGGAAGGTTGCTGGACACAACTCTGTCCTCAGTGCAAAGAAAGAAGTGCATGTAGGGCAGATAACTGTTGTAGAGATTCTGCTAGAATGTGTGTCTAGTATAGAATGATCTTGCAAGGTGAAGTGAGCTGGTTAGAATGAAAATTCTCATGGTCAATTAACATGCTTGCTTTTGTTTTTCAGTCCCCCAGGTCCTCAAGAGCTGCACAGAATTCATTGAAAAACATGGCATTGTTGATGGAATATACCGTCTATCTGGGATTGCCTCTAATATCCAGAAGTTACGGTATGCTTTTTTTTGGTGTTGTCATTGTCAAGTCTAGGATGCTAACTACAGATTCATTCTTTCTGTGCTCATCCCTTCTCCTAGCATATCTTTTAAGCATAATTAGTTAACAATTTTGAAATGTAGCCCACTTTTCAAGTGTCTTAGAGATAAAAAGTATGTCATTGCTAGGCTGGAAAGCAGTTTTGTAGCTTCAGGTTCATTAGTTAGGATTTCAGAATATCTGTATTCTGTTTGTGGGATAGTAAATATTTGTTGTTCTATTAATGACTTGTGTGAGAGAGCTTTTTTTCTGATCTCAACTGTCTGGCTCAAACCTATATAATCTGAAACAGAAAGGTCCATGCTATTCAGCATGAAAAAAGCATTGCCAGTTAAGGTCCATGCCCTATATCTTTTGTTTATAGCTCTCTATTCTTTGTTCGGGCAATGAAGGCCAATGCAGAAGGATTTTCATCATATGATTCTTGCTTCTGTGGCTTACATGGTCTTATGAATACTCTTTGCACAATAATCTGGATGTTCAGGACTCTGTCCATCCCACCCTGCTTATAATTTTGCTTTCTAGATAGCTCATTTTGAGAGGAGAGGCTATTTTCATTCTCTCAGCTGGGATACTGACAGGAATCCGGAACTTGTGATAATTGGAATTGTCCATGTTTGGTTGTATCCACACAGAATATAAGTCATGTAGCTGCTTTTGTAATAGCGTTTTCCACATTACAGGCAATAGGATTTTTGAGTAAGCCAGTCAACTATAAACCACCACTGCTGCCTCCGGAGGAATCATTTCATCTAGAAAAAATGTGAACTTGCAGAAATGTGGCTTCATGCTTGGGCATTTTCTTCTTGTAAATGAAACCCTTGTTGTCTGTTGGTTATGTATTTTCTTATTTTTCTTTCCTTGTACCCACTCAATGTTTCTTTTGTACCTAGGCATGAATTTGACTCTGAGCAAATCCCTGACTTAACAAAAGATGTATATATTCAGGATATACACTGTGTGGGTTCGCTCTGTAAGCTTTATTTCCGAGAACTCCCAAATCCTCTGCTCACCTATCAACTCTACGAGAAATTTTCAGTAAGTGTAAGACAGGTATTTTATTTAAAATTGTATTTCATGACCAGCATTAGTGTAAAATATTTTACCTTTTGACCATTTTTTAAAATAGATTCAAATCAGACTTGAACTAGCGAACTATACAACTATATAGCTTGTTCTGAGTGCTTTTTTTTTGTTGAAAAGTACAGTACGAAACAAATAAACAAACTATGCATTTGCTGTGTATTTATACAGAATCATAGAAACATGTGAGGTTCATTCATCATTCTTGTAGCGTACCATTTGGCATAATTATCTGCATTCTCCGTGTACATGTGGAAGATCCTGGAGAGATACCTCAAGGTTCACTGGAAGTCCTTAAGGATATTTGGGAAACATCTTCTACCTGCAATATGATGACTTGTTAATGCCATTATTCTGTATTGACTGGATTTAGAGACCAGAATTCAACTCCTCACTTACTTATGAAGCTTTATGGGTGACCTTGAGGAATTCAAAAACACTCACCCAATCTATCTCACAACAACATTATGACAATAGGAAAGAGAAAACATTGTGTACACTGCTCTGGTCAATTTGCAATCAGAGTGGAATATCAAAGTAATAATACCTTGCTGATTACCATATTTTTCCATGTATAAGATGCTACTTTTTCTTAAAAACATTTACTTAAAAATGGAGGTGCGTCTTATACTCAAGGCGGCCCAGGCGGCACAGGTGAGGCAAGGCAGTGCAGGCGAGGCGAGGCGGGTGCGGTGGGTGTGGCAGCAGCTTGCTTGCTGGAGATGGGTAGGAAAAGTGGGGGGCATCCTATACATGGGGGCATCTTATAGATGAAAAAATACGGTAAATGTGGGGTAAATATGTGGGTTGCAACACAAGGCATGCTAGATGAAAGCATTTTCACTCAGCCTCAATACATTATGATTTCCATACTAATTATCTACAGGACAACTACTGAGTGTAGGAGAACCAGCCAGGTATGTAGGAAATGCATAATGTTGATATTTGTTACACCTGTTTCCTGCTAGGATGCTGTGTCTGCGGCTACAGATGAAGAACGCTTAGTTAAAATCCACGATGTCATTCAGCAGTTACCTCCACCTCACTACAGGTCAGCACAGAGCTAATTCTATCTTAATACACCCCTGCCACACTTAAAAAACCCCTAGATGCCTTTAATGACTCCAGACTGTGACCTCTGTTTCCTGCAGATTTGCCAACACTCCTCTATCTCACCTGAGTTGATGCCTGCCTCCTTATGTGCTTTGTATATCAGTATGCAACCATATAATGCACTTAAAAGGGTAGTTGGCATTTTTCCCCCGTTTTCCAATGTTTACCCAATAAGATGGCTGGCCTGCTTAGGCAGCATTGCTAGTTCATGTATTACATTAAACGGTTCAGTGCACACTGAAGGATTTTACTTACATAAAGTTGACTTCAATTTTAATTAGATCCACAATAAGACAAACAGCAAACGAGCTCAGCTGATATTTGGTAAATAGAACAGCACCCATCGTAGCAGAACTACCTAATTTTGTTAAGGCAAGGAGAGGTGATAAGATCTGCATAGTTTTGCAGAAATGGGAACCCTGTATATATCTGAACCCACAGGGTATGAAGTGGAAAGAAAATGCAAGAAATGTAGGGTTCTTTGTCTTGCATTTTAGTTAAGATTCTTCAAATCTCATTGCCGATTAAAGTAACTTGTATAAAATGCTAATACAAGCAAAAATATGCCCGACTGTTGCAGGGGCGGCAGATACGCTTAATTGTCAGCAGGGAACTGGGAAAGCTCACTGTGTGGGGCCCACATTAAGGACAAGTAAGGAATGCTGGCAAATATGAGTCAGAGAAGTGGTTTGGGGATCTGGCAAACCTTCCAAGGGTTTGCCTGACTAGCCTTGGAGACTTGGCTGCTTCTAGCATAGTTGGTCATCAAGAATCTGCTTTGTTGATGGTGAAAATGCAGTAAAATAAAATATTGTCTGCTTGGTAGATCTTAGAAGGCAGCATGGCCTCTGTGGAAGGCAACTACATGTTCTTTAAGGACTATCTATTACTAGGAGACAATCCACGTTTTGCTGGAATCTCCAGTTTTCTTGCAAGTCTTTGGCATATGGAAGCCCATGTGGAATAGCAGAGATGGGTAGCCGCTGTGGCTGATGCATGCTACCAAGCTAGCTGCTTTGCTTTGGAATAGCGAACCAAAGAATGCACTCTTACACCCACCTGCCCCATCATCAACATGCATATGACCTTTTCCAGGAAGCTTAAAGCCAGGCTTAGAACACTTAGGTTCTTCCCTAGGTACCATCTTGCTTGATCAGGGTTAACTTCGTTAATTTGGCATCGCCCAGGTTTGAGCCTTTGGTAGAGGTTCACTTGTGTGTCAATATTCAGTATTCAGGGAGCCATCCTGCCATGTTATCATTCAACGGATAATAGGCATTCAAATTCCTAGTTAAATATTTCTGTTAATTCCATTTCCCATACCAGTCTAGCAATATCTTTGCATGTTCTTTGCAACACATTGCAGAATCTCTCCCCAGCTATATGGGGGCTCATCAAACCTCCCTTTTAGGTTGTTCCATAATAGCCACCTAGCATAACCACAAAAAGAGGAATTGTGTTGCAACCTCAATATGGCATGGACAAAGTATGCAGATGCATTGGAGGTATGCTCCGATGTTTGGAATTTACTCGCAGTCCTAAATTTCATAGCCTCAGTTACTTGTAGTCCTGAATTGGGAAGCAGAAGCAAAGGAGTTGTAAATCAGCTTTGTTCTGAGACAGCTTAGAACCGGTTCCTCAAGGATCACTCATTTCCAGAATTATTTGAGAGTATTATACAAACAAAATCTTACAAAGACTGATGGCTTTTTGAAAAGAATATTTTAAAAATCCCATCTGCTTTAGTTGTGAAAATTCTTGCTGATGCTTTCTCTATGTTTTATGCCTTCATCTAAGTTGATCCAGCTTGATTCTCCCCATCCCAAAAAGACGAATTGAAGGGGGAAAAGTATCCGTCTTCCTTTGTTGTACTAGGTATAATTATTTAGTTGGATCAATGTTGCAAAGGCTCCCTCTGGTGGACACCCAAGCGTGATGGCGCTTCTCTAGATCTGAACCGATGTCCATTTGTTGGGATACGTTAATGTTTTTGCTAACATTTGCACCCTTCCCTTTGGGGTGTGGTGCACAGGGCCCTGCTGCTCCCCTCTGCTGTAGCAGCAGCACAAAATAAAAAATAAAAAGGGCAACTTAATCCTGTGGTGTGCTAAACAGGCAAAATATGCCCTGTTCACATCCTCCTCCATAGCACAGCACAGCACAGCACAGCACACTTCACATTTAAGTGAGAAAACATCTCAGTCATTTTGCTATGGATTGTGAGGTTCTGAGCAGCACCAAGGCTCTCCTGAGTTGCACCTGAGGAGCCCTGGGGAAGAACTATATAAGAACATTACTTAAAATGGAGGTGCGTCATATATGCGAGGCGGCGGGGGCAGGCAGCGAGGCTACTGTAATGCGCTCTATGTGGGGCTGCCCTTGAAAACCGTCCAGATACTTCAGCTGGTCCAGAACAGAGCTGCCAGGTTGCTGACAGGGACTGGTAGTTATTCTCATATAATGCCGGTCCTCGACCAGCTCCACTGGCTCCCAGTTGAAGTCCGAGCCCAATTCAAGGTGCTGGTTTTAACCTATCAAGCCCTGAATGGCTTGGGACCAGGATACCTGAAGGAGCGCCTCTTCCCTTGCATGCCCTCATGCCCCTTAAGATCTGTGGGAGAGGCTCTGCTCCAGGAGCCCTCTTTAAAGGAGATAAAAAGAACAACTACCCGGAGCAGGGCCTTCTCTGTGGTGGCACCCAGATTATGGAATGTGCCCCTTGGAGGGGTGCGCCTGGTATCAAGTTTATATTCTTTTTGGCGCAGGTGAAAACCTTTTTATTTAATTGCTATTTTAAAAACTAATATTTTATCGTTAACAGTTGCTTTTTTGTTTTTTGTTTTTATATAATATTTTATGGAAGTTGTTGTTGTTTTATTGTTTTTAATTGTATGTGTTGTGTGCTGTCCTGAGATGCTGAGGCATGTGGTGACAGCATATAAAAGTTTTAAATAAATAAATAAGCTGCTTTGGCAACAAAGGTCTCCTGTTGCTGGTGAAGCCCTTCCTGGTCTACTAGACCTGGGACTCCGCTCCGGTGTCCTGCCTGTGTCCCTCTTCCTGCGTCTCCTGAACTCCGCCTGCACCTCTTCTCCCCACGACTGGTCTGCTTCCCTCGGTTCTCCAACCCTTGGCTCGCTCTGGACCACGCTACCAGCCACTACGGACTTGGCTAGTATATCGACTTCCAGCTTGACCTGGGACTGTGTATTGGACTTCTCACACCCTGTCTGTCTGGGTTCTGGTGCCTTTGCCCTGTTAGTCAGCCGCCTTCACCCCAGATGCTGACAGGTTGCCGAGGCCGCTCCGCACCCTGACCTAGGCCACCATACGCAATGATATTAGCATGTGCTTCAAGCCCTGCAGGCCCAGGTACAGAGGCGCTGCAATGCTCCTTCCTCATTGTGATCTGTGCTCTTGATGTTGCTCCCGTTCATGGACTCTGTTCGTGACCCTGCTCCTCTTTGTGGATCTTGTCTGTTTTCCTGGGCCCTGTTTGCCCCAGCCTTGCCCCAGTGCTGCCCCAGTCTTGTTCCAGTAGCCCCAGTCTTGCCCCAGTCTTGCTCCAGCGCTGCTTCAGTCTTGCCCAGGCCTTTCTCCAGCCTTGTTCCAGTAGCCCGCCTTGCCCCAGAGCTGCCCCAATCTTGTTCCAGTATCCCCAGCCTTGTTACAGTCTTGTTCTAGTTTCCCCAGCCTTGCTGCTCCTGAGCTGCTCCAGTCTTGCTCCAGTTGCCGCAGCCTTACCCCAGTGTTGCCCCTGTCTTGTTCCAGTTGCCCCAGCCTTGCTCCAGTCTTGTTCTAGTTGCCCCAGCCTTGTTCCAGCACTGCTTCACTCTAGTCCCAGTTACCCAAGGCTAGATCCATGCCTTCCACTGAACATACCCAAAGAAACCAGGGCCATGAAGGAGTGTGGACCCTCCCCATCCCAGGAAAAGGGGTTCCCAGTCTAGTAGACCAGCAAGGGTTTCACCAACAACAGGAGACCTTTGTTGCCAAAGCAGCTTCTGTGGGGAAGAGCTGGTTCTTATATAGCCCCTCCCCAGGGCATCCCAAGTGGAACTCATGAGAGCCCTGGCAGCTGCAGTGGACTGAGGTCTCTGAGCATCAAAAGGAACCCTGGTGCTGCCTCAGAACCTCACATGGATTTTCTGTTTAAATGGATCCGTGCAATTTATACATTCTCTAAACAAAAAGATGACACATGAAAGCATCTAAGCGTCGTGGTGCATTAGGATGGAATTTTCCAAGGTACACAAGTAAGTAACCATTATGTTTTCAGGATTAGTTAGCTTCTGCATCGTTCTGCTGATGAGTCCAATAATGAGTCTAATAATCCTAACAAGTAATGTCAAGTACATGAAGCCCAGCGGTAGCTGTCAGGAGCTGCTGTGTGCTGCTCCATGCTGGATTTCATCTTCCTGCCACTGCATTCTGGAACTTGAATACAAGCACGTGCCTCTCCTTTCATTAATAGCTTAATACGGAAGCAAAGATGCAGCTATTTTTCAAAAAGCAGAATACTGGCTTAGGATGGCTTAGGATGTATTTTCAAGTACCTCATTTGCTAATCAGCAAACTCATATTAAAATACTTTTTTCCTGTTTCCTGTAGTAGTTGTGTGATAAGTTAGCTTTTACAACTAATGCCTTCTCTCATTTTCCAGGACACTGGAGTTCCTAATGAGACACTTGGCCCATCTTGCTGATTACTGTGCCATCACAAACATGCACACTAAGAACTTGGCAATTGTCTGGGCACCAAACCTGCTGAGGTACCTTTTTGTATTAGATTGAAGATGTGCTGTCATATCCAGGGGGTTTTATGTTCTAATCACAAGATGCAATAAATACTGAACATCCAAAACAATTTTATACAAAACTGATACCCCTTTCCATAAGATTTTTGTGCCACAGCTTTAGTTGAAAAAGGTGGGAAGCATTCTTAAATGTAAACTTTGAATTGCAACAGGATTGGAGCTTGTGTTTGCAGCCTGTGACCTATGGAATGATTACACAAACCTGAGTCCCACCTGGAAGTTTAGCAATAGATGCAGAAAGAACTGGTCCCTAGTCTTAACATAGAGATGCACAAGACTACCGGGCTGGGTGTCTCACTCAAGGTGTCACTCCCCCATTCTTTGGGATCTGTGCCGTCTTCCTGATTGGCTGAATGGCCCAGAAGATGCCAGTGCTGAGACTTCAGAGGTAGAGGATGGGGAGTGCGGGATCCATGGTGGTACAGTGCTGAAATGAGGGGAGCAGACCTTCTCTGGCGACTGAGGGGTGGCCTGCAAGGGAACCAGAACAGCAGCTTGCTAGGAAAGCTGCCTCCTCCCAGGTAGGCAGCCAGTCGGCCTGACGAGCTGTGGTCCTGTGAGACAGCAGTAGCAGTACAGTGTTGGATTATATTTTAAGGACTAGAAGAAAAAAGTACAGGGAATGGCCCAACTTGTATACAACCTGATCAGAGACAACACACCTGCATTTACCTTGAGAGACTTGGTCTGCTCCATGAGATAGAAACATAGAAACAGAGTGAGTCAGAAGGGACCTCCCGGGCCATCTAGTCTGACCCTCGGTTCCAGCCGGCTCCGCTCATGACATGTCCACCATCTGCATGTCTAGCCTATCTTTGAACACCCTTACCGATGGGGCCTCAACCACCTCCCGTGGAAGCCCATTCCATACCCTCGGGGTCCTGACTGTCAGGAAGTGCTCCCTGGCATCTAAATGGAACCTTTGCTTTGCTCCGATGGAGCGTGTCCTGCCTTCCTCTGCAGGGGAGAACAGATCCCCTCTGAGTCTCTTCTTCTCCAGGCTGAAGAGACCCAGTTCCCTCAGTCTTGCCTCATACGGCATCCCCTGCAAATCGGCCACCAACCTTGTGGCCCTACGCTGCACTGACTCTAACCTGGCTATATCTTTCCTGAAATGAGGGGCCCAAAACTGAACATAATACTCCAGTTGTGGGCGCACCAGAGTCATATAGAGTGGTAGTATTACCTCTCTCAGTCTAGAAGCCACGCTTCTGGCTATGCAACCAAGGGTGGCGTTCGCCCTCTTGACCGCCGCATCACACTGCTGACTCATGTTTTGCCTACAGTCAACCAGTATCCAGAGATCCCTTTCACAAGTGCTGCTTTCCAGCCACTTGTCCCCTAACCTGTACTTATGACACCCGTTCCTATGCCCCAAGTGCAAGACCTTGCACTTATCCACATTGAACGTCATCCTGTTGTCTCCTGCCCGCTTCCATAGTCTGTCCAGATCCTTTTGGATCTGGAGTACCTGCTCCTCAGTTGTGGCCACTGTCCCAGTTTTAGTATTGTCTGCAAATTTGATCAGCAGACTGTTCATCCCTTCTTCCATGTCATTGATGAAAAGATTAACCACCGTGGGCAGTGGTTGGCTCTGTTGGCTTCACAACAGCAGGCCAATATTAAAATAGTGCATGTACCACTGAAAGCTGGCTGATGTAGGAGCTTGGTCCTCTGAAAGTTACAGTGGCCTGTTGGCCCCTCCCCAGCCTTCCCATTGACTCTCAACATGTATCCCAGGCACTCTTGTGGCACAGCCACTTGTTTCCTTTGTCCCTGTGCTACTCCATGTCTGTAACTGGTCCACAGGAATTCCAAGCTCCCAGGGGAAATGCTCTCCTCCATCAGATTAGCAAACCAATTTTCTGAGCCCTCTTGAATGTGGAAACATGATTGCAATTATTATTGCGCAATACCACTGCATGGGCAGCTGACTAACTAAGGTACCAGGACCCAGGCTTCCAGGGTAGAGTCCCAAGTCTAATCCCAAACAAATCCAAATCTTTATCCAAAAGTCCAAGGTCACTGCCAGGAGTGGAGGCACAAGGTAAGTCCAGTCCAGGAAATAAAAGCACAGTCAAGCAAGCTGGGGGCCAAGAACCCAAGAAATCAATGCAAACAGGAGTTGGGATCTGAGGGCTGTATCATGAATTGGAGCAAAGTAGGGGTCAGGAAACCAGGCAAGGTCCAGGAACAGGAGCAGGAGCAGGATTGAGAGCAGAGGCCAGGAGTGGGGACAAGGTTCAGGTCAAGCAAGCAAGGAGCACGGCAGCAAGACTGGAGAACTTGGTTTGTTGCTTATTTCTACTGGTGTCCATGGTGAGCTGTCAGATACATGCACAGGTTACAGAGCATCAAGGTGGAACAGTGCACATGCACACTTTTCAAGGCAGAGCACAGGGTCAGAAAAGATGTGGGTTGTTTTGTTGTGCAAACCAATGACATTAGCTGGAATACTTTGAGCCAGAGTTACTGCTGACTATTGTGACTGTTAACCTCTCATCCCTTTCCTTAGATCAAAGCAGATAGAATCTGCTTGCTTCAGTGGAACGGCTGCTTTTATGGAGGTGCGGATTCAATCAGTGGTTGTGGAATTCATTCTCAATCATGTGGACGTCCTTTTCAGCTCCAAACTAAGCTCCGTTATTCGTGAAGGTGCAGGTATGTTTCCTAGGGGAGGGGCGAACAGGCTAAATTCAAATGGCTCGCGTAACATACCAAAAGCATTGAGGACAACATCAAATAATGTCACTTTCACTCTAGGCTGCCTAACTGGAGAAATGCATCCTAATGTTTGTTGCTGTTGTTAATCATCCCTCCCTTCATTTCAGGATAATGATGCTTGGCAAATTTATAAAATGGAGGCAATTATTCGGTGCATCAGAAGATGGCCTCTGTTAATTGACGTGATCCATGATGATTTCTTTAATCATAGCAATTTAGCATATTGATTTTTAAAATGTTAATGTTAATTTGGTCTTCTTTAGCTGCAGGGCATATACCATTTGGGTTCTGATATGTAACCAAGTCTGGTTTGTACAGATAGACACCACACAGACTCAGAACTAAATTGAAAGGGACCAAACACTTTACTTAAGAAACTTATCAAAATGATAACAACAGAAACACCAACTTGGTGGCTATATAGAGAACCAGTGTGGTGTAGTGCTTAAGAGTGTGGAATTGGGTCTCAGGCGATCTGGAGCCAGCTGGGTGACTTTGGGCCAGCCACAGACTCTTAGCTCAACCGACCTTACTGGGTAGTTGTTGTGAGGATAAGATTGAGGGCAGGAGGACAATTATGTAAACTGCCTCGAATTTCTTAAATATAATGCATTAATAAATGAATGAACATGATTTGGATCTCATTACTGGCCTAGTGAAGGGTTGTTGGGAACAAGGGCTGTCCAGCAAAGGCCATTAAATATTTCTGCTTTTTCCATGAAGTTTGCTGTGCTGTATCTTGCGCAAAGAAGAGGGACTACAACTATAGATCTTCGGGAGGGCTTGCCTTGTGAGCAGAAGATGGTGAAGCTTGATTAGCTTGGAGTGGTCATTTCCAACACTGTTAAAGCAGTTGTAACTCCTGGCTTCATAGAGAAGCACTGCTATGCCTCCTGCTACTCAGCATAAAGGAATCTGTTAAATTACAACTGCCTATCTAGCATCACGTGCTGCTTTTTAAATCTCTGACCTCTGAAATGGAGCATTTTGAGGCTATAGGCCCTATTCATATACTTTTGACAAGGATAGGCATGTAATTTCTCAAACTCTTCCAGGCATAACAAATTGATACCCATGTGCTATCTCATTATGTAGGATAGACTTGGCTGGTGAATTTCCCATTAGAAGTAGTATTGTCTCATTCTATAATGCTACGTGACATTTTCCTAATTGTGCTGGTTTCTCAATATAGTTGTCTATTTGTCCAGTTCCTTTGGCTTTTGAGTCGTGGCCCCAGATGTATAAGGCTGAAGTTGTTTGTTCTGTTGTGGCTGCTATCGAGTTTTAGCTTCGATGGTGCACAAACTGTTTTAATACATTTCTAGCAGGTTTTACTCTTGGTTGTGCTAATGCCAAGCAATCCCTCTGCTACAAGAAAAGTAGTCAGTGTTTCTCCATTTTTATTAGAGTTAAAAATGGGATGTGGCAGTTCAGATAATTGCTGTAATTATTGTACTGTTGTACATTTAATTTGTGTGTAAAACTCAAACACTTTTATGCTGTGTGGTGTGATCAGAAAACATTCCATGGCAGGCAGTTCTGTAGGCAAGCAGGCTGCCCTCCTTAAAGAATCGAAAGAGAAAGAACTTTTGTTTTAACATTCAGTTTGCTGCAGCATTTTAAACAAATTGTAAATCAAAATCCAGCTTTTTTCTATTCAAACTTGACCAAAAGGCCAGGAAAATGATTGTATTTTATACATATTTCTAGTAACTCAATTTCCCCTATTCCTGATTGTTTCTTGGTGAAAATAGGGCCCTGTGTTTATTTTGTTTCCATCCTCCCTTTCTGCCATCAAAGAATTAAACATGAGTGTTGAACAAGATACTTTGCTTTAGGCTGGATGTGGTTAGTGGAACAGGTGCTAGGCTGGGGAAACTTCTCCCAGTTTGCTTCACAGGACACTCGTGGCTTTCCCTCCTTATACTCCTCTTTACCTGTTCCTTGTGATATTATTCTCTGGCAGGTCACAGTTCATTGTCGCGTCCTAAATCCCTGCTGGTGTCTTCTCCTTCCACAAAGCTGCTCACCTTGGAGGAAGCTCAGGCGAGAACTCAGGCCCAGATCAATTCTCCTATAGTAGCAGACAGCAAGTACATTGAAGTTGGTGAAGGACCTGCTGCACTGCAGGGGAAATTCCACACTATCATAGACTTCCCATCTGAAAGGTAGAGAAATATGTGTGTGTGAATCGCTTTTAAGCTCAAAGACTGACTTCAGTAGTGGAGCCTCACAGTAGATTGTGCTGCTGATGTGAACGCTCCTCTCATGGTCACTCTCAACCCATAATGAACATTTCACGCCAGTTTTCCCTCCCTAGAAATGGGTGAGCTCTCCAGTTCCTACCCCTTCCCAAATTAGAAAACCTCAGATAATTTATTCCGAACTGGTTTGAGGACTTATCATGGCCATCTCCTCCCCACTGCTAACGTTAAGATTCTCTCCCCTCCACTTTCTGGCAGAGGGCTATGGTGGGACACGAAGGGGGCACTTGAGGAGTGGGAATGGGGTGCGGTTTCCTTTCTTCTCCCTGATGCACTGTTTTCCTTTCCCATGTCCCTGATACACTGGTTAGCATTATACAGGTGCACACACATTAGGTTTTCCTTAATGGCATTATATGTGCAACAATAGAGGCTACTGTTGCTGATTCTTATTTCTCCCTCCCACACCTCTTTTTTTTAAGTCAGGAGCTTTTTGTACAATACAGAACATTCTGATATTCTACACACAAATGCTTGCTGTTGTCTCCTACAGAAAAAGACCACCCAGTAAGATGAAAAAGTCCCCTGTTGGCAGTTGGCGCTCCTTCTTTAACCTGGGGAAATCGTCCTCTCTCTCCAAACGGAAACTTCAACGCAACCCAAGCGAGCCCTCCGAAATGAAAGCGATCGCTTTAGCAGGTAGGATTGTCCCTTTCCTGTGGCAGAAAGGACCCTGGGCTTTAGGGCTGAACTTCACTTCCGATTCTCCCAGTTTTCCTTGTGTTGCTTGTTTGGTTTTAGATGATGGCTGGTACATCTCTTTTGCCATTTAGCACAGTTGAGTGTTGCATAACATTGGGCTAATACACAATACCAGTGGAAGATTTGAGGAAAAAGAGCAGTGTTTCTTGCCTGTAACATCCATTCGTCCTTCACGAATCAACTTCAGCTCTGTCCATTTACCTCTTAGGGAGTCTGAAGGGAAAGCAAGCCTGTTTTGCTCTTGAGTTGTCATGCTGTTCCAGAGACCGCCTTCTGGGTCCAGACTAATCGCCTTAATGGATTCAAGCAATAACCTCAGTGTTCGAAAGATTTGTTCAAACTGTCACCCATTTCTTTGAAGAACTTAGCATCTTTTACTGAAGGAAAATATTTGAGGATATTGGGCCATGTGTTTAAATAAATGCAACTGTTCTATTTCCAATGTCCAGGAGGGCGAGGAGACAGTGGAACTGTGCGCTCAGCAAAAAGTGAAGAGTCGCTCTCATCTTTACATGCTATGGATGGTAAGAACCCGGGAAAAATAATGGCTCCATTTTGACTGTGTGGCATGGATAAGAAGCTGTAATTTCTATTCTTTAATAAGCCAAATTAGCTTAAATATGACTATTTTAGTGCCTGCTTCAAACAATGCTCCACTGTTAAGAACATGAAAAAAAGTAACAGTCATTTCCCAGTTTTAGCAGAAAGATAACCTGGGGGTTGCTGGGCAAAGGAGGAAGACGAGGAAATCCAGACTTTTAGCACAAATGCATGCTAATCTTACTTGGGAAGAAAACACAACCCTGTTGAGAAATTATAATCCTGTAATAGAAGATACAAAATATAATTTAATATTATTGAACTGACCCAGATATTAACAGATACCTGCTCTCCATCTTACTAGGTGAATCTAAACTTTTTCGACCTCGGCGACCAAGATCGAGTAGTGATGCATTGTCTGCCTCCTTTAATGGGGAGCTCTTGGGGAGCATGAACCGCTGCAATTCCTATGATAATCTGCCCCATGACAATGAAAGTGATGCAGATGAGGGGCATCTCCACGTACCTGTTCTCATCTCTCCCAGGTCAGCAGAAGATGTTGATCTGAGCCCACCTGAGATTGGCGTAGCCAGCCTGGATTTTGATCCCATGTCTTTTCAGTGCAGTCCACCAAAAGCAGAGCCTGAATGTCTCAACAGCAGCACTTCCCTGTTGGAGTCAATAGACTTTAATAAGGACAAGCAAAACACCTTTAAGAAGGAGCTAGACTCCGGCAGCCAGTCCCAGACTCCTGGCAGTGCCACCAGCTCTGAACCAGTGTCTCCTTTTCAAGAGAAGACCATGAGTCCCTTCTTCACTCTAGATTTGAGCCCAACTGAAGATAAATCATCAAAATCCCAGTCTTTCTCTGAGAAGATCACCCATGCCTTCTCCCCCAAGATGGGACAGAAACCAGCCAGATCTCTACCACTAAATATATCAGAGCCAGTCTCCTTCACTATACCTAACCGAATGCCAGATGTTCTCATGGGAGGGTTGTCAGGGAGTGCAGACCCTTCAGACTGGACTAAAGGAAATGCTGGCACCAGTGAAGCCGCAAGCATGTCCCTGCCTCCATTGACCATATCACCTTTGAAAGCCAATGAGGTGAGACCAGGTGATGGACATCAGCAAGAGTTCCAGAACCAGGGAGATGCTAAGAAGCTAGAGTTTCAACAAGAGGTGGAACAGCCTATGCCCAGCAGCAGCCAGAGTAAGCCTGTACCTTCTGGACAGACACAGCCAGGTACAGTGTGTTTTCCTCCATTCTTTCTTTAAGTTCACAAGCGACCAGCTCTCTCACTTCTCTGCGTGCCTTTAAAAGAGGGGGAAAAGTCTGGTGTTAAAATCCAGAGTGTATGTCTTCCAGAGCATGTGGAAGTTGCTCGGGTCCTAATAGAGAGCATTAGAGGAACCCAGTGCTTCTCTGCAGCTTCCTTGCATCACACAAATGCTTGAATATTTTATCTATCACTGTATCTTTTCACTCTTTCATAACATGAAATGATCTCTTGCAATCCTTGCAAATCAGTATGCCGCCTGATAAACTTTTTATTTTTAAACTTAAATAAATAAATCTGGCTACGGTTGAAGACAGGACCTTTTTGGTCAAACGTAACCTGTGATTACATGGTGCAAAAGATCCCATCAAAGGATCAGATCATTTCTTTCTGCATTACCTGCTGCCTAGCTCTCTAGGAATGCAACAGGAGCCCTTAGACAATCGCTTGTGCTTTTTGCATCGAACTGCTGTCCTGTTTGCATGTATGACAGAAGAGGCACTTTATCACGCCAAGGAGTTGCCACTGTGAAATGTTGGAAGAATCTAATTTTTATAATGGTCTATAGGAATTGCTCACTCTCCTTCGGGGATAACATAAATCTCTTCTTTTGTCTGTTTTTTACTCTTCCTCCCACTAGGAGCAGTTGCCCTCGACTCCCCCCAGGATCCTGTTCCAGTCAGTTCTGTCTCTGTTGTCCCTCCTCCTCCTCCAAAAAATGCAGCTCGCATACTAGCCTTAGCCCTGGCAGAGTCTGCCCAACAAGCCTCTGTCCAGCCCCAGAAGAAACCTGATGTTCATTCTGACTGCCCCAGCTGTGTAGAGACTGAAACTGGGGGAACTGCAGAAAAGTTCCATCCATATTCTAATGTTGCTGCAGAAAAGTTCCACCTGTATGCTGCCCTGCCAGAGAACCAGCTCAGTGTTCAGGCTGCTGCACCTGGAGATCAGCACAGAAGCGAATTACCAGTAGATCAGGACCTCCAACCCAGTAGCATGCCTGAGGGCAGCAATCACTTACCTGTTAGCACACCTGGACATCACGACCATCCTTGTCTCCATACTGACATGCCTGGAGACCCTCACAGTGGAACTAACATGGGCTGGGACCACTCCCACTTCCATCGGTGCATGTTGGAAGATGCACACCATCTCTCTCACTCGGTTGTAGCCGAGGATCAAAACCACTCTCATCCTTGTGCGAGAGGATCCGTTCAGTCAGAACCACCCACAACAGTGATGCCAGTGGAAAACCCACACCACCATAGTGGAGGTACCCCTTTGGAAAAGAACCAAGTCCATGCCAACAAGCCTCACTTTCCAGTCTGCACTGCAGACATCAAACTAGAGTTTCCTCCTGTAACTGCTGGAGAGAAAGCAACCACAGCAGTTCTGGCATACACAACAAAGAACCCAACAGCAGCAAGTGAAGCTGATTCTGGAGTATCCAGCCAGAATGTTCCACCTCTAACTACCACAGTCAGCAACAGCAACAACGCATGGGGAGAAATGGATCTCGTGGCTGCTCAGCATGCAGGCGGTCACCAAGTCCTGGCACAGAGACCGGGGGACCATCAGCCAGCTGTAGGACAAGTGCCAGCCACCACCACTAAAGTTTCAAGCAGCTTCAGCCAGGTAAATGTTGCCCAAGTGTTCCCCTGCCGCTTTCTCTGTCTGGCACTCCACCCTGCATTACAAAATTGGCCAAGTGTGGAGAATCTGAATAGGAGGACATCTTGCTCCCTCTGTCCAAAGATTAGAACCCATGGCAGTCACATTTCTATGGTTAGGACCCCTAGGGTATGGAGTGGGCTTCCACAGGAAGCCCCATCGGTGAGGGTGTTTAAGGATAGGCTGGACATGCACATGGTAGGCATGTCATGAGTGGAGCTGGCTGGAGCTGGGGGTCAGACTAGATGGCCCAGGAGACCCCATCTGACTCAGTCTCTTTCTTTGTTTCTATCCCATGAAGCTGATTGGTGGACACTTAAAGAGAGTACTTCTTCATACAGTGCATAGCTAAACTATGGAATTCACTGCCACTAGAATGGCCACCGAGAGTTGACAAGAGTATTGGAGAAATTCTTTTTTAAAAAGTTATTTATTTACTTTCACAAGTACAATAGGAAAAGAATATATGGGGAAAAGATGCCAAGGGATATTCCCCAAATATAGCATGCAATTTCAGTAATTGAACATTACTGTTCAATAAAAGGCAAGCATTTCTGTCTGCTATGGTCCCATTTAAACCATTCAAATCTTAAGATTAATCTAGATTATAAAATTAATTGTGAATTTTTGATGTAATTTTGATGTGTTTCATACTATTTTTGTACGCTGCTTTGGAAATGTCAGCTGAAAATCAAAATCTCATGTATAAATAAAAGAAGTGTGCCCCCCATCCAGCTGTACTTTGGGTGAGACCCTTGTACTTCTTCCCATGGGCTCAGAAAGGAGCAGGCTAAGAAAAACCAGTTCTGCTTCTCACTAAGTCTTCGATCAGCTCTGAATGTGTTTATGAAGCTGGGGTCACCACTAACCTTTGGTGTGCTTTCTCATACTAGGTACGCGGGGAAGCAACTCCGGAGAAACTGTCTGAGCCTAGATCAGCCGAGCCAGGTCCCATTTTTGTTGCAGAGGGCAGTGCCACAATCCAATGTACTTCTGCCACCCCTGTGGCAACATTTCACCAAGGGCACCTGGAAAAGCCCCGAGAGAATGCCAGGGCTCCCCCTTTGCACCTGAGGTCCGACTCTGTTCCAGCTCACTCCTCATACGGATTTACTCCTCCAGTCCCACCTGTGAGAACAATGGAGAGTAAAATTGCCGCTGCTATGCATTCAAACAATGCGGATACCCTGAATCCTGCTGGTTACCATTCCTTTGTGGCTTCCTCCACCCTGCAGTCGTCAGTAGATGAACCTGTGCCACCACCTCCACCACTGAAACAGGCCTCTCTCCAGTCTGCTTATTTTTCTCATTCCAAGTCCGAGAGCCCCTCTGAGGCTCCGGTGTCCGAGAACTACGCACATCACAAGGCTATGTCCCTCCACCAGTACAAGGCCGAAAGCGTCCCTCCACCCCTCTATCACATCAAATCTGAGCCGCACCCAGGCTATCCGTCCTTGTCCGAGACCCCGACCTCCATGGCCCCCAGGTATAACACTTGTGCCATCCAAGGGAAGAGTTCCTCTGTCCGCCACTCCAAGCCTCGCAGCCGAGTGGAATACGTGTCCTCCATGAGCCCGACCATGAGGAGCACTAGTTATGCAGAGGAGACGCCGCCGTACCCCACCATCAGAAGAGTGCACTCCCTGCACGTCACGGCCCCCTCGACCATCCGATCGGTTCCCATCTCCCGCACGGAGGTGCCCCCCGATGACGAGCCCCTGTACTGCCCAAGGCCTTTGTACCAGTATAAGCCATATCAGCCTCATACGGATTATCATGTCACTCAGTTGCAGCCTTACTTTGAGAACGGGCGAGTGCATTACCGGTACAGTCCCTACTCCAGTTCGTCCAGCTCAGCCTGTTACACTGCAGCAGATGGTGGATTCTACGACCTGGAGCCCTATGGGACCATGAGGCTGAGGCAGTTCCATCCTTCCCCAGGCAGAGATTTTGCTTCTTACTCCAGGTTGCAGACCAAGAGTCTGTACCGCTATCCTGGCCTGCCACCGTACCCCCGGGGAGGCCTCATTGGACACCTGGCAGGCAAAGAGCACAGTTTTATCAGCAGGGATGTGCCACCTGCTCCAGATGTCAAGCCGATGTATGTCTCCTGGGATCTGGAAGACATGGAAAAGTACCGCATGCAGTCCATCCGCCGAGAAAGTCGTGCACGCCAGAAAGTGAAAGGGCCAGTCATGTCCCAGTATGACAACGTTTCCCCTTTGTTGCAAGATGAGTTACGGACTGTGGATGTTGTGCACTTGCGCAGCAAATCGGATCCGGGGAAAGCTGGGCTCCTCACTGTTGCGGATGGGAAAGAGGGGAGGTACCCGGTGAAGTTAGGGGCTGCCGATGGGGACGAGTGCTACTATGTGCCCCATCCGGAACCCGAGGTAGATAGAGCCCATTACCAAGGGACCTTTGGAAACGGGCAGACAGAGAAGCCTTCCCTCCCTCAAAAGCAAAGCAGCCTCAGGAGCAGAAAGCAACATGAAGCAGGTTGCAACTCAGCTGAGCACAGAACACACCTGCCCCATGAAGTGGGCCATAGGCAGCCTCTGGATTCCAAAAACGGGCCTCCGTATCCGGACTACCGACCAAAGGGCCACCAGGAACTGCCGGAATCCATTGGGTATCAGCACTCTGGTGGGAAGTATGTCCCAGCAAGCCACGATGCCTTGAGACTAAATCATAAGGAGGTGAAGCTGGCAGAGGAGCGGCCTGACGTACAGCGGTCCCGGGCCAGGCCATCTAACGCCACCAATGCCGAAAAGCACTCCAGAGACTGCTACAGAGAGGGTGAGCACTACGGACAGCCTGCGGCACCTCCCCCGAAGCCGGAGCGGAGCCACAGCCTCCGACTCCAGCACCCCGAGAACGCCGATCGGGATGCCGGCCTCCTTTATCCGTACCAAACCCTCGGCAAACGCCAAAGCACTATGACTGTGGTGTCCCAGTATGATAATTTGGATGATTACCATACCATGCCTCCGCACCAAAGAGGGGGCTATGCTGGAGGGGGTGGGTTTGTGTCCCCCTTCGCTCACCCGCATAGCAGGACTTATGCCACAGCCTTGGGCCAGGGAGCTTTTCTTCCCACCGAGCTCTGCCTGCAGAGGCCTGAAACAGAGATCCATGCGGAGTGAGCTCAAGGGAAGAGCAGATAGAGAGTACGCAGCCTCTGCTGGACAGTGGACTGGTCTATTTTTTCAATGACACATGGCCCTCCCCATCAAAGCATCTCCTGCCATCATCCCCCTCCCCACTCATGCCTCATGCTGCTTACTGTTTTTTATATAGTAAATGTACAGTTTCTCTCACGTTGTTTAAAAGTAGGTTGCAGCAATCATGTAGGTTTTTGTTAAACTTGAAAACAAAGGCAGTCTCCAGGAAGAGTGGAAATAGCAAAGGAGGTACAGGGGTTGCGCTGTGAATGGTTCTTTAGATTTCAGACAATGGCATCTCCCATACCTTTGCCGCTGTCCTCCGGAGCCCTGAGCAGGATATATGTATTGATAGATGGATGCAGACATTTCTTCTCCAAATAAATGTCCCTTCATGTGATCGCCAGAGCAAGATTTATGAGATGACACACCTTAGCAAATACTTTTAAGTTGGTTCCTTCAGGTTTAATGTATTAAACTTGGGCAGAAAGATTATTTCCTATTATTCGTTCAGTTCAACATTTCTGTTTTTTAAAACGAGCAAACAAAAATACCATTTTTCATAAAGTGGCTTGTTTCATGGCTTGTTAAGAGCCAACCCTGTCCATTCATACCAGTACCAATGGGGTGTGATCCTCGTGGTGAGGAAGGAAGACCAAGAGGAGTGTTCCAGTAAAATATTTTCCCTTAAGAAATAAGAAGACATTTCATCAGCTTTGGTATTGTTGTAAATAGAGCTTTGCTTTGCCAAGCCTCACATATAATTCCTGTAATTCTTGTGTTTTAAATGGAGCCCCTCTTTTTTAGAAACAAAAACAGAACCATTTTTCGGGCAAATGCATTTCCTGTGCACTCCTGAAATACCCAGGGGTCGTTATGTTGGGTGAGTCTCGCCGAAATGTCAGAGTGTTCTGGCACAACCCTCAGTAATTCCAGCAGGCCTGCAGGAGAGTCACGATGCAATTATTTTTGATAAGTGGACAGGCTGTTTTAACTCCTTACTGAACTCCCTATTGGACCTAACCAGCATCCCTGGTTCACAGAGGGATGCCTGGTTTTCCAAATGATGCTGGTTATCTGATGGCCATGACAAATGTCTAATTATGTAGCTGTCAGTTTAATAGCTGAGTTCCAGCTTAGAAAAATGATAGTAGCTTTTGCTGTAGCATCACACCTGTTTCACTATGTCAGTTGGGCAATGCGGGGGAATGTGTGCTTCTCCCCATATGTTGTTGGACTCCAGCATGGCCTATAATGCAGGATGATGGGTGTTGTAGTCCACACATCTGAAGAGTCACATATTCCTCACCCCAATATTAAGGTAACCCATGTGCTGTCCATTTAGATTGGTGATACCATGCATACCCCTGGTGCATTATCATCTCCCACTTTTGAAAGGTATGCAGCTTCGCTTGCTTTTTTGGTGAAGTTAGAAATATGCAGTGCACATGATGACTTTACTGAAACAGAAGGAGCTGGAAAATGCGAGACTGCTTTTTAGCATAAAGCTATGCAGCCACTTTGTAAGATAATAAATAAAAATGCAGCATTCCATGTGGCAAGAGAGAGATTTCACTTGATGAAATAAATTACAAAATGGCTATAATCCATTCCAGGCACAGCTTGCTTTCTCTTTCTGGATCACTGAAACTGCCTAACTGGGTTGGAATCCACGGGAAGTATCCCGAGCACCTCCCTGTAACCAAGGCTCTTGCTGCTGCAACAGGCACTGGATGTTACTAGAAGGAAGGAACCTGTGTCAATCCTCTTGCAAAAAGATTTGCTTATTGGCATCCCATGCTTTTAAATACCAACATACTTCCACAGGGGCACAAAGCACTTCTCAAGGCAACGTATCATTTGGTTCTCTGGATTTCCTGGCCTCATCCAGGCTTGTTACAATAAGAATAATTTGTCTCTTTTTGTTGTGATGCACATTCTCTCAAACATTCGATAATTTTTTATTTTTAGCAGTATTATTCCCGAATGCGCTAAGTGTAAATTTAGTGCCCAGAAAGCTCACTGTGAACCAGGTTTACCTCAGCATCTCCTTCCCCTTGTGAGAAACCATATGCTTTTTCATTTTCCTATGTAAATGAGAAATATGTAGGTAGGGCCATTCTCGTCCGCCAGCTGTATAAGCAAGCTAGTTTAGCTGACTAGGCAGTTCTTCCTTGTGCTAGCAAATGAAGCCCAGCACACAGGGGCTTCTTCCAAAATCCACTGAATTCCAGTATCCAGCCATGTAGGTTTTCGCTTTGTTGGCAATGGCTATGTCACTCTACTTGATATTGGTTCCCTCTGGGGTGAGAGCAGGACATATCATTGAGCTTAGGACATTTAAGGTTCAGGTAGCAAGGGCTGCAGGACATGCCTCTGTCTTCATAAAAGCCTTAATTTTCCTTGTTTCCTCTCCATATATTCACCTGGTTGTTGTCTGCTCTCCAGGCAAAATCAGAACCTAGCCTACTAATCTCATTTCTGTACGTTGTATGCCCAATTGAACAAAAAACCTGAAACAGAACACTTTTCTCCATCTCACAGATCTCATCTCCCTGTGGAATGGGGCTGCACAGGTTAGATTTTGAATGCTCACCTCCTTCAAACATTTCAATAGCAACAACAACACTCCCTGAATCCTCCTGGCCAGAATATTCCAGGAAAGTTTTGAAACGGGATCATGAATTCCATCTTCCCATGTTCAATACTGCTACTTATTCTGTCTATGTCAAGCCAACAGTATGATTTTGGGTCCATCAGTCCAGAATGTGCTATATAGCAGTATAACTTTGACCATAAAAGGAAGCAATTAAGAAAAGCTTCCTAAGCTTGAAGGAGCAGTGACAATCACCATGTTCTCCTGTATTTCTCTCGAGCAGCTGGAAACTTTTTAAAAAACAACCTTCTTTTCCCCATCTAAGTAAGCCATACAATTAACTATGCAGTTCTGCTCATGTACTGTGGTTAATTTTGAGACTCTAACCTTTAGAGATGAGCCCCTTCCTCATTCCTTGTTTCTGCCGTTGAATCCCAGGCATGGCTCCACTCCCTCAAGAGAAGGAAAAGTAACCTTCACCAATCTAAATATTATGTTGCACGCTAAGGAGGAAGTGGGTGTCATTCCGTCCGTTGCAGGGAATCCCCTGCAAGAGAGGACCAGCTAAGTGAAGAGTGTGACCATCCACTATAAATCCTTTAATCAGCTGTTTTATCATGTGATCTATGGCTCCAAGCATGCTGATGAGAACAGAAGCCTGGCAGGTTCTCACGTCTCTTGTTACTCACTCCCTTTACCTTAATTGCCACTTCTGATTTTTCAGCAGAATTTTTTGACATTGTTGGAGATCCAGATTCAAACTGCAGGTGTACTTGTGTACACACAGCTATATCCGAGTGTTCATATTTACTTAAAAGGAAAATTGCTCCTGCTTCCCGCCACCTTTCATTATTGCCACATTAAACTGTATGGTTGTTCATAACCTTAAAATGTTTTGATCAGGTTAAAGATTTATGCAGATGATGGTGAAAACATTGTGCCTATGTCTTTGCAGACGTAATCTGGGGAGGGGGGCTATTACTTGGAGGGGATTACAACGAGAATTTGCACAGTTGTGGCAGCCAATGCCATAAACAGCCAAAATTTGCTTGAAATATTATTGCTCACTTTCAGCTAGAATATTTGGACTTTTGTACTTTTTCCCATTCATCTCATTTGGTACGTTGTTGACAAAGTGGTGGTTGACTGCAGCGTGAAATTATGTGTCAAGGGAATGGAATTGTAGAGTTCTAGGTTTCTGTTTTACTTTTTAAAGGAGGCTTCGGCATGACACTTTCTCCAGAACCTTTTGCTATGGAAACTGATGTAATGGGCATGGTACAGTTTAACATGTGCTCAGTAACTTCAGTGTCTCCAGTAAGTTGTATATTGTATAGTTTCAGTGCAAAATGAACAAGAAATGGTTGTTGTGCAGTTTATTTTCCTACTGAGGAAAACTTGAGTTGTCTTTTTTGAGCCACATGAGAGAACCATCTCAGAAAGACTTGGATGATCTCTAGGTGTTCTCTTCTCTTTAATTTATATAGTGTCTTAATTTTTTTAATTCTATATTTTTTACTTTTGTGTGTGAGAACTGGTGTAAAATGTATATGCCGAGCTCATGTTCTTTAATGTAAATATTTTTGTGACTTTCCACTCCCACCCATCTCTTGTAAATATATAGATTCTCATTTTCTCCACACCGTTTGGGGCGGATGTGTTTGGTTTATTTTTATTTTTTATTTTAATTTGTACTGTAATGCTATGATCAGACTTGAGGTGTCTTGTGCTATTAAAAAACAACAACCTAACGGTCTCACCAAACTCAGATGTACAACTCAACAATTAATGAAGCCGGGTTAAAACCTACTCCGTTGTTATCTGTGTTTCTGTTGTTCTGCATCTACACAGGCCAGGTACAGTTTTGAAGGTATTCAATTTCAACAACAGCAATTGTGCAATAGTTATTATCTGATCCTTCACATGCAGCATAACTGATCTCAGAAATAACATGCTTCCTGTAATACATCCCTTATCTTTGTTACCCTTCATTTTGAGACTCCTCATACAAGATGAGAAGCTATCTAGTATAGAAAAGTATGTAAAGAATTATTTTAAAGTAATTTACCACAAAGTTTTGCCTTCAGAGGTGAGGTCATTATGAGTGTTCCTTAATCACTAAAGCAATTCCATTAATCATCTTTTCTTCTATGAAATATTTAATGCAGCTACTACTTGTGTACACTGCGTACTGTGCCTCAGGTGATGACACATTCCTCCTTGGAGCTGTCAAAACAAGTGGTCTAGCTCAACTTCCTGCTGGACAATGACCACATTAAAATGTACTCACATTTGCCTCTCTTGTCATAAAAAATATCAGCATCACAAAATGATTGCATTTCACATGAATGAAATTCTGTAGTCTTGTTAATTTTCAGTTGTACTGGTTCCAACAGTGGGAATATGCGGTGCATGCATTTAAAGTAACATTCAGGCTATTGTTATTTATTCTTTATTGCAATCCGTCCAGGGCAGGCTCACAAGCAATGCACATTAATGAATCTCTCTCAATATCTGTGTATGTATGTTTGGCCAGAAGGATCCAACTCACAAGGCACTTGGTGATGGGAGGCCCTGCTCAGGAACAGGTGGGAGCAGCCAAACCAGAGGCCTAATGTGATTTCCATCTGCCTGCAGATGAGAGCTTTGTCTGATATTTGATGATTACAGCAGTGGATAGGCAACAAAATGGGAAGAATTTGTGCAACATAAGCCACTTTTTGCCATAAAAACACACGGGATGGAGGAGAGAATACATGTCCTAAAGCTTCAGTATTATGCTGCATGGTATCCTAATGCAAACCACACAGGGCTCTTCCAGAAAATTTAATGCAAAGTTTATTATGAATCGTTGGAAAAGGAAACACTATAACACCTAGTTATTGGTGTTTCTCTGTGACTGAGAAACATTCTAAGTCGCTGGTCTGTTCAGGAGATGAAAACAGACTGGATGATATACATTAGATCATCCGTGCTTAAAACTGATTGACTGCCCCCAAAACTTTTATTTAAGAATGCTAAGTAGTGAAATATTAGTGGAGGCTGAAACTATGCTTGGAAATTTGACCCAGTAGAGCTAGTGGCTTTGTTCATCTCTACCATCTAAACCATAGTTCAGCCTTCTGTAAAAAATTGTAAACTCTTGACTCACCTTTTCTACAGCTATGTAGGAAGCCATGAGCTTTGGTTTCTGTTTTCAACCAACTGGTTTTTCATCATGTGCAATTCCTGACAAATAGCTTACTTTTCCAGGGGAACCTGGACAACTTCACACTGTTTTCTGATCTGGTTTGTTTCCCTATCACACAAAGCAAGTCAAGGTTCCTTGACAGGAGAAGTGGGAGGTTCTTATACCTTCACAATCACACAGGGAGGAGATGCAGGGACTCAAGACTTGCTCTTCCTTTCTCGCTGCTGCTTCTGAATCCTTTCCCTGGCTGAGCTGCTAAACATTTAATAGTAACGAGATTTTTGTCATGATGGAGCATGGAAATGAGAGCCTGCCATGATGGAAGGAGGAAATTGTAGTAGAAAGAGCCCCTTTTCCTGGCCAATACAGGTGTGTAAGTTGTCCAAGGGCCTAACACATTGTAGTCAGTCACAGCAGTTACAATTACCTGCATTTCTGGGACATTTATCTTGCTAATACCTGCATTAGCAAGCAGATGCTCATTTGGCTGGCCACTGAAAAATGAATTTAATTAAATAAGCATTATGCAAATTACACTGAAGTCATCTAAAACAGGGCAACATAAAGCTTGGTCTGATATACTGTGCAACACATGAGGTTTGCAATAGACCTAGCTGGAAGGAAACCTGGTCGTCATCATGCAAGGCTTATAGAAAACAGCATTGCAGCTTTCCCTGTTATGCCCACAGGAGGATGCAGGTACTCTTAGAAACTTAGGAGATTCGTGATGCGAGACGGTGTTGACTTTAAAACTGGGGCATGTAAAGCCCAAGCACGACTCAAAAGGACTGAGGCAGCACAGTAACTGCAGGAAAGAATTCTTACAATTTTAATTGCATGTTCTTTTTTAAATCTGTTAACTGACTCTCTTCTCTGTGTGATTCATAGCAGAATCTCTCCCTCTTCCTCACAAGGTTCTCCTAATCACCACCTCCTATTTGCTCTCCATGCACTCATGTGTGCTCATGCTTCTTGTTGCATCCCATAGGTATATAATATACCCATTACCTTGTTTGTTTTCAGTCTCCCAAAGGACAGATCTTTTCAGTTTCATTTCTTTGATGCCTCTTTATACTCCACAGTGTTCTCTTTTCTGCACCATCACAGGTTTCCCTAAGCTCTTGTTCTCTCCACACCCACTGTTCTTCTTCCTCTGTCATCTCTGCACTGCCTTCTTATCTCAGCTGGTCGAGCGTGGCCACAGTCACAGCAACATGCCAATGGAAGAGTCTTGCGTGCACAAGTGGGTCATTCAGCATGGCTGGCTTGGACGGCTATCAGAAGCTGCTGCCAATTTTAACATTTGCTTCTAAATCCAAGCAGAAGAGAAGCAGTTCAGATGTAGCAATGTTGTCATCTTTGCATCCCTACTCTTATGTTTGAAGAGCCCTAAAAGGTGATGGGTTCCTGGCTGGAATGTGCTTTGTCTAAGCCCTTAGTCACAGAGTAGGCTGTGGACATAGGAGATCCTTGCATGTTGGGTTCAAATGGCCGCATTGATCAATTCACTCATAAGGGAAAGGAGCAGTCCAAGCTGCATTACTCCTCCCCCTTGTTGCATTTGTCACTCTCAGCTCATGGAGGGTGACAGCCAAGAAGGGAGCTACACGTGTGCATGGAGGCTATGCAAGCCAGAACTTCGATTTCTCTGCATTCCAACCTGCATGAAAAACCTCCATGGCTATAGACAGCACTTTATAGATGGTTGCCATTCACAAGCTGAGGCTGCTCCTCACCAGTTGATTTTACCCCATCCTTGAATACACAGAAATGGTTTGGGCATTGCATGAGGGGGAAGTGGAGCTAAGCCCGGTGCCCCTGCCCCTTCCATTACCTTTGCCACCCATCCTGCAGCCCCTCATGAGAGGTGGTGGGAAGCCTCCTGCAGCAAGCACCTCCCATGATTTAGAACTCTGCTCTTCCCAGCATTTACAGTGTAGGGCTCTAAGTCAAACCAGGAACAAGCAAAAGCCCTTCCTTGCTGCAAACCTTTGTCCTCATCACATGGAGTACTGCAGAAAGAAGGAGCAAGGATGCAATGGAAGGAGGAGACAATCCAGGAAACTATTTGGATACCACTTCATATCCTTAAAATTTTTTCTTCTGTGGTAAGAATAGTTCTGTGAATACCACAGTATTGCTTGCAGGTCTATATGCAACACACAACAGTTTGGAATGCATCAAGTGATTGCTGTGTTTTTTCCCCATGCCTGTCCTTCCAAGGGGATATAGACCATGCCTCAAGTCTTGGGCTGGCTTTCAGCTAGCCCAATTGTCCCCTTTCAAGCAGACTCAATTCAGCATCTCCAAGGAAATACCAGGAAGCATGGTTTACAACCTGCTTGGCAACCATGCTGTTCACTTCTTACCTTTATTAGCCTTGTCCAAGAGGAGTTATCACAGTTCAAACCTGTGCAGAGGTGAGAGGAGGTGTGTGGGGAAAGGGACTGCAAGAGGAGAGGAATGGAAATAAGTGGAGAAGTTCTGTATAATTGATGGAAAGTGGACCTGTTAAAAAAACACTAGCCATACTATTGAAATGGAACTACCCTGTGCAGAAGCCGTGTTATGACTGAGATGAGCAGAGTGCCCACGGCAGTGCACTGCGAATGCTCAAAGTGTTCCATGTAATGACCGCATTAATCTCTGCCATTTGGCTGCTGAAGGGGGGAAGTCCTCACACTCTGCCAATAGTGAAATGGCCACATGACCCAGGGAACCATATCTCATGATATGGAAGCCTCTGGCACTGACAGCATTGGTTCGATTCATGAGAGAACAGTTTGCCAGCCTGATGAGGGGCAAATATGAAAGGCAATCTTACCCACGTGGGGTCATTTGACTTTCACCAGAAGTTAATCAGACCCATTGATATATGAAAGCAATTTGTAGAGGAGTGTTTTATTTTATTTTTTTGCAGGTTAGAGCCTCCAAACAAGCATTTCCAGCCACTGAAGGGTGGGTGTCAGGTCACAGGTGCTATGTTGAAAGCTGCCATGTTCTTGCTGGTAGTAAGTATATCAGTTGAGGTGGTGCTAACTCAGATGAAGGTGGTGACTGCAGCAGAACAGTTTGCAAACTGTTTGCTCACAGTTTGGTGTGGCTACTGGTGTGTGACAGACATGGCTAGCTTCTCTGTCTCTTGAAGAGGTGCACATTTCTCCAATGTTGTTCTCCAATTTGGCCACAAGAGGTCAACCTCCACAATGCTTTGCTCACAATGATTTCTTGCATAGGTTGTAACCCATTCCATCCTCCCACAGAAGTCTGCTTTAAAGTCTCTGCCCTCCCCTCCCCTCCTCTGCTTTTAATGGATGCTTGTGTTCTATGCAGTTCAGCCCGATATTCTGTAGCACAACCTCATGCAAGTTTATTTTGAAACATGTCTTCCTGAATACTACTTTCCCCGTGTATTTTAGCCCCATCTCAAACCTTTGGACCAGGGTGGGTTAGACATAAAGTAAAGGTGTGATCCTGTATAAAGTTAGATGGAAAACAGAACCACAACTCTCAGCCCCACCAGCTTGCGATGTGTTTAAATACACATTGCACTGCACCCTGAATAAATCACAGAGAGGGTTCCTATGGATCCCTGGTTCTTAGGTACATGTCATGAGTTGCCAAAAGGCTGGAAAGGGTTTTGAAGAACTATCAGACAGAATGCTTTGCTTTTTTAGATTAGGGAAAAGGTAGAATCAGAAGGGGGTTTACAAGCCATCATGACTAATGCCGTCAACAGCCATCCAGGAAATTGTCCAATCTCTTTTCAGATACATATAAGTGAGCGTTCATTGCCAACATTTGGGGCAGTGAATTTCATGTATTAATTATATTCCATGGGAAAGTAACACCTCCAGTTTCTGCCCTGGATCTCCTGCTAATCATTGCATTGGGTGATCCTGTACTCTAGTGTTATGGAGGGGGGAGGAAACCCCTTTCTCCCATGCAGTGCATCATTTTATATGCTCCTATCATGTTCTACTATCCAAATATTTCCTTAGAGGAGAGCCATTGCAGCTACCTGATCAGATTGCTTGTCTTTTCCTACATCTTTTCCATAGCCACAATATTCTGTTTGAGATGCACCCTGTATTCCAAGAGAGGCAATATTCTTGCAATTCTATGGGGTGCAGGCCCTTTCTGGTCAGCCCTTTGAGCTTCCACTGGCATTAAATAGCCTGGCTTATATGATTGTAGGTTGGAAAATCAGTCGTGGTGTCTTCTTAACTACCCTGCCATGCTATCACACCCCAGATTCACAGAGTCAGTGCGTGGCTTGCTCTGTACTGGGAGAATGTGGGTGGTTGAGGTGCTTAACCCAACCAGAGCCCATGGTTCTGTGGTAGTTTGTTAACAACCCACCCTTGGTGGGTTCAGATATAGCAGCAAGCTGCACTCACCATGGATAATTGTGTATACTGGATAATGCACAACCACCATGACTTATTAGCCACCCCGCAATCATGCCAACCAGCTCAATGTCGCCTAGGATTGAAAAGAGATGAAAACAGATCGAAGGAGCTGGTGTGGTGTAGTGGTTTTAGTGTTTGACTCAGTCTTGAGCGCTCCAAGTCCAATCCCCCTCTCAGCCATGAAGCTCACTGGGCAGCTTTGGAATGGTCACAGATGCTCAACTTAATTTGCCTCGCAGGGTTGTTGTGAGGATAAAATGCAGAAGGGAAATCTGCAAGCTACCTTGGATTTCTTCAAAAAAATAGGAAGGGTATAAATGAAATAACAACAACAACAACAACAATAATAATAATAATAATAATAATAATAATAATAACGGGCCTCTAAACTAAAATGGACAATCTAAACGATAAGATTGGCATAAACTGTGGCACTCCACTTCCAATTCTCAACAGACATGAAGGGACCGCCATGCTGTGGAAGGAGTCACCCCCTGCTTTAAAAAGTTATGAGCACAAAAAGGCTGATCTTCTCTGACTTTCCAAACTAACTACCACGCTGTTCAGCTTTCTGCTGTCTTACCACTCCTCGTCTGCCCTTTCTTTTTAATCTTGCCCAGTTGCAAGATTTGTACTTTCAAACAGGTGAATGTTAATTAAAAGTTCCAAAGATCATCTCTGCATTGATGTGTTTTCTCATTACCTGGCCCTATCTCAAAAGTGATTAGCTTTGTGCAAATGTTGGCAGAGCAGGTAGGCAGCTGGGAGCAAATACTGGGCTGACCTAAAGCTGGTTTGCTTCGGCTCATTCTCTGCTTAACAGTCCATGAGGCTGTGTTACCCATGAACTGCCCTGCTTGGAAGGACAGCCAGCAGCAAAGGCTGATAAGGGAAAGGATTTGTTGTATATCTGGTTGGTATCGAAAGGAACATTCATTACTGCCCGTAAAATGGAGCAAAATGAGCCAATGGACAGAAGCGATCTGTTTGGGTGTCAAATTCCACTTCGGAGCGGGGCCAGAAGTGTCTGACTCTCTGCCCCACGCAGGCCTGGGATGTGCAGCCAGGCTAATTAAAAGCAACTTTCAAAATGATTCAGGGTCGGACCTTGCCTGCCCAGCTAGACAATAATGGAAATGGCTGCCTAAAGCAGAGATAAGCTCCCTGTTCAGCACAGAATGCTTCAAAGAGACACCAGAGTGTTTGAAATGCGTTCACAGTGAGCTTTGCAAATGCATTTGATGGCAGTGGGGGTGTGGATGGGAAACTTCTAATACCATTGGATGGAGTAGCAAGATGAAGAGCTGGGAGAAATCTGACCCCCGCTGGACCTTGCATGCAGGTTGACGTTGACTCACTGCCGGACTAAGCTACCTAATAGTGATGTTGTGAGAATTAAATTACAGCAAGGGATGGACACCATGTACCCCTCTCCATTCCTTGAGAGAAAGGTAGGGCATCTATTGGATCGACTCTTGTAGCCTTTGCCTTTCTTCACTATATGACTCAAGGCATTTCTAATGACACTTCAGAAAATGCTCACTATTACCAATATTAAATATATTCATAACTAATCCCTTTTAAAATCTGTGGTTGCTATGGACAATATCTGTATTTGTGCTTTTTAAAGGGTATGGTAGTGGCATTCCAGAAAGAGGCATTTGCACAAACAGCCCAAATAAGAATGTTAACCTTTTGAATGGTGTGAGGCATCTTTGATCCGTCATAGTGATCCGTCATAGTGATCCGTCATAGAATCATACAGGTGGAAGAGTCCCAGAAGGCCATCGGATCCAACGCCTACTCAGTGCAGGAGTCGAGTCTCCCAGCCACATTCTAACCAGGGCTGGCCCTGCTTGGTTGGATCAGGCACTTTAGGGGTGTGTGTGTGTGTGTGTGTGTGTGTGAGAGAGAGAGAGAGAGAGAGAGAGGAATGGGACAGGTCACTTTTTTTTTACATAGCGACAGTGTAATGCCAAAAGTAAATAACTCTGCTTAGTCCTTTAACAAAGAAGTAAGTGCAATCTCCTTTGAGCTCTTTAACATTATTTTAGCAGCTACTTCATGATTCCTTTCCTTTGTTGCTTCATTCCTGTAATGCACCACTGAAATCCTGAAGGCACTACTTGGGGGGCAATTTGAAACAAAAAAGTAAATGTATATTAGTGGTACTGAAGAACAGATTTGTGCAAGGTCTATACATACATTTTACAATTGTGTGAGACAGATTTGTGATGCTGTCTGGGGGAGAAGCTGATGCTTTAAAAAAATATAACAAAACAGATACAGGGAAACGCATTTAGTCTGCTCCCAGTTACCACCAGTAAGCCCACTTTGAGAAGCCATATTTGTTGGGGAATAGATCAGCAAGTTATCAGACATGCTGCATGCTCCACATTTCTTAGGGAGGAACTAAAATCATATACATCTAACATCATCAATATCACCAGGAGCCATGCGTATTGGTATTGGCAACTAACAGTCACCAGTGAACATGGCCAACATGGAGAAGAAGAATGTAGGAGGGGTACACAGCAATGGGAAGGACAAGAAGAGGAGCAGGGAAGCAACATCTGGACATACCTGGTCATGGTCTGCCCTCATGAAAGGGGGTCTCAGTGTGGATTACTGTATGCAAAGCTGCAGGCAACAAACTTCAGGTAATGCTTGACCACAGAAAAGGGCTCTGCACAAGAAAATCCTTATGCACTGTGAGTGGAAAATGTCTGGATTTGAGCTGTCACCTTTGTTTCTCATCATTCAGCATCATCTGTGCATTTGTTCTTCTATCATGAAAGACAGAAACTTTTCCTGAAAAGAAAAGAAACTTGCCCTTCCCTTCATGCCCAGGTCTAGGAATTCAGCAATATTGTTTGTTTATTTGTTTGTTTTTCCAGTTTCTGCTTACTTCTGTTGAAGCGTCAAATTTTACTGATTTTTACCAAAGGCATTACACCGTACAAGAACTAAAATCTCATCTGTGTATCTTTCAAGTGTTTCACCCAGCCATTTAACTGCACCCATCGGAGCAAATGAATGTGAAAAATGTCGAGTTCCTTCAAGAGACCAAGAAATGGGCCCCTGAAGTCTTCACTATCTCCTTCTCTGCTCCTGCTATAAACACTGGACCACGGCGGTAATGATTTGCTGGTTCAATTACACTATCTACTCTGTTCTTTCAAGAGTGAAGTTTGCAGCAAATTTTTTCTGCACAGCAAAATACATTACAGATATTTCCCAGAGTGCCAGCATTTGGGTCAATAAATGGGAGGCCAAGCAGCCTGCCAATTCCTGTTGTTGTCCTCCTCCGTCATGTTCTTTTTCCAGTTTTATTCTTTATTGCTAAGTCAAATCCCACCTGCTTATGCCTGTGAGAGTTCATGCAACAGCTCTCTTGTCATGCAGCTTTGCTGCTGTCCTTGTTCTTGCCTGTTTGCCAAGCATCCTAGTCAGGATTATCTGGGGTCAAGTCATGTCCTCCAGATTTCAGTGCACATCAAGTGAAGCTACCATGAATTACTGAGCCACCAAGGTGCGGTTGGAGGTCTGATTCTCCTGCTTTTTGCCACTCCCATTTTCAAGACATGAATGGAAGGTTTTGGGAGTTACATCATAAGGCAGAAGGAGACTATAGCTGAGAAGCTGAGCAAATGTTTTGCATGCCAAAGGTCCCAAGCTCAGTCCATGACATTTCCAGTTAATACAAGATCAGAAAAAGGATCCCTCTGCTTCAGACTCTGGCGAGATGCTCCAGCTACAGTAGGTAATCTTGATGCTCCAGCCAATTAAGGTAATCTTAATTGATGCTCCAGCCAATTCTGCTTATGTAAGACCCAATATGTGGTTTTCCAATCGTTCCTTGAGCACCTTCACTGAGTGGGTCCCAACACCTCCTGTGGAAGCCCATTCCATATCCTAGGACTTTCTGACATCTAACCTGAAACCCATTTCTTGAGCTTTGCCCCACTGGACCATGTCCTTTTCTTCACCACAGAGGAAAAAGGGTCACAACCCTCTCCCATCTGACAGCCCTTCACATACTTGTATGTCACTGTAGAATCCCCTCTTCTCCAGGCTCAAAAGACCCACTTCCCTCAAACTCATCTCATATGTCACCCCCCACAATTTGGCTACTATCCTTGTGACCCTCTGCTGAACTGATTCTAACCAACGATGTCTCTTGTATAATAACTGGACACAGTACTCCAGTTGTGGGTGCACCAGAGTCATACGGAGTGGTACTAGCACCTCTCTCAATCTGGAAGCCACGCCTCCAGCGGTACATCTGAGGGTAGTGTTCACCCTCTTAACTGCCATATCACACTGCTGGCTCATGTTTAGCTTGCTGTCAACATGTACAACAAGCATCCAAACAAGGACATAATTAACCAGAGGCTCAATATAACTCATCGTTCTGTTAGGAACAAAGAATGTCCTAATCCTCATCACTGTGAAGAGGTGTGTGTGTGTGATATCTACTATATACTTTGAAACCTGAAGCATTCCTAGTTGGACATCTCCTCCACCTATGCACACATCTCTATAAAGTTCATGTTTGATTTGTGCTTTCAGTGCTCAGAAATCTTGGTTACTTTTGATAAATGTACCAAAGCTTATGTTTGCAGTCTTGCTCTGAAAGCCACTTCTGAATTTCAGGAACTCATCTACTTGTGGTAATGTTGCCAGACCTAAAGGAGTTGTGGGAATGGGTCTGCATTCCAGTCTTAGTTCCCTACCGCATGATTTATCTGAAACACATTTTGAATGGAAGATTGCACATTCCACACTTCAAGTTACTGCTGTATGAATATCTGATTAATTTCTTAAACAGCTTCTTAAATGCTCCCCTCCCACAACAGAGAATACGTGCACTTGGAATTTGGGGTTATTCTGGATGGGATGAGGTAATTAACACAAAGGGTGTCCATAGATGAGGTATGGAACAACATCCTACCTCTCTCTGCAGAGGGGATGCAGTAGCGAAGACTTTCACGAGTTGCTTGGCATCTTTCACATTTCATTAAATCAACCTCCAGAGTGTGTAGAACAGCAAACTTCTCTGCAAGACTTCAACAAAATGGCTGATGGCCAGGGAATGCTGTAGCACTCTTGTTATCAGGGCTACAGCCTACCACTGAGATTCAGAAGGTATTTTTAGATTGATGGAAGGAACTGGGGAATCACTAGCTGTTTATCCAAATGGAAAGTCGCTAGTAACAGTAGAAACTGCAGCAGATTTACTTCCTTCCTTTTCTCATATTTTATTTGTAGGCCTGGATCCACCCTGATATTAAATAGGGAGCAAATCAATATGAGGCTTGGTCCATGACTGTCATCACCAAGCATTTATCTTTGGAGCAAAAGCAACCAGGAGTTTTGTAGAATTTTAGAGCTGTGGGTTCCATATGCCAAGAAAGTGCACAAGCTTGGGGGAAAAGGTGGCACATTTGTAGAGTGATGGGTTTAATAGAGATGTTGCTGAAAGTCTCCTAACGTTTTGGTTGGCAAGCACTGATTTTTAGATCCACCTTACACGATCCATTCACTAAACCTGTACATGAGTGTATCAGGCATAATCAGGCAAACTGGATTAGCTTGCTATGCCAAATAGGGATAATCCTCCTTCAGTTCCTTTTCCGCTGAAAGGGGAAACTGCAGTAGTAAAGTCTGACAAATGAGTGGCCCTATTTTTTTTTTTTTTTAAATTTTGGCTCAGGCATAGGCTCAACCTAACGTTTGTGCTCAGAGATTTTCCACTGTGGAAGCTACTGTTTATGGTTTGGCGGAGGAGACTACAATCAGGGACCAGGGTAAGGCATATATTCAGTTCTTGCTTCTTCAGAGCAATCAGCTAAAAATACCTGGGAAGCATGCAAAAATGGATTGAGTTGTCAGAGCCCTGTTATCAATATTGCAGGATGTAGAGCTGGCTGACAGACACAGAGAAACAAAAGAAGAAAAAGGCATCAATAGAACCTGGTGCGCTAGCAAAACAATGTTGAGTGAAAAAAGGAAAGCCAACTGAATGGAGGGGAAGTGAGCATTTGCATGTACCATCCTACCTTCTGCCACAATATGGTTTTGCTTATCTGCTATCACTCACACCTGACTTTGCACAAGGAGCTGCAAAACTGAAAAGCATCGTGCTTTATAGCTGAGAAAGCAGCCTCCACACTGCAGGATTGCAATCCCAGTAGAGCCCAGTATACAGCAGGAGTATTTTGTTGTAGAAAATGACAGGTGCAGAATATTTTAGAGGGAGCTTTTTCAAAATAAAGGACACCTTTTGTGGCCATGCTCAGAAAATGTGTTGCATCACAAAGAACAAGCTGCCTCCAGCACACAGAGGTGCTCTGGGAGCAGGGCTGCAGAAGCCACAAGCTGAGCATTGAACGAGCCCTGACCTGGCAGGGGGCTCTCCCAGTGCATCATGAAGGAACTCAGTACTGGCCACTGGTGTTGCACCTGTCAAATTCTGCTGAAATGACAAAGGCAGGAGTGCACACTTACAGAAAGTTTCACCAAAGCATTAATGTACTTTTTGGGTGCAGTCCAGAGAGGTCCGCCTGGCGCCGTCGTTATTTGTTTTTTGGCACCAGGCAAAGACCTTTTTATTTAAGCGTCATTTTAATTGTTAACAATATTTGCTTATTTATCTGGCCAGGGTGACTTCTTTTATATTGTTATTTATTTTATATTGCTAATTTTATATTGTTATTTTTGTATTTTATTGTATTTTATTTTGTGTTGTGAGCCGCCCCAAGGCTTCGGCAAGGGGCGGCATAGAAATGGCATAGAAATGTTTTAATAAATAAATAAATAAATTAGTTTGGTGCTCCTACTCTTAAGGCACAAAGCAAAGATCATCAGCAGCTATCTGCACTGCTGCCATGCCTTGCAGAGCCTTTTTCAAAAATGGTGTGGAGGACAAGAGAATAAATCTTGGACATCTTCTGTGTATCTCATAAGCTTTCAGCCCCAATAACCTCCCTTCCTTGCCATCCAGCACGTCCCTGTTCCTCATCCCCAGAGTTGATGCTTGACCTCAAAGAGGCCTCTGTGCTGGCTCTTTCTGTGCTGGCTGCAAAGGGGGCGGGGTGGAGGCTCACCTTTGACATTCCAGCACCAAGGCCACAGGGCCTAAGAGTGGGCACCAAATAATCCTATGGCCCCCCAGATGAGATCTAGAAGCCATAGGATTGTGCTGTTAGAAATGGGGAAAGAAGGCGTGCAGAACTGATTGGCTCCCCTGGATCCATGCAGGAAATACTGTCGATTAGCAAGGTGGATCCAAATACTTTTTTTCCTGCTTTAACCAGGAGTTCAATTTGCATAGGAAAAAAAAATCAGTTCGTGTGTGTGTGTGTGTGTGTGTGTGTGTGTGTTTGCATTTTGCAGTCAACTGAAGTTTGTTTTGCCAAGCCTTCACTTCATGGAAGTGAATTGCTAACAAGTCCCTTGAGTGCCTCTTCTGGTGAAAAGCAGGATATCAACTTAATAAACAAAATGGGAAGGGTCCAAAATTCCCCTATCTCAGCAAGAAGTTGCCATTGCTACAAAAAGAAGCAATGTTTTATCTATTTATTAACCATAAATAAATGAAAAAATTCTGGAAAGGCACTTGCTCCTCACCTCTGGTTCTCACACGATACTGGTATCTACATGGAGTCATTGGTGTATGATAAATTGTTTAAACATCTGATTGTTTTTGTTCATCACAGACTCATCCCAGATGCCACTTTTAAAAGCTTGAGGTGGTGAAAAGTTAGTGACATGTGAAATAAGGCTCTCTGGCAGCCATTCAAGAGAGCTGTATGGTCAACTTGAGTTGAAATAAGGAGGCTAATATGCTCAGTGGGTTTTGCCCCTTTTATCTCAAGGGCATCTTGCAAATTTCCTTCCACTTCTTCATTAACAGAAGGTTGCAAGGAGTATTGTTGACTTGCTTTAGACAAATTGCTGTTGGGCAGTCAATTATTCAAGCCACATTAGACCAGGTTCCATACATCTTGAACATTCCAAACATTGAATATCTTTATTTGGCTCAGGAATGGATCAGAAGGCATGTACACAAGCTGAGCAGCCTCAGGGAAAAGCACTTGTTCTGCCTTCCCTCACACAAATTCATTCACGACTCCATGTGGCAGACATTGTAATGACATCAGCAAAGTTAGACTGAACCTTTTTCCTAGGTAGTTCAACATTCAGTCCCCACAGTGTCCCGCCAGAAGCCTATGGGAAACCTGCAGACAGAACATAAGAGAAACCACACCTTCTCCGCCATGTTCCCCGCAACTTATAATACAACTCTCCCAGTCAGAGGAAGCAGATGACCCTGGCTGAGGGGAGAGGAGGTTGGAAGAGGGGCTGCGGGACCCTTTGGGTGCAGCAGATGACTCCTGGCAACTTTAAGCCCAGGGTAGCTTAATGTGTCTTTGGAATCGACCCATCGTAGTTTTTCCTCATATGGGTATCACTTCCTTTCCCTCAGTAAAATTGGTTGCCCTTTTCTGATGGACCAGCTCTACATTTCCACTTCAGACAATGCCAACAGAGCTTAGGTCTTTGCTAAACTTTAAAAGTGCTATCTTGAGTGAGCTCCTTACATGGGCAAAGTTCTCTTTCAGCACAATCCTATGCAATTCTACCCAGAAGTAAGCTCTTCTGAATTCAGTGGGCCTTTCTCCAGTTTAGGTGTGCATACGAATGCAGCGTTTATCCAGTTTCTGGTGGAAAAGCTGCCACCAGCATGCATCAAAATGCTCTTTTTGCTCAGTCCTAGATGGCAGCAGTGTTGACAGCCAGGCCCCTGGCACATCCCACTATGCAAGTTTCATAAGGTGCTCAGGACAAGGAAGAAGGTATTTTGCTGGTTACAGGTTTCTGCCTTGCATCATTTGAGCTTAATTGTTTTGAAAACATTATAAAACTGTCCTGACTTGCTGAAGTGGTAAACATCTTTTGGCAGCATATGCTTGATTAAAAGAAATTTTAACTTCAGAGTCATATCAATTCATTATTATTTATCCAAGATGAAAGTAAGCATCTTGGATATGTGACTTATTTTTTATTACCTTTTAAATTAAAGTTTAATTACAAATAGGCTTTTGTACACTGTAATCCTGCTTTTTATGTTGAAATGGATTGAACAGCAGCATAAAGAAGTAGCTAGCTGGTTTTTAAAATGAAATGCTTTAGTGGGATCTTCATCCTAGTGATACACCTCCTAGTGATACACCTCTGAAGAGGGATCCATGAAGTCCCTCTTCAGAGAACTTGATTCAGGAAAATAAACACTATGAAGATGTTGAAGCATGACTGATGTCTTCTCAGCAGGGGATATGGACCCTTTTCTCATTGTATAACATCAAGAGGAAATCAAGGTATTCCAGCCCTTTCAAATGCTTGCTACACTTCACTCCATTTCAGCACTGACAGAAGACTGAAGCTTACGAGGAAGACACAGACAGGGATGTTGTGGTGGGGCAGGGGAGGAATGTGTCACTGCAAGTCTTTGTTTGTCATTGTGAGTCACTGCTTGAATTTCCTTCATAATTTGCAATTAGATAGAAAAATAATGAGTTAGACTTTATTAAAGACAAAGTCTTCTCTCTCTCTCGCTAATGAAAAAAGGTTTTATAATTGCTGTGTTAAATTTTGAGAGGAGTTTTTTGTTGATTTTTTTTTCTTTTGGTGAATGTCTTTTCCTTAATGCCAAGAATGAAGCAAAGAAAAAAAAATGGCACGCCTTTTCTTCAAATAATTTCCCTGCTGGAGTGAGAATCAGCTCTTGATTCTGTTTTATTTCCATATTAGCCACAGGCTGTAAAATAAGTACAAGGACATACTATAAAACATAAACTTGTTTAAAAGCATCTATCTTACAAATTGATATAATGGGCAAACATTGGCTCAACCAAAGTACCATAAAATTTAGATAAAACTGAAGTATAAGCTACAGCCTAGAGGCATTCTTCTTGACATCTGCTACTTTGCAAGTGCTAGAAAGCTTCATATCGAAGGTTTTCAGTTTTCCTTTAGTCCTCTTTTCAATGGTCAAGGTTCCATTCCCCAACCCCTGCCCAATCAATGTCTTGATATTCTCCCTCTCCCCATGAATGAATGATATCACCCCATCACTTACCTGTCAGCTTTGGCTACAGTACAACCTGAGCACCCAGGTTTAAAAAGGGGAGGATTCAGAGGAGAGCAACAAAGATGATATTCATTCTTAAGTCTGCTTCCCATGACACTTTAAGAGAATCATCTTGATCTTCCATTTCTAATAATATAAATTGTGCTCATTATCCCTTTCATCCACATATGATCTTGTTTTTCCTTTTCCTAATATCATATCTTCACATTTAGTATAATATCTACATATACCATTTTTCTTTGACCAATAATTAGTACATCATTCTAACCAAATCAGGTTAAACCAAGTTGATTTTCCCTTTCTAATACCACCTTTATCTTTGCCTTACTATTCATTTCCTCTAACCAATCTTTTAACTTAATAATATGTTTCTACTTCAATACTTTTCCCACACTTCATCTCAAATTTTATGTGAATCGTTCTAATTCTATAATTGGATATAATGGTGAAATTGTTGGCATAAATATACTTATTCCAAATTTGTACCATATTCTTAAGAAAAGTCCTTTCTATCTAATAATGTTTTTATCATTTAAAAAAATTAACAAGGATCCCTCAGGTTGAAGAGATTCTAATTTTACCCACATTAGCTTATCAGGTTGTACTATAATATCTGGTATATGCCTCATCTGATTTGCTACATAATATAGGTTTATGTTAGTAATACCTAGTACTCCTATTTTGGGGTGGGGTTTTATACTGGTTTTTTAAAAAAAGTAATCTTCACTTTTTTTTCTTTTATGGAACTTACACATCATTTTTGCCATTCTTTCAAATCTTCTTTTGTTATTTTAAACAGTAACATCATAAACAAACAAAAAAACTTAGGTAAATTTTTCATTTAAAGAACTGCTATTCTACCAAGATAATCCAATCTTCCTAAATTCATTTATTTTCTTTTTTATTCCATGTTTCAATTTATCGGTATTCCTCTTTAATCATTGCATTTTTCTGTAATATTTATTCCTAAATACTTAATAATTTGAAGGGGGTGCATTTACAGAACTGCAATTTTCTGCAAGTGCACACAAATGCAAGCTTGGAGTGGGGAGAAATTAGAAATCTGATTCTGTTAATGGAGTGATGTCAGTGGGTGTCTCTATAGAACACACAGTTAAACACAACATGGTCCGTGGTTTCAATTTGTCCTGAGTCGCAAGGGCAAAACTGCTCTGCAAATGACATTTTTTTATAGCAGCCATCCAGGACTACTGAAGAAAGTCCACCACAAGAGAGAGGCTTTCAAGCTGTCATGTTAGGCCTGTAACTTGGAGCTTGACAGGAGAATTGGCTGAAGTTTGATTAGGGATAGGAATTGTAGCTTCTAAGATAATAGTTGTAATAACTGTGTAGCACATACCTGGCTTAGCTGGCATTAAGCCCAGGCAAGCGGTCACATACTCAAGTCTTGGCAGTGTAACCAGAGCCTCAACTCAGTTGGGGATTTATAGGAATTCCTCTTCAGGAGCTCCTGGCCCAGCCTCTCAGGTAAGCACAGAAACTGCTTGAGTTCAAATGTGCCAATCAATGCTTGTGGTGGGAATTTCAAGCCAAAAAGAAGCTGTTGTCACTGGTCAGCAGGGTATAAAAGAGGCCTCTGCCCTGCTTTCTGGGCTGATTGCCACTTTGCTGTGAGTGAACTCCGTTCCCAAGAATAAAATTCAGCTTTGCTACCTCTCACCCAGTTGCACTCAATTGGACTGAGCATGCCAGGTCCAGACCAGTCTCCAACAACTGTCTAGGATCCCTGTTTAAAAGTTGGGACTGCATTCTTAAAATAATATGCTTTCTTGTTTTGTTTATAACAACATACATTAGTCCTGTGCTTATTTTTCCTGTACCTCTGCTCTGTTTTGCTCTAGGGGAAAAGGCATGTAATAACACAAGACACAGTTTAATGGTGGCGGAGGGAGTAAGACTAGCTGGTGGTAAGGAGTGAGAATCCACATTTGGTTCTCCACATCCTGCAGTGGTGTTTATCCACTCTTGATTTTGTGTCTGAGTGGATAAACTCACCATAAAAAGCAAGATATGAGAGCTTTTAATTCTCCAGTGCTGGCCCAATGTTGATAGCAGGTGTGGGGAAACTGTGGTCTTTCAGGTGATGATGTGCTACAAGTCCATCATCTCTTTACATTGGCCATGCTGTCTGTAGTGATGGGAGATTGAGTCCAACATCATCCAGATTCCAATTTCCATCCCTAGAGATTCCCAGCTTAGCTTGTGAACAATTGCCTTCTTTACTTAGCCATTGATCTCATGTTACATTTATTATTATTATTATTATTATTATTATTATTATTATTAT